>NC_092588.1:41980000-42285000 GCF_047663525.1 Anas platyrhynchos | reverse complement strand
TAAATAGTCAAAATATTTTGTTTATCAAGACCCATCTCTAGAGCTGGACTCTTTAAGATACAGAATAAATAATTGCAAGCTACAACATTATTTTTTTCCTTTGAGACTGCGTTGTTTGGTAGCTTAATAAAGTCCTGGGTAGCTCAGCTCAGTATTTTATGCATTCTCTTTTTGTAACACAGTTTTGAGAACACAGCTGTTTGAAAAAGGCAAATAAAACAGAACAAAAAAGCCCTACTGCATTCTGATCACACTTTTAATGTGAATTTGTGTATATACTTTAAAGCCTGTATTTTCTACTTGTGAGGGAAATGGAAGCTATTAAGCTATGAAGGGACCACAGCATGTCAGAAATACGGTGATAAGGATCGCTACAGGATAAAACATTCCTAGCACTTTCATCATTTTCAAAAATAATGATAATGTCTTATAACCAATGCAAATAGCATGTTGCCATACACCTTCCTACACGGCTTTTTGGATGAAATGTTCCCAGCAGTGTCTTACACTATTATAAATTAGCAGCAATCACTATAGCTCCCAGCACTATCAATCTACAGAGACACTACAAAAGTTACCTAACATTGTACCACCAGATGTTAGGGGAGATTTCATACATCAGGCTGAATGAACAGGTGTCACCTGGAATAATTTGTGAGATTTTGTGTAAAGTTTTATACTTATTTCCTACAAAGTCATTACCACATACCTGTGGTGACTCGTTTCTCCTTATTATAGGAAGCTCAATGTTTTTTTTCAACCAGATTTCAGAGTGCAGTGTACAACAGAATCATTAAAACAAGCATCTTTACCAAGCATTTTACATTTTCACAAAGGAAAGAAACCCAAACTTTTCTTGAAGCATTTATCACATGCTTTATACTGGATCATTTACTTCTAGCAAGGATGATGGTGTCCTTTACAGCTTTCTTTTCCAAAAAAAACCTATTACACAATTTTAGCCTATTGAGTACAGAAAGGAAGTCATACATCTCACCACAACGTTAACTAATTTACCTGCTGGAATCAATCTTATAAAGGCCTGTATACATTTCACACTGGGATTCCCCGAATATCGCTATGCAATATGCAGATCAGAAATTGCCTCTCTGCCAGGCAAGATTTCCCCTTGCAACTTCTACTTGGAGTCCGATAATGTTTCAAGATTTGATTGTATGTTTATGTTCCCAGATACTCTATTGGAACAGCAGTTCTCCATCTTTTCATGCCACACAACTTTGTCTTTACATTTACTACACTAGCATCTCTGTGCTTGCTAAAACAACTTCTGATACAGAGCTACTGGAAGGGCATAAATTTCAAAACCCTTCAACACTGTCCTCTGAGCAACAGCTGAAGAAACTCAGTCTGTCTAAGAGAAAAGCATTGTGAGTAAGCACAATGTAGAATACGTCACTAACCAATGTAGATCCATATTCAGCATTTTACAAACACCTTTTTTGTGTGTGTGCAAAAAGAATGTTGTGAAGAACAGCCAAAGTTTGGTACCTATTTCTTTACATCTGATAGGAGGGGAAAAAAAATAATAACAGGGTTTCCCTCAAATGGAATTCAAAACTTACTGACTTCTGAATTACTATTATAGTTTCCTGGTGAATAGTGTGGACATCTAAATTACTATCATAGTCTCATGTGTTTTGTGTGCAAGATTGGCTTCTAGTGCTGAAGCTATAGTCTTTTCTTGCAATATGTAGGGAATAAATATTTGTAGCAATTCAAGAGTTATCTTTCCCACTCTAAAGGTTAATAAAATCATAACAAGAATAGTAAAACCCTAGCACTTGTTCTTTTAAAGGAAAACCAGAAGGTGGGCAGAAGTTTCATCTGGGTTTACTGAGGAGCTGATTACAACCACCCTGACCCATGGCATTGTCAACTAACCATATCCCTGTTGGCCCAGGTGCTAACGCACCACTGCCAATCCTGTGGTCAAGGATCCATCAACATTTCCTCAAATGATAAAGAAAAGGGCAAAATCGGGCTTTGCACTGTTTACAGTGAAACAAATACATTCAGAAGGGATCTTTTTTCATGTTTACAACACAGTCATTAGTAAAACAGTTGTCAGATTCTGTAAATCCTCAGCTTTTCAGAGGCTTGTTGCTTGATCTATCTAATGTCTATATGTAGGCCCCAGAATTCTTGCCCAGCTAGCTCAAAAGCTCCTTTGAAGTATTATGGTAGCTCATGAGTACTGTGGTCTGTGTTTTGGTCCGAGTTCATTAAAGATGAAAGAAATCCACAGGACAAGGGAAAAGCAGATGGTGGCTAGAACTTTCCTGCTTTCTGGCTCTTGGGAATCAAGCAGAGAACATGAGCTGTAATCCAATTAACTACACCCTTGAGGCAAAAAAATAGGGAATAAGAAGCAACTACAGGCAGGTCCTGGCAGGAGAGGGAACCAAAAGAAAGTGTGATGGGCATATCACAGTAAAGAACAATAGAAGACTGCAAAGGAAAAACACTACCACTTGCATCAGTACATTTACTTGGATATTCTACACCCACCTTTGGAAAAATAATAATTAAAAAAAATGCAAGAAGAAAGAAAGGAGGAAACAAGGAATTAGGACTTCTCCTTACCTTTTGACTGTAACATCCAAGGAGATAATGGTAACGGCAGGAATAGCTAATACCTGGCATATTAAAAATATTGGGAGGAGGGAGATACCTTTTATGTTTCTTAAACAATGGCAACACAAAATGTTTATTTACTTGCCAATACTAGCAGCTATGTTAAAGGCATTAAGATGTGTTAGGAAAGGACAAAAATATCAAATTGATAAAACTAGCATTTACAGTATCAACACAATAATAAGAAAAAATTACAGCATTAAGACTATCCACTTGGAAACAAAGACAGGCCAATACAGAAGTGATATTCACATTTCAACTTTCTCGTTTGTTTTTTTATTCCATTGGTAGCAAGAAATTCATAAAATACACAGAAACATATGTACAATTAGATTATAAAAAGAAACGTTATGCCTTTCAGTCCTTTGCCTCAAAGCAAACATGATCTCTGATTTTCCCTTCACTAAGGCATTTACAGTTCTAATCCACTCTGAAAAAAAATTGTTCTGATTTACAAGTAACCAAAACATGAAAGGTATTAAAATGTGTTGGCTTACTATCTTTCTCCCTCCTCTTCTACTAAGTGTAGAAGGTCTCTGTATCTTCCTACCACAGAAAATTAAACCAAGCCATTCTGAATGGTAAAGGTGGACACTGCTCCTGTCTGCGCTGGAGAGATCAATCAGCTGCAGCAGCTAAGGTGCAGCCACCTCAGCTCTACCTATGCCAGAAAAGAGTTGTCAGTGCATGGGCCCAGACACTGGGACTGGATTATCTCTGTTGCTACAAGGGTCTGTGGCAGTCTTTCAATATTTAAAGGGGTCTTACAAAAAAGATGGAGAAGGACTCTTACTTGGGTAGATAAGGATAGGACAAAGGAAAATGGTGGTGGTTTTACTTGGGTGGACAGCCAAGCTCCACCTCAGCCACTCTCACTCCCTCTCCTCAAAGAGGAAGGGGGAGAAAATACAACACAAAAGGCTCAAGGGTTGAGATAAGGACAGGGAGATCGCTCAACAATTATCATGTCGGGCAAAACAGACACAGAGTAGGGAGACAGTAAGATTTATTGCCTATTACTAACAAGCTAGATAAGTGAGAAACAAAGGAAAGAAACCAAAAACACCTCCTCCACATCCACCCTCTTCCACCTCCTCCCCCTGAGCAGCGCAGGGGAAGGGGCAATGAGGGCTGCGGCCAGGCCCTGACGCTTCATCTCCGCCGCTCCTTCACGGTCCCTCTCTGCCCCTGCTCCCTGTGGGGTCCCTCCCACGGGATGCCGTCCTTCTCCAGCTGAGCCTGCGGGGGCTGCCCACAGGCAGCAGCTCTTCAAGAACTGCTCCCACATGGCTTGGTTTGTCTGTCATGAGCAAAATGCTCCAAAATGGGTCCTCCACAGGCTGCAGCTCCAGCCCAGGGCCTGCTCCTGCGAGGCCCTCCATGGGCCGCAGCCTCCTCCAGGCCACATCCACCTGCTCCACTGGGGGCTTCTCCACAGGCTGCAGCGTGGAGATCTGCTCCATGTGGGACCCATGGGCTGCAGGGGGACAGCCACCAGGGGCCTCTCCACAGGCTGCAGGGGAACTGCTGCTGCCTGCCTGGAGCACCTCCTGCCCTCCTGCTGCCCTCGCCGTGGTGGCTGCAGGGCTGCTTCTCACTCCTCTCTCTCCCAGCTGCTCTGTAGCAGCATTTTTTTTTCCCTTTCTTAAATCTGCTCTCCCAGAGGCACAAACAACATCACTTATTGGCTCAGCTCTGGCCAGCAGCAGAGCCCTTATCTAACATGGGACAGCTTCTAGATTCTTCTCACAGAAGCCACCCCTATGCCCCCCTGCTACCAAAACCTAGCCTCGTAAACCCACTACAGCCTTAAACTAAAAGAGGATAGATTTAGATTAGACATCAGGTGGAAATTCTTCACTGTAAGGGTAGTAAGGCTCTGGCACAGGCTGCCCAGAGAAGCTGTGGATGCCCCATCCCTGGAGGTGCTCAAGGCCAGGCTGGATGGGGCCCAGGGCAACCTGATCTAGAGGGTGGCATCCCTGCATATGGCAGGGGGGTTGGAACCAGGTGATCTTTAAGGTCCCTTCCAACCCGAGCCATTTGATGACCCTTTGTTTCAGCTTAGCCAGTGCTCTCCCAGACAATTTCCCAGCAGCATTCAGGAACAGCACGTGTTGAATGCTCAGCCAGGATACAGGTTGTCCATTTCAGAAACAAGGTACAACTATGGTGTTGGGGACACAACTTGGCCTTTGGCAGTCTTGTTCACTAAAAGAGATGTACCCCATGAGCTCATGCACTGGAAGAGCCTTCAGCAACCATTAGGCACAAAGCCAGCAATGAATTTACTCCAGTAAGTTAAGGTGGTAAATAGCCAAGTACAAAGTACAGACTGAAACAGGTGAAACCACTTCTTCAGCCAGGGTACTTCCCCAGCCCTACCTCAATGTGTCTTCCTTTAATAATAACAATAAATATAATAGATACTCTTGGTCATAGCTTCTATGATCAACCAACATATTCAACAATTTCTCTGCAGTTGGACTGGAAACCTAAGTGTAATCATACAGATGAGTTCTCTCACTGCTGCTTCCAGTGGCACAGCTGCACCACCAATAAGGAAATATTTTAGTTTAATCAAGCACTACACACAAGGGAACCCACAGCATGTGTGTTCCAGGCCATCATGAGTCAATTATGAAGCCCATGATCAAGAGCAAGATGTAACTCAAAATCCACTACCACAAAACTTCTTGTAATGTTGTCCACTACTACAAAACTTCTTGTAATGTCCTCTTAGTTGCTGTTGGTGTCCCTTCAAATACAGTTAATGTGAGTTTTCAATATCTATAAGGAAAAGTTTCTATAAAAAACAACAAATAAACAAAAGAACCATAAAGAAACACAAGACAAATTTCAGATTGAATCCACTTATTTTTTGGTGTATGAACAGGCTACCATTTCTTGAGGCAAGTATCAAGAAAAGCTTGGTAAAGCTTTTATATCTATTCATGTATCTTTGTTGTAGCTTATTATAAATGTATTTCCCAAACCTAGTATGCTTCCATAGCTCGCTCCACTTGAACATTCTTTCTAATCCTGCTGGTGTTTGGTTCAGAATTCAACATCCAATTTTTGAGAAATGCACTGACTATGCAAATACTTTTGTTGAGTAGAAATGATTGTTCATATGGTCCATACATGCAGTATGTACTTACTATATATCACAGAATCACAGAATTTCTAGATTGGAAGAGACCTCAAGATCATCGAGTCCAACCTCTGACCTAACGCTAACAGTCCCCACTAAACCATATCCCTAAGCTCTACATCTAAACGGCTTTTGAAGACTTCCAGGGATGGTGACTCCACCACCTCCCTGGGCAGCCCGTTCCAATGCCTCACAACCCTTTCAGTAAAGAAGCTCTTCCTAACATCTAACCTAAAACTTCCCTGGCGCAACTTTAACCCGTTCCCCCTCGTCCTGTCACCAGGCACGTGGGAGAACAGACCAACCCCCACCTCTCTACAGCCTCCTTTAAGGTATCTGTAGAGAGCGATAAGGTCGCCCCTGAGCCTCCTCTTCTCCAGGCTGAACAAGCCCAGCTCCTTCAGCTGCTCCTCGTAGGACTTGTTCTCCAGGCCCCTCACCAGCTTCGTCGCCCTTCTTTGGACTCGCTCAAGCACCTCGATGTCCTTCTTGTAGCGAGGGGCCCAAAACTGAGCACAGTACTCGAGGTGCGGCCTCACCAGAGCCGAGTACAGGGGGACGATCACCTCCCTAGCCCTGCTGGTCACGCTGTTTCTGATACAAGCCAGGATGCCGTTGGCCTTCTTGGCCACCTGAGCACACTGCTGGCTCATATTCAGCCGACTGTCCACCATCACTCCCAGGTCCTTCTCTGCCTGGCAGCTCTCCAACCACTCATCTCCCAGCCTGTAGCTCTGCTTGGGGTTATTGCGCCCCAGGTGCAGGACCCGGCACTTGGCCTTGTTAAACTTCATGCAGTTGACCTCAGCCCATCGGTGCAGCCTATCCAGATCCTCCTGCAGAGCCTTCCTACCCTCGAGCAGATGGACACACGCACCTAACTTGGTGTCATCTGCAAACTTACTGAGGGTGCACTCAATGCCCTCGTCCAGATCATTGATGAAGATGTTGAAGAGGACCGGCCCCAGCACCGAGCCCTGGGGGACGCCACTGGTGACCGGCCTCCAACTGGACTTGACTCCATTTACCACAACTCTTTGGGCCCGGCTATCCAGCCAGTTTCTAACCCAACGAAGCG
The DNA here is from genome assembly GCF_047663525.1 of Anas platyrhynchos. NCBI lineage: Eukaryota > Metazoa > Chordata > Aves > Anseriformes > Anatidae > Anas > Anas platyrhynchos. The sequence continues at coordinate 42,278,113 of NC_092588.1, read as the reverse complement.
TGCACCAGTCCAAGCCAAGAGCAGCCAGTTTCTTGAGGAGAATGCTGTGGGAGACCGTGTCAAAAGCCTTGCTGAAGTCAAGGTAGACCACATCCACAGCCTTTCCCTCGTCCACCCAGCGCGTCACTTTGTCATAGAAGGAGATCAGGTTCGTCAAGCAGGACCTGCCTTCCATAAACCCATGCTGACTGGGCCTGATCGCCTGCTTGCCCTTCAAGTGCTGCATGATGACTCCCAAGAGGATCTGCTCCATGAGCTTCCCTCATACTGAGGTCAAACTGACAGGCCTGTAGTTTCCCGGGTCAGCCCTCCGTCCCTTCTTGTAGATGGGCGTCACATTCGCTAGCCACCAGTCAGCTGGGACCTCACCTGATAGCCAGGACTGCTGATAAATGATGGATAGTGGCTTGGCCAGCACCTCTGCCAGTTCTCTCAGTACCGTTGGGTGGATCCCATCCGGCCCCATCGACTTGTGCACATCCAAGTGCCGTAGCAGGTCACCAACCAGTTCTTCGTGGATGGTGAGGGCCACATCCTGCTCCCCATCCCCTTCCACCAGCTCAGGGTACTGGGTACCCAGAGAACAAATATACATACATTAAGTTGACACTAACCTTCCAAAACTGTTAGTTACCCAACAAATCTGCCCAGTACAGCCCAGGACTCCCACTGATATCAAAACCCATAATCAAAGCAGATGCACTAAAAAGTCTACAGCCATTGTTTTGTGTCCAGCATTGTGAAGAGGCCAACCAGTAGTGGCATTCCAGAAAAGTAAGATTTTTACACAGGAAAACCACAAAACTGAAAAAGCTGGGTACAGGTATACACCACAGAGCTACTCATTTCTGATAGATTATTTTGGGTCTTCAGAGGTTGGTTTATGGTCAGCATTCCAGTTTTGCCCTTACACTCAAGGCACACAGAAATAACTAGTGAAAAACTGGTTTTGTAGTGCACTGTGCATTCATTACCTGTTAAAATCACACAGACCTCAGAAATTACAGTTTAGTCACATTATCCTTTAACGTGACCTCAGGCACAGTCGTGAACAGATTCAAAGGAATATCTCTGATGGTTGTGATCAATCCACTCACTAACAGGTCTTCAGCATTTGAAATTAAGAATCCATATCTACTAGTTTTCCTTTCAGCTTGGCTGTTCACACTGCTCTCTTTTGAAAGAGATTTTATCATTGTTTTCTTTTTAAGTTTACAAGTTTAGCTCAACTCTTTTATATAGTAATATTGTTTGGTGTCTCTCTGCATTATTATTTCCAAATTACACAAGAAAGTTGTTCATCAGATCTGTATACAAGGAACAGATATGTTTGCTGATGCTCCTTAAAAGAGCTAATAATAAAAAATATATATATTTTATTGTGAAAAACAGTTGTTCTTCTCAAGGGATATTCACATTTTTAAAGAAGTCATGCAAAGAAAACTTAACCTGACTTCCTCTTTTTACAGGTAAAAATAGAAGCAACTGGTTTGTTTTCGATGCAGAGGATCATCTGAGGCTTTTACACAAAAGTCTAAAAATGTCAGACTGCTTACCTGCTACAGTTGCAATGCTGTGTAGGATGTATTTGACTATTTCTGGACCCTCAAGAGCCCATTAATGGTTCTGTTAATCATTACTCTGGCATCAGCAGTCAGGTCTGCATAAGCATAATGCTAAAGAAATCACAATGACTCTTCTGTTAGCTAACAACAAATTAATATTCACGAAGGAGCAAACTATTGCAAGGATTTATTTAAGTCAGAAACTGCTGAAACAGCAACGTAGGTGAAGTCAGAAACACAAATTTAAAGCAGTGCATGGAAGTAACTTTCCTATTCTAACTGAAAACCTGCAATTTTTAATAAATTTCAGGCCATAAAAGATTTTTAAATTTACTGAAAGTTAACGTATGGATTTAGAGCCTCCAAAGCCATCTTTAAAAATAGGCAGCTCCCTACCATACCACACGTCGTGGCTGTGGCATTGTACCACTCCCTGCACCCCACAGCACCAGGAAATTGGGGTGACAGGACCAAGAAGAGAAGGAGATAAGGTTGCCAAGAAGAGAAGGAGATAAGGTTGCCAAGGTGCATCCTGGTTCTTCTTCACTACGAGGTGCTGTAGAAAATCCAAGACACAGTTTCAGATTATAACTTTCCTGACAGTAAGGCCAGTTGAATAGGTTTCTGATTTTCCAATTTTTTAGTCAGTTATCCACTCTGACTGTGCTAGCTCTCACCTGGTCTGGGTGAGACACTGCACGAAACATTTCTGCCTGGCTTATCTGTCCAGCAGCCAGACTTCTAGCCTGGCTTATGCCTCAGCCAGGCAGCAAAGCCACCCCAAACATGACAATGGAAGAGGACAACCTTCGTCTTGTAGTGGCAGAGAGCCATGACCAGTCAGTTCAGAGGTCACACCAAGATGAGGTGTACACTCCAGGCAGATGTGCTAATGAATCTGTTGAGTTTCCATGCTATCCCCCCTTCATTCAATCCTCATCTGAAGACAGATATTGTTTGGGGAGACAGATATTCACAGGGGTTAGTTCATATATGGTACAGGGGTCTCATAAATGAAAAGGCCCTGTCAAGAGGTAGGTCGGAGGGCAGAGGAGGAGGACAACAGCACAGGTTGAAGCCCAGAGTTCTCTTCCAATATCATCCTGATTTGTTCTGCTTAATTTATTCTCTGGATTTGCCTTTCTCCACCCCTTCAGTCTGCTTCCTGGGGTTGCAACCAGTCCAGAGCAGCTTATGCTCTCCAAGGGGCTTATCCCAGCTGATGACATGCAAACAGCCCAGTGTAAGATGTTTTAAAAAAATAACAAGATATCAACAAGTGTTAAAGATGAAAATATTTCCCACTGGCCCCATAAGAATCCTTCTGCTATATTCAAATCAGTTATGTAGGAACCCAAGCTTTAATTTCCTAATACCAAGCTCCTAAATCACTGTGTCTGTGTCCACAATGTATTTCATAAATGCAGCCCTTAAAGCCCTTTTTCATACCCCATACCCACAGAAAATATCATGGAACCACAACACTAGGAACAATACCTGCACAGGCCAAACAGACATGACCATCAAGTGTATAAAGTTTACAGTTCTTTCCTCCTGAAGGTTGGTGACAGATATTTCTCTATGTACCCAACACAGCTGTATACAGCCCTCAAATTCCAAACTGCTAGATGAGGATGAAGAAATTCTTTTTATTTCCAGTATTAACTTTATTTATATTACGCAGAGGAGGTGTGATAATACTAAGCCTTTTTACAATGACGTGGACAAACAGCTCTGTGAAGGCCATGTCATCCTCCCCAACCAGTAACTAATAATGTCTGACAACTGTTAGGAAGGAAAGATGATACGGTGCGGTAAACATCACAGCAAAAATTTCACAGTTTCAAAATTTGTGGTTTACATATACGCTACAGAGAGGCAACCCCTGAACAAAATGCTTACAACTAAAGTAGCAGACAAAGGAAATAAGGTGGTTACAGGCACATGGGCCCAGGGAGATAGCAGATCAATGTGATAAGCAGCATTCTCGGTATACTAGCTATTTATAGTTGCAATCATGGCTAAGCTGATCTAAAAGCTAACTTCTGACAAAGAAGGGTGATTCTGCTCCACTTTTCTGCCCCAGTAATTGCCTTCGTTTGCTTTGACACTGAAACTCATCTGCTCCCAATTTGTGAAATTCAACGGGCAGAAATCTACTTGTATAGAAAAGCAATTGTTTTTCTGCTCATTTAGCTTACTTACCCATCTCACTGCAAGATCAGATGAGTAACAGTGATGGCACAGGAGGCAAAGTGGGAACGTGCAGCCACAAGTGAGCATGGAGGGGGCTGAAGGGAAAAACATGGCCTTTGGAAACAGCTAGCTGTGAGGTTTTACTTGGCTGTACGATAATGCCAGACTGCGACTTATATGCTGTCATTGGTTTCATGGGTATTTCAGTGGGGAAAAGTTTTAAAGGTGACAGTGATATAATGTGGACATTATGAGAAGCTCCTTCCATATTATACTGGTAGAAGGAAAGAAACATGAAAACCACTGGTTGGAAAACTTCTAAGAGAAGCTAATGGAGAGGATGCTAGAGTCAATACCATAAGAGCTGATAAGAACCTTGTTTCTTTAGTGGTTGGTACGAACTTCAGTATTTCCCCTCACGAAACCTTTTTCTTAGAACACATAAATCAATCTATGTTGAAAAAGAAAGGAAATTTTGTTCTGTGCTTTGTCAGATCCAGCAATGGGCAGAAGAAAATAAATGAATGATGTGAGTGAACAGTGATAATTTAAACGAGGATTTTAAGCTGAAAGTCTCAGGCTTTACTGAGATAGCACATAAGCATCCCTTCCTTCGCTTTCTCAAAGTCTTCCTAAAAGATTCTCTCCTACCAACACTTATGAATTGCTGAAAAACAGGACTTACAGGAACAAAGGAGTAGCCCTTTCCTTGCAGAAATTTATCTTCTGGTCCAGCACTCAAGAAAGAAAATCTCGTTGAGTACCTTATGTACAAAACTCATCCCTTTTTCACGTGGCTTCCTCGTGATAAATATTACCTGTATCACTTGACTAAGACCAAAGCTTGGCTACATCGCAATGTTAAACTTCTCACCATTTCTATTTTATATAGAAAACACACAATGTAAAACACTATGCAAATAAATGCAGAAAACTGTACATTACTTTGAAAGATATAAGCTGGTATCTTTGCACATTTGGAAAAAATGCAGATTGTAGTTTCATACTATAACATCTTCGCTCTTAAAAAAGTCCAAACCAACAGGTACTTAAAATCTACCCAAAAATTCCATGTTTTAGAGCTCATACAACTGCCATTTTAAATAGGCCAGCAAAAGTTTCCACAGGCAATTTCTTGTTACGTTTTCAATCCATTACAATATTTCTCCTCTGTTCTAGCCCTGCAATGCATTACTTTGCTCCCTAACCAACAAATGCCAGTAAATACTCATCTGCTTCTCTTCACCAGATGCAAACACTGTCTCTTCCACTTGTCTCTCCTGGTCATAATTTCTGATGAATTTCCTTCTTTTATTTCCTATTCTCAGAGAGCAAAATTACCCTTTCATGGTAATTATTCATTCATTATTCATTAACCAATATTCATGGGTTATAATTTATTGTCTGTGTAAGTGTCTAGTAAATTTTTCAAGTTGATATTGACCAAACACTACGAGAAAGTCTGGGAAAGACAAGCATCAACCAAAAATAAAATCTGTATTTAAAATTTTCAATAAATATATAAACCCTGAATCCTACAAACCAGACTTGTTCCAAACTGAATTGTTCCCCGTGGCTAAATCACCAGCGTAAAGCTATGCATCACACGTGGCAGAATGAAGACCCACTTGGAATGAGTAGGAAAGAATGGGGTGTTTAGAAAACTGCATAATGAACTTATGTGAGCTGCAGTACCTCATTCCTGCAAAAATATGTGCATAGTAATAGCCAAACTGTGAATGTATTTAGAAAGTTATGCAAAATCATATTTTATCATTATCAGAAGACTACTGGTCTTTAATAATAATGTTTAAATTATGTTATTGAACAAAAGGCTCCTTTTTAATGCTATAGAATCAATACAAGAGAGGCACAGGTGTTATTATTGCCCTCTTTCCCCTCAGCAAGGCTTCTAATTAGTCTTTTAATCTACAATTTTTCTTACTGGTAACAAGAGCAAACTCAACTTGATTTTCCAACAGATTCAATAGTAAGATAAATTGCTATTTCACTTGCAAAAGAATATACAGCAATTATGGAATAACACCATGATACTTTTCTAGAGTATCTTTTTAGACTACAGTCAAGCTTTCAAATTTCATGCAAAATAAAAGGAAAAGATGGGGAGTGGTAAAAAGCACTGCTACATACTTAAAGCACAGTAAATATTAGAAATCAACACAGTTACTATATTTTTTTTTTCCATTTTTGTATGTTGCTTAGAGAAAATTACAGTTAATTTCTGCCTGTATAGTAGTTCAAAGGGCATTTACCTCTTTCTAGCATGCATCCCTTATTGCCTTTATTTAAGACAAGGCAACACCAAGGCCTATAATAATTATTTTGCAATTTGCCACCTTGATGCAAGCACCGGCTATTGACATTCAAATTAAAGTCTATTTGTGTGTGCTCCCTGCTTCTCGTAAAGCTCAACCTTCCCACCACCTTTTGGTGTGCCTGCTCCTGTGAACACGCAGGGAAGTTTTCCTGGGCAGGCAGGAAGACACCTCACATGCCAGGGGAATACCTGAACAGTTTGTCATCATTAGGATGCGAGGAAATGGCTTCAAGTTGCTCCAGGGGAGGTTTAGATTAGAAGTCAGGAAGATTTTCTTCATGGAAAGAGTAAAGAGTGAAGAGAGGCGCTGGAACAGGTTGCCAAGGGAAGCGGTGGAGTAACCATCCCTGGAGGTATTTAAGAGACCCGTGGATGCGGTGCTTAGGGACATGGTTTAAGGGTGGACTTGGTAGTGTTAGGTGATGGTTGACTTGATGATCTTATGGACCCTTTCCAACCCAAAAGATTCTATGATTACACATGCCAGGACTGGTTGCACATCTGCTTTCCTCAGTGGCTTAAGGGGAAAGGGCAGCGTACCAGTAGCCCCATGGTCCAGACTTCACCCCAGGAATGCGATCTTCTGCTTGCAGCAGGCCTCCTGTACTCTGGGACCCTCCTCTCACAGACTGCACACACAACACGAAGTATCTTCTTTCTCCTCCCTTTTGCTTCTGCTTGAAAAGAAACGCACCTGTATAGATGCATATTTTATACATATATCTGTGTAACACAGGTTAGAGACACTACCATTTCAAGCGACCATTCCCTGTACCTCCACAGTCTATGTTAGAATTTTGGAGGAAAGGAAACATTTCATAATATCTTAGTTGTTTTTCCTAGTGTTTTTTTTTTTTTTTTTTTTTTTGACTCTTGAAAACACATACCACCTCTGTTTTCACTGATGTTGGGACTGCTCAGGACAGAAAGATATAAATGAATAAAATTTCACAGGAGAGGAGTTTTGGCCTTCAGTGAGTCAGGTGCCTTATGAAGTCCTGGTGGCTAAATTACTGCACAAATGTTGAAAACATTTGGAAGGCAGAAAAAAGCAAGCAAGAAGCAAAAATCCCACAGACATTGAAAGTGGAAAACAATAAATGTACATTCAGTACAACAAGATTTCAGTTAGCGTATATTTTCCCAAATTGGTTTCAAGCACAGTAATACTCACAGATCTTATTTACAGGAATCTGAGTATATTGTTTCTTTGCTGTGTTTTGTTGTCACTAAGGTGCTGTATAAGAGAAATGGCACCACTGGTTATTAACAGTGACAAGACTCTTTCTGTAATCTATTTTTGAACAGATATAACTGTATTCCCTGATTTATATTTCATTTCATAATTTATTATTTTTTATTTATCAAGAGAATAAATTTCAAAGACCTTCTGATAAAATATACAGTGACTTTGAGATATCCTACGTATAGAAAGTTAAGGAACACAGTGTTAAATGGCAATGTTATTCTTCTGTGATTTAAAAAGCAATACATAGAGTACATAAAGAATCAGCAGACAGAAGAGAACAAAAACAAATGCCATTTATGTGTGACAACAGCAGAAATGGTGCGTGGGGATGGATGAGGTGTCAACTCAGTTCGATTTGTCCAAAAAGTAGATTACAGAGAGAGTCTTGTCACTGACAATGACCACTAATGCCATTTCTCTTATACAGCACCTCAGTGAAAACAAGAGGTGCAGAACAACATTGGTGAAGTTGTTCCTTCTGATCAGGAAGAAGTAGATGAGGCCTTCTTCAGACAGATGGAAGAAGCCTCATGCTTGCGGGCTCTGATCCTCATAGAGGACTTTATCTGTCTTGGTACCCACTAGTGGAGCACCACAACAAGGCATGAGCAATGCCTTGGAGAGTGCATAGATGACAAATTCCTAAGAAAAATGAGCCAACAAGGAGAGGTGCTCAGATGGACCTCACACTTACACACAAGGAAGGATTTGTCAGGGATGGGAAGGTCCAGGAGATTTCAGGAGAGCAGAATTTGGCAGAGCCCCATGGGATATGGCCCTGGAGAGAAGAGGGATCCATGAGAGATGGTCAGTTTTCAAAGATCATCTTCTCCAAACTCAATCATGGTCCAGCCCTACATGTGGGAAGTTGAGCAAGGAGACCTGAACAAGGAGACTCTTTGAATGAACAAGGAGCTCCTGACAAAACCCAAAGATAAAAAGGGTGGAAGCAAGGACAGAGGAGGAGTCCTGGAGGAACACAGAGACACTGCAGGGATGGGGTTAGGAAAGCCAAAGCCAGTCTAGCATTGAATCTGCTGAGGGATGTGAAGCACAAGAAAGGCTTCCATGAGTTTATCAGCTTCAAAAGGAAGGCTGTAGAAAATGTGGGCCCACTGCTGACTGTGGCAGGGACCTCGTGACAAAGGACACTCTAAAAGCTGAGGTACTGGATACCTTTTGTCCCTTGATCCTTAGAGTAAGACCAGCTTCCAAAAATCTCCACTCCTTGAGACACATGGGAAACTCTGGAGAAAGAAAAACATGGTGGAGGAGGATCAGGTCAGGGAATAGTTAAGTCAATTTAAACTAAGTGGACTTACACAGGTCCATGGGATCTGAAGCACTCACAAATGCTGAGGTAGTTGGTTGACGTTGTTGTAAGGCCGCTTGATTATCTGTGAAAGTTCAGGAGAGGTTCATGAGGACTAGCAGAAAGGAAGTGTCACTCCTATCTTCATGAAGAGCAAGATTGAGGACCCAGGGAACTACAGGCCATTCACACTCACCTCATTCCCCAAGAACGTGATGGAGCAAGTCATTTTTCTAAGAATATTAAGAACAATAAAGTGGTGGGGAGTAGTCTGCACGGATTTATGAATGGGAAATTGCTCTTGGCCAACTCGATAGCCTTTTGGTTTGGTGGATAAGGTCAGGTTTTTTTTTAATCTCACCCTTAATAAGACATCAAACAGTATCTCCCATAGCATCCTCATAGACAAACTGCTGCGATACAGGCTAGGTAAGAGTACATTAAGGTGTACTGAAAGTTAGCAGAACTGCCATGCTCATAGGGTTTTGATCAGTGGCATGGAGTCCAGATGAAGAAATGGCAGATATGAACCTCCTGAAGCTCAGGAAAGGGCAGTGCAAAGTCCTGCACCTGGGTAAGAATAACCACACACACCAGTATACGCTGGGGGCAGGCAGCCTGGAAAGCAGCTTGGCAGAAAAGGACGTGGGGGCTCTTGGTGGACAAGCTAAGCGTGAGTCAGCAGTGTGCCCTCGTGGCAAAGGATAACAGCATCCCGGGCAGCACTGGAAATAGCACTGCCAGAGGAATGAGGGAGGCCTCCTTCAGGTCATGGGATCAGGCCGTCTGAAAGCAAACTGCACTTGATATAATTATCTTTCTGTATTCCCTCAGCAAGGCGTTGATTAGAATTCTGATGACGAGGTAGAAGTGCTGTCCTGCAGCTGCCCAGTCATTTCCTCTGTCCTTCACATGGCCACGAGTCTTCAAAAGGCAGAATGGAGATGATGCAGAAGTGAGAGCCCCCAGAAGCATCTCCAGAATACTACACCTCTCCATTGCAACTCCTAATGGTGCCTTTAACAAAGAATATTACGTTATATTCAAGATCATCCATACCTTTGCTTCAGCACTGCTTGGCAGTGCTTTCTCAGGTTTATCTTTTCTGCTTTGCTTTTGACATTCAAAAAAAAAAAAAAAAAAATCAGTAAGCTACAGTACTTTGCTTCTGTGTCTTACAATAAAATATTAACCTCCAAGAATTCTCGAAGAATTTTCAGCCCCACGGAGGCTTAGATTAGATTTTCTGCTATTCTTTATTTATTGCATACATTCCTTCTAGCTTCAGATTCCCCTTTGAAGAATAAAATCAGGACACAGAAAGATTTTCTCACTGCAGCTGCTGCACTTACTCCCATTAGTGCAAACTGCTGAACACGGTGTGAGTGCCTTTATTCTAAATATTTGTATTTTCACACTAAAATGACAGATACAAGAATAAAAATTTACCATCACGTTGACTTTTTCTGGTTTTGTTATTGCCCCTCTGGAATGTGGCAGAGCCACCAATTTCCTTGTAGTGTGCAATGCCGTTTGAGCACTTCACTTTATATCAGAACATATAGGCTTGCTTTTTAGGTGCTACTTCTTATTAATATTCTATACTATAGCCAGTGCAACATATACATGGCAAAATTAAAAGAACCAGACAAGAAGCTGACAGAATAAATTCAAGACAAATTCAAGCAACAAGCATAATTTATCCTAACACCAGTTTGATATTGTCACGTAATTTGATAACGAATTACTGTTTATTAAATAGACTCTGAATCATTTTTTGAGGCTGCCTGCTAGCAGGCAGATGCTAGCTCCATTTTCACAAAATCACACAATCACAGAATGGTAGAGGTTGGAAGGGACATCTGGAGATGATCTGGTCCAAACTAGAGCACGTTGCCCACAGATTTTTGGAACAGCACAAACATCCATGAAGACAGGGCATGTAGGAAATCCCACTGAAGTTACGAGATCAGTAACTGATCATCAAGATCAGTTGGTAAAGACAGACTAAACCAAAAATAGCAGTTCTTCCTTTTGCTATCTTCCTTCTTTGTCTACCAGAAGAAGTGGCTTCCTTGGGATTTGCTGTAACTGTCACCTGGTTGTATTGCTGATGTTACCAAACACATGCAGAAATGCCCTTCTTTTTAAATTGCAAGATGAAATTGTCCGTGTTGGAAAAAAAGAGCCTGCAATTTGCCCTTGCATCCTACTAGCAGAAGATCCTGAGCTATCATACTTACTAGAGTAAGGAAAGTCATTTTATTTATTTAGTCAATTGGAAATGCATACAGAAAATTAGGTGCTGTCACCAGCATGTTAAAGGCTTTATTCAAGAAACATCTAACTCTTAGGGTCATTCTCAGAAAACATTCCCAAATGAGACCTTTTAGTCAAGCAGTTGTTGTAGACAGAGAAGACTACCATAACATTATGTGTTATTGTCTTTCCTGTATATAGCTTGGTAAATACCAATTCTGACATTTGAAATTTAAATCTAAGTTTGAAAATAAAGATGAATCAGCATTCTGTGTTTGTCTGCTTGTGGAAAGGAATGGCTGCCAATTCCTTCTTGTTACCATCTCTTCCAGAGAATTTATGGAAACTCAGGTAATGACGGAAGACACAAGCAGAGACCACTGAGGGCTTACAATTTTTTCTTCAGATTGTTGGAAGACGGGGTCATTCCAAATTATTACAGGTTTCTCAGGAACTAGCTGAAATATAGCCCTCTGCAATAAGGAATTTTGACACAATCCCAAGAAGACTAAAATCACTCTACTTTTACGCACTTCCTTTCAGCTAGTTATATCAAGGAATCAATTGTTAAAGCTTTCTAGACCCTAGTCTCAGGGACTTTATCTTTACCTACTACTTGTCGTTAAAAAATGTGAGTTGGAAGCATGGGAAACAATCTCTCAGAAAAGGGCCCATCCTTCTCTACGCATGTTCATCTCTCTCCAGAAGATACAACACACTCAAATGCACATTAACGAAAAAGACACTATGCTAATAAAGTCAGAACAGAGGTGAAAGAAAGATCAGGATGAAACATATTTGTGTTTGAAACTCTTGGTGATGACCTAGATTTATGCATCTAAATTACAATTAAATAATGTTAAGGTTGCGAGTGACTCACAAGAGCAAAGAAATGTGCAATTAAAGAGAAAATACACCATATGTCCTTTGATATCTAGGCATATTGCTGTGCATTAAGAAAGTCATAAAAGAGACACCCTGTTGTGGTTATGTGTTCTGAGACATGTGGCACATTTCCATTGTAGCTATCTATTTCCCTGCTTGTATGCATCTGTGCCATTATTTACATGTTGGTTTTAAAATGGAGCTGTGGAGTCTTTTTCCAATATTTCTTTAGAACTGTTGCTATTTATGAATGTGTAAGTCCAACATTTTAAACATATGAATGAAAAGTCATCACAAAGGAAAGGGAAATAAAGGGATTTCATTTAATTGTCAGACAAAGCCAGGCAAAAGAGATGGGTTTAGTTATTACAAATGAATGAAATTATGTGTCTGTCTTCCCCTAAAATCAGATATAGTTGAATTCCAAATACCATTCTCCCATACTTTGCATAGAAATAGGAAGGAATGAAAAAGTTTCTCACATTCAGTTTGGACCACCTTGGTGAAATTTGACAGGCAATTACTCCTTTCATTTTAGGGTTCCTCACCTGTGGAACCCCACAAGCCTATTTTTTCCTCTGCTCATCATCAACCAGAAAATGTGGGGGAACATAAAGCAACGTTCAGGTCTTCAAAGCAGTATTTATGTGGCTGACATCTGAGTGTCCAGACTACTTCGTGAGAGCGTTTGCCTTCTGGTTACTGAAGGTGCCTGCAGCTTTAGGACACTTTCAGACACCTCAGCAGTTCTCAAGAGCCAGGTGCTCTTCTTCTGCTTCTTCTGCTGAAGAATTAAGTCCTTGTTTTTGCAAGTGGCTAGGAGATAGCACCTCCTCGTTACACTCTGATTTGGTCACAGTTGTCTTGGGGGGCCCAGATACCACGGGGATGAGTGACATGGTTAGAAACAAACAGCCTAATGGATGTGCTGGCATCACTCCTCCTCCTTAGAATGACCTACAGGGAAAGGACTGGGCCAGAGACGTTTTCTGGAGAGGACAGCAAGCCAGATTACCGGCACATCGAGCCAGGGTGCCGCATAATCAGGGCATGGAGAGGAACAGGCCTAAACAAGGGGCCTTGGGGAGGGGGATGCAGTGGGAGTGGAGCAGCTTGGAGACAGCAGTCTGGGAACAGGGGAATGAGGGCGATGGGCAGCGGCAGTCAGTGCCAGGACAGCGGAGCCAGGAGGAGCAGCCTGGATGGGGAGAGGAGGCAGCCTCGGAGAAGCAGGAAGCAGGGAAGGAGGCAGCACTGGTGGCCCATCGCTCAGCACATGGAGAAGTGGACGTGCCTGGAAAAAATAAAGCATTTCCCAAACGCTTGGGCTGTGCGTCTTCTGCCTCGCTTTGCTACCGCCCTCTGCAACTCCCAGCCCTGCCAGGAGCTGAAGACTTGGCAAATCTGCACAGGAGGATCCGCGGTGAGGCCAGAGCCCCCCCAGCAGCAGCAGTGGAAAAGCGGGGCTGCAGTGGGCGACCTGACCCTCGGCAGCGAGCGCTTCTCCTCGCCCACTTCGCTTGGTAAGGGGGAAGCTGCAGAGGCCGGTGCTGAAACCAGCCCCACACCGAGCAGCCGGGGGCACGGGCTGCCCGCTGCTGCTCCCCCAAAACTTTTATTTTATTTTATTTTATTTTATTTTATTTTATTTTATTTTATTTTATTTTATTTTATTTTACTTATTTTATTTTACCTATTTTATTTATTTTATTTTACCTTATTTTAATTTATTTTTACCTTCCTTTATTTTACCTTACTTTACATTATTTTTCCTTACTTTATTTTTTTTACCTATTTTATTTTATTTTATTTTATTTTATTTTATTTTATTTTATTTTATTTTATTTTATTTTATTTTATTTTATTTTATTTTACCTTATTTTATTTTACTTATTTTATTTCTTATTTCCTTTTATTTTATTTCTTATTTCCTTTTATTTTATTTTATTTATGTCTCCACCTGTCAGTGTTGGCAGCCGTTCGGGCGGGCTCTGCCCTTCCCCGCCCCCTCCCCCTCGCCCCGCCCCTCTCCTCCCCCCTCCCCGCCCCTCTCCCCGTCGCGGGCTGCCCGGGCGCGACCAAGTGCCGCGAAGGGCGGGGGGGGGGGGAGCAGCGCGGCCCTCGTAACATCAGCGCCTCAGAGCTCCCATCCACCCTCCCCCCTCCCCCCCCCGCTGGCCGTACCACTTCGCCGCCCGTCCGGCGCTAGGGAGACTTGGGATGGAACGTACCATTAGCGCACGGGGGGGAAGGGGTGTCCGGGCAGGCGGCGTGACAAATAGCGGTGGCATTCAAACAGCGCACCGCCCGCCCAGCCTCCTGCTCCTTTACAGAGTATTTCTGAACAGATCGAGTCCTCTTCGCTCCCCTCCTCCCTGCTCCAAAGCGCGAGAAAGCCCCCTCTTGTTTCTAACCCCCCCCCCGGCGGGCTGGCGATGGTGCGTCCCGCCGTGTCAGGGCGCCTTAAGGGGCGGGGGCGGGCGGGGGCCGTGCTGCCAGCGGCGCCGCCGCCATGTCGGTGGCCTTTGCGGCCCCCCGGCAGCGGGGCAAGGGCGAGATCACGCCGGCCGCCATACAGAAGGTGGGCGGGGGGGAATGGGGCTCACGGCGGGGTTGTGGGGCCGCGCTGCCGGCCCCGCTTGGGCGGGTGGGGGCTGGGTGCAGCCCGCGGGGGGCTGCGGAGGCCTCGGGCCCGCTGCGCGGGGAGGGTGCGCGGCTGAGGGGGGGTCGGGCCCTGCCAACGGCCGTCTCGGGGCCTCTTGTAACTGAATTTAATTCACGGTTGTGCTCTGGGGAAGGGGGAAATGAACTCGGGGTGTGCGCTTTTAAGTGCGTTTCTTGGCAGAGGTTAAGTGAAGAAACTGAGAAAGTGCTGTGAGGTGCTTGTGGATCGAGCACAGGTGGCTGAATGGGGAACTGCACAAACAGAACAGGGGCTTAAAACCTTTACACTTCAGCCTCTAACTTCAATCACTTCAACCTCCAAAGCTAAGGGGGAAGGCTAACAGTGCTGTATAACTAACTGGTAAAATTAGAGCTTTCTGCAATGCTAACTTTTCTTAAAGGAAAAAAAACTCTCTAAGGATAGGAGCAAGACCCAAATTTATCTTCAGTATCCACTAAACAAACCTAAACTTAATTCATGCTTCTTTATTGTTTCAGATGTTGGATGAGAATAACCACCTTATTCAGTGCATAATGGACTATCAGAACAAAGGAAAGACATCCGAATGCTCGCAGTAAGATACTGATCCAAATCCTGCGGACAGGATAAATTTTCGTCCAGATCACAATTGTTGATTTGTTTAGCTCACATTGAAGGAAAACTGCCAGGAGGAATAGAAGAGTATTGCTGCAGATACTGCACTTCGTGTTTTTTTGCTGTGTGGTTATTGCTTCTGTCAATTAAATGTTGCAAATTGATTAGTGGAAGTTGGTAGTATGATGATGCTAATAAAAATGGGGGCTGTATAACTGAGATAATCTCCTGTATCATAATTAAGGTTTGGGAAGGAGGTACTCCTGCCTAAGAACAAACAAGATTTATCTTAAAAGTGTGGCTTGCTAAAGTATCCCCTGCAGATCTGTTGTCTAGTGGGCTTTCTGGGGAGTGATCAGGGAGACAGCTGCGGAAGGAGGGAATTATTTTCCCATTACTTGGACAAATATTCCATCATGTGATGACAGTGGAGTACCACAGTATGGCTCTTGAGGCCCTTCTTAAGAGAACTGGTAGTCTGGGGGGAAGATGGGGTTGTCCATCAGTGTTTTGGCTTTATGGGAATGCTTTTGTTGATACGAGCAGGGTGTAGCACAGTTGCTATACTAAGCTGCATGCAAGTGTGTAGCTACATATTTGTAATCTGTTCCTGCTTTCAAAGTTATTCATGTGACTGTGGGCTGGATGTTGAGACTCTGGAACGTGGTTCTGTCGTAAAAAAATAAAAATCCCACAGCGAACTTCCAAAGTTCAGGGTCCTGATGGAATGTTTGCACTGTTCTTGGTTGTGATTCATATTAAAGTGATACCTTGCATCTGGGGACGTAGCAAAAGCAGCTCCCTTTCCCTGGTGTTTCTGATAGAAATGACACCAAACAGCCACTCTTACTCTAGATGTCTCCTGGTGACTTGGTTTGAGGCAGGAAGTGAAACAGTTGAGAGCAGCATCGCCATGTTCTAGACTTGCACTACCAAGACAGGAGCTGTAGAGAACAGGCACAGATGTGCCAGAAGATGTGGGAAAGGTGAGGCAATAGGGAAGTGTGGGACAAAGGTGTAAGATTCCTGGTAATGGTACCCTTGTCTCTAATTTTACTTTACATAAGTAGCTTTTTTGACATGCATGGAGTTGAAATAAAAGAGGCAACATTGTCTTCCTGACTTAATGTCTTTTTTTCCTGTTGTTCTCTTGGGTAGGTACCAGCAGATGCTGCACACAAACTTGGTTTACCTAGCCACTATAGCTGACTCCAACCAGAACATGCAGTCTCTACTACCAGCAGTAAGTATGGAATGGTGTAAAACTGAGGGAAGAGATTTTATTTGGGCTACTGGGGTGGGTAAGAAGGTATTTAAGGTACTCTACAGTGAATAGAAGCTGCAGTGTCTCTTTGTGCCATGTTTGGAGTCTGATGTTCTCACTGCTTCAGTCAAGCTCACAATCTGACCGGTTTAGCTGAAGACTGATATTCTGGGATGCAGCATGCAAAGGCTAGCTAATAAGGCAAGCCAGACAACCTGTGTGTACTGCATTTTCTCACCTGAGAGTTTTCTTTCTGTGTCTCATCATCACCTCACGTAACAGTACTGTATTTTTCCCTTGCTACTGTAGGGAAAGGTTGGGAGTTTAGGGGATTTTCCACTTTTTTTTGGTGGAATATCATCCATTCTTCTGCCTCCATGGAGCGAGGTGGTTGGATAAATGTCTGCTTTGCAGGATTTTAGGGATGTCTTAAATGTTTTGCTTCTCTCCTTTATCTGAAAGTGACCTTTGTGGTAGATAGTGATGTGTAAGAAATAAGGTCATGCAGACTCATTCTGAGAAACTGCATAGCTTTACAAACGAAATGTTTGCTGGATTTGCCTTTTCTTTAATCAATAGTTTCTCTGAATTGGTATTTTTGAACTTGTATTTCATATCATACCACCAATTTTTACTTCTTTTCCCCTCCTTTCCATTGTTTATGGAATGGTATGGAAAGATACAACAAACATGAAAATAGCTTGCTGTCTTTTTGTGTGTGTTAATCAGAAAGCTTGGGGAGTTCATTGTGAGTAGCATGAGAAAGTTCTTTGTTTTTTTGGTAATAAGACTTTTCTTGAATTAATATAGTCTTGATTCATTTCTGTAATATGAAGCTAAAAAGAATGTCTATAAAACAGCCATTCCTAGATACTAGTTCTCACCAACTGAAATTGAATTACTTTTTCTTTGGTCTCTGGAGGAGTGTTCTCCAGTCATTGCTACTAGCAAAGCATCTTTTCAAGTTGGTACCTAGAGGACTATAGAAACCAGTGCTTCATTACGTCCAACCTGTTGTGCCTGCAGAGGCTTCTCTTTTTATAAATCCAAGCTTGTAGCTGTGGGGGAAGGGAAAGAAACCTTTAAGAGGGTTGTGCATTACTCAGCTAATGTTTTTTTGGAGGCTTAATTCATATCCTGGTTCTGATGACAACTGGAAATGAATTTGACCTTATTGTAGTCCCTGGTGCACAGCCCTGTTCTCACAGTTGAATGTGGTGACATTCTCTTAAGAAAAAAAATGAAGATAAGGCTGGGAAAGACTCTTGCAGATCAGGACTGAAGTACACTTCTGATCTTGAATGTGAAGCGTAGTCTGTAGTAGTGACAAAATTAGCTTTTTCTTCTTTGGATTACTGTGTGGGGGATAGAAAGGCAGCTTCCTAGTTTTTCTTCTAAGATAAAATACAAAATGAGATTTCAGGGTTCAGCCTTACTGAAATGTAAAGGCAGTGACCTACCAAGTCAAATCTTTGAAGATCTGCCTGAGATGTGGTAATTTCATCAGATAAGCATGGCTTTTAGCTGAGGCATTTGGAAAATCATTCTTTATGGTAACTATCTTCCCAATGTATTTTAGCCAGGGAAATTTGGGAACATGCAAGCTACAGCTGTTTTCAATATAAGAAACATTCAGACTTCATTCGTTATCTACTGCAGACCTGAGGAAGCTTAAACTGACTTGGAAGTCACTTGGCATGTGCTTCTCTGCCACCTGTTGAACAGTCTTACTAAATTCAAGGGTTGTGGTAGACAGCAATGCAATGTGGAGTAAGATACTGGGTGTGTAAACACCTATGTTTTTTAATAGAATACATAAAGTTTACATGGAAAGCTACTGCAATGGTAGTAACAGTGTAGTGAACCAACTGTGTTGCGCAGAGAAATGCTTTGATGAAGGTCTTAGAGGTGAGGAAGAGGTGAAACTAAAGTAAGTGTTGCAGGCTGTGGTTGAAGAGATCTAGAAAGACTTGAAGCTCCAACAAAGTTCTTGTCTTTGTATGCACAGTAGATGTTGAATATTATATTTACTCATGATAAGAGGCCTTCTTCACATCAGAAGACAAAGGAAATGTTCATCTCCTTGAGCTGACCAGTCTATTTGCTGAGTTGACCAGGGCTATTTTGTCCTGTCTTCTGGACAGGATGGGAGCAGTGGCTAAGTCTGCAGTTGATGCAGCTTTTGGTGCCTCTTAATGAGTTATGACAGTTGTTTTCTTGGACAGCAGTGGAAAGTCTATTTACTGTCACTGTATAGGGTCAGTTTCCCAAAAAGAGTTTGAGAAACTCAACACACGTGTTTGACTTCCATTTGTCTGCTTTTAAGGGAGGCAACAGCAAAATACCAGTCTCCTTGAAGTGTAGAGAACAAAGATGCAGTTAAAAGGTGGTTACTGGGACTTCCAAGACCAACCCCCCAAAAACAGCAGTGTGCACAGAAGCAGTATGCACACAGTGTGTGTTCCTAACTATGTGGTGTCTCAAACTGCAAAGTAGGCATCTTGTCCTTCCCAACTTTTAATTCTTATGCTTTCTTGAGACAATGCTTTAGTGACATTAAAAACCTATTGCTAACTACTGAATGAAAACAACCTTATCTCCTCAGGCCTTCTCCCTTCGCCATGCTGCTTCTTTTTACCAAGTATTTATAAGAAAACAACTCATGGCTGTCACATTTCTGGAAGAACTAGAAGGAAGTTTTTATACTGCACTTGAATGTGTTCTTTTTGGCATATTTATAATAAACAAATATGGAAGTTTGCAGGAATTATGTGATAGGAAAGGTTTTTTCTTTTTAAACACAGAAAAACTTAATTCTTCAGACTTGCTCATGCAATGCTGCTTGCCTTCTGCCAGTATGTGGAGCGCTTGATTTCAGTGTGTATTTCAAGAATGATGAAGATAAAGGGTTATGATTATTATTCACTTCTGTAACACACTATCTTAACTATCTTATAAAAAGTGCCAGTTTATTCCACCAGCAAGCTAAATTCTGTATGTGAAGTGACTTGTAATAAAACTCACTGAGTTTCAAAAAAAAAAAGTATGCATTCATTAAATATTTCATTAACTTTTTAATAACCTTTCCGATATTACTAAATTGAAGACATTGAAGTGACTTTTCTTGAGAATTTTCTCTCAGAAGTGAATCCTTTTTATAGGACTAGTCATCCTTTCTGTAGTCTTCACAATCTAGTCTCAATCTTGTCACAGGCTGTCATTATAGTTACAAAACACATTATATAGTGATGATGGATGTTTATAAAAAAACAAATGTCAACAAAATGAAATATTGGTTACTTCCAAAGAACCTGATTCAAGAGGTAACAATGATTGCAACATCTTAAAAGTACTTCAGTACTTTTCAAATGGGTACTGCTCCCTCTGTGCTTCTAAGGAACTTGTCACATGATTAGCTTATAGGAAAAAAAAATTTGTCTTAGGAACTGAAGAACATGCTTTATTTTTAGTCCTTCATTCTGAATATAAAATAGTTTAAAATATGCTAATTGGAAAAAAAGTACCCAGGAAATCCAACTGTGACTGACATTCAGTAACTTAAAATTTACAAATACCTCATTCTTACCAAGAATGGGGGATCCTAAATTAATGAAGTTCATGTCCAAATGTATGCTGAGTGCTACTTCGTAAAGTCTGGTCTCTGACACCACACTAGAAAATCTGTTAGTGGTGTCTTTCCTAATGATCACAGTTGGCATCGGTCTTTGAACCTCTGGCTTAATTCTTTATATAGTGAGGAGTAGGTTAAGTGTTGATAACATTATTTTTAAAACAGATGCAGAAAGCACTACGGTATATTGTTCTGGATTAGCCTTTCAGAACACAAGTCCATGCCAAACTCAAGTTCAAGTGTAAATTGAACTAATAATGAATGGCATAAAAAATGTTGCATGTTTCCTGCCATAAGGCAAGTGAGCTATTAGTCAGAAGTGGAACGTGAATTTTGAAGAATAATTGCTCTAATTAAAGGTTTGATAAACAGTTTTTGAAAACTAATTTCTAGAACACTTTTTGAAAGGCAAACACTCCATAGGAGGTGATGACAGGAGCACGAAACCAGCTAACGTTCCTGAGAAAAGGAGGAATGGTGTTGGTGTTCATACCTATCATGTTATGCAGGTACACTCCAAGGAGGATTTCTTCCACTGTCAGCAACTGTGCTCTTTAAAAAAAATTAAATAATTTAGATACTCTAACATGAAACTCCACATTGAAAAGTAACTTTAACAAAAGAGCAATTTTCCATCTGCTCTTTGAATGAGGCAAGTGGAGCAACTCTAGGATAGGGAAAAGAAATTAAGCTTTGTGTTCCTGTACTGTTACTAGGAACTCTCAAGCTGGTGTAAATCCTTATTTGATAAGAAGTAACTTCTTTGCAGAGACTGCAGACACAAGTAATATAGTTTCTTCCATTATTTCTTCTTTAGATTCTTTTTTCATTCTACTTTATTTGCTGTTTTGTGCACCCAAGTCAGAAGGGGTAAGGCTCCAACAGTAATAATGTCTCCAGTAGACAGTTTTAGGCCATCTTTGTTACTGAATGAGAAATGTAGGAACATTTAGGTTCCTTTTGTAGTACTACAGTTCTGATAATTTAGCATTAACATTGAGTATCTCAGTCTAAACACTTCTAATGAAATGGTAAAGAAGATTTTTTTTTTCCTTGAAGTTTTACGGTTCTGTTAGAGATGAGATGTAATTACTTCTGTCAGCAGATTAGTTCCTAGTTAGGACTAATAACCAGTCCTAAAATCAATGCATCATTGTGGAGCTGTGTAAGTCCTTACAGAGGTATAGCATGTCTGTATCAATTCTTTGCTCTATGGATCTGCTGTACCTGTTTCCTTTGCTTGAGGCTGTGGGTGCTATTTGAGTTGACCTCTAGATGAACACTGATTTCTACGTAAGATGAACGTGGAGGCAATGTGGTTATGGCGTATTAACCAAATGAACTAGTTTTACAAATAACTAGTCAGATTTTCTTTATTTACTTGCTTTAAGCAGAGCATGGAAGGCATCTGTCACCATGGAACTGAGAAACTTCTTTTTATTAGAAGGATAGAAGGAGATCTTGTAGAATTGTTAATGTGTTTTTTTTTTTTTTTGGAAAACTTAAGGGCAAAATAACTAAATTGCCTATAAGATAGGGTTTGTGAGTTGCTACTTACCTAGTCTTTTTCTGAGTCTCTTTAACAACACTAGTACATACATTGCTTTGTACCTTTTGGGGCTAGTAGAGTCATCCTGCTTTAGCAAAAGGGAATTAGATATGATGCATTTTTAAAAAGTTTTCAGATTGTGGACCCTCGGGTTACCCATGTGTGTTGTAATCTTGTAATAAAAATTGCTTTTCCAGGTTGATTGTTTTGCTCCGGAGAGGCTTTTAAATGTTGGAAAGAAGTCTGGCTGTTTGACAAATTTCCTGTTCCCTGTCCCTAGTTAAGCTGACATAACTAGTGCTTTTCTCTCATCAGCTGTGGTTCTGCTGTTTGATGTTTTAGTGTTTCTGTGTGATGAACCAATCTGGAGAATCAGTCTGGGTTAATTACGAGGGAAGGTGGATGTTCTCCATCTGGGTTAGTTCAGATTAACTGCAGGGCTGTGTTGGTAAGACTGAAAGGGAGGTGGTGAGCAGCTGCAGGGAGCTGCTTAAGCCAGAACTTCGACTAAAAGAAATTCTTACCAGAACATGGGGTTGAAGATGTTACCATGTAAGGGGTGAGTTCACAGACAGTGTACTACTGCAGGTGAAATAGGAGAATCACTCCAACTTCTGAGAGCTACTGTGCCTATATTGCTAATCAAGCGTCCACATGGGGAGCTAGTGCACTGTGTGCAAGAAACTACGTTGCCTGCTAACTTCTGAAGCTGTTTCAGAAATCACTAAAAGCTAACAGCCAACTTCATTAAGGATTATGCTCCAAAATGTAATTCTCCTGTACTTGAAGATGTGATTTGCCTCTCTCCAGTAGTGTCTGTACAGTATGTGTCTGTTTCAGCCCTAGACAGTTTGCCGAGGGTGGTACCAGGCACTCTGGTAGCATCAATGTTGTTGTATGGATACCAGTCCTTCTGGCTGCACCGTTTTGCTGTTTTCCCAATGAATTGTACCTCAGCTTCTGTAGGATTCCTTGTGCCTTGAGTTTGCTTAAGGCCTTCTGCCTGGAATAGAGATGGAATTCTTCTCCAGGGTTATTGAATGCAAGCAAAACTTGTAAATATTGGACCAGATATTAAAGCATCTTAAAAGCCAAAGAGGCAGGGTGTAAATGGCTGTGGAACAGAAAGTTCCTGCTTTTGAAGACTGATACAAACTGTTTTATGGAGCTGTGGAGTACCTTTAATTTGCCTAGTTCCTACAGCTGAGGGTTCCCCAAGCGAATGCCTACAGTTAACTTATTCCTAGTCTCTCACAACAAAATCTGAATTTGTACCAGATCATTTAACTTGATTTAAATGACTTCTAGTTGTAATGAGAGTTAAGAATTGTGTGATGACTTTAAGTAAGAGAAGTGCTATTGCTATGGAGACATTAAGTAATTCAGGGTTAAATTTTTCTGTTCCTTTAAATGATGTTAAGGAATATTTGTACAGTGAGATATTTTTGTGAAGCCACTTGTGCAGTTTGAAACAACTAAAAATTGCAGTTTCTTCTTTGAGTAAAATGCTTAATTACTATGCCACAAAATACTGTAACATTTTGTTCAAATATCAAGTCAAGAATTTTTCTGGTTATCGGAGGTAGTGATGTAAATCAAGACTTAAGAACTGGCTGTTAAATTACAATTCCTTACTGCTGCTGTCACAACTCATACTTCTGATAATGGTAGCACAAATTACATTTGTAGGTAACAGTGGTACGTTAATTAGTAGAGGCCATTGTAAATGTTTTCCACATAGAAATCCCCTCTCTCCAAGTATTACTGAGAGGTGATTCATTTTTTTTCATTTTTAGAGGTGGTTCATTTTTTTATTTAAGATGTTCTCAGTACAAGGTACCCTGCACCTGATAAAAAAGAGTCACAGCCCAATTACGTGTATCTTGGTGCTTTTGAATCTCAGAAATGTATCCCTTTATGATCTTATTTCCCACTCTGACACCTCAGGAAGTGCTCTGCAGGTGCCATCACTGTCTGTCAACAGGGTACTGTTCTCTGAGACTGGGACAGGTGCTGTGATATTAGCAATGTGATATTCACAGGGCAACGTATCTCTTGGGATGGGATATTTTGCTTTGTAGAACAGGATATTTGAGGACTGAAAATAAAGATGACTGATTAAATTCTGAGTTAGGGCTTCTCTTAGATTAGAAAGCTTTTATGCTTGCACTGCATGTAGTTCTTAATTGCTATTCTAAGACAATTTCAAGAAAATTGTATTTGTGGTAGTGTACTTTCAGTATTTCGTTAGATGTATTGATTAGTGATACTTTTTTTAGTGTGCTGAACACTATTTCTTGTATTTTACGTTTTTACTGCTTTAGGAATGTTGACTACTGAATTGGTATTCGGCCTCAGTTGATATAACAATAAATTTTCCATAAACAAATCTTTCAACCTGCTATTGATGGTAAGAGAAATCTGATAATTTGACAGAGGGCAGGGAAGAAATGATAGATAAAAGTTCCAGATGTACCATTCCACTATAATAGATTTTTATTGTTTGCTGTTGTGCATTTGATCTATTTTATAGCTTATTCTTAAAAGTTTATGCTTTCAAATAACTTTTGGGATTTGTAGGATTTTGCTGAAAATTGTCAGTTAAAATCTAATGATTATTTTTGTCTCAGTTCTTATTAATTTATAATTGCAGGCAAATTTAATTCTTTATCTAGTTTAGCTTACCAGAATTAGGCAGAACAGTTTATTTTTTTCATGCTCTGATAAATTTTAAATGCTTGTAGCAATAAATTGTAATTGGTATGTTTGGGGAAGTGAGCCAGAAAGTAGTGTTTAACAAGTTAAGCTATGTCTGACACTATCTTACTTCTAATTATTTAATTTATTCTTGTACTGAAATTTCAAATTTTCTACTTAATAACTGGAATAAAATTAGCAGAGATCTTAACTTGCTTTCTGTCACTTAGCCAGCAAAATAAGAAGTGGCCTTTCCTCTGGTTCTGTCAACCCACCTACAAGCGGATGTAATCTCATCCGAATGGAGTATGTAGGATTCATGTTGGGTCAGTTTGCTTTCACAAACTGTGTGGGTTTTCTTTTTTATTTTTTAACTTAAAAAAAAAATTTTGGCTTTTGAATACTACGTGGTCATTTTGGACTTCAAAAGGTCTTCATTATGCCTAGTGCATATTACCTGGGATAATCAATTTCCTCAACTTCTGTGAAGAACAAAAAAGGCTAGATGACCCAAGGTTATACTCCTTTAATTAAAGGTGATTTAAAAGAAGTTTACCTCTAGAAGTGTGGAATAACTGATAGAAATAGGGAAATTATCATTTTAAAATATTTTCCTTGTTTTCTTCTGGGTGTAGCCAGTAGAAAAACGCTCTGGCAGAATTTCACTGGGGAATAATTATATCTGCAGCAGACACTTCTTTTTAATTACTATTGGGTAGTGATTGGTTTATGACCCTGACATAAAGGCTTATATCATGCTTAAAAATATTCTATATAATCTAACCCTGTTTCTATTGCATATATGTATGTGTAATTATCTCCAAATCCTATTTAAACCTTGCTCTCATGTCCTGTGTTGATGAATTCCTCAGGTTTATGTGATTTATGTGGTGTCTTATATGTTTAATGTTATTCCTCAATTTATTGACTGTTCTCCTGGGGTTTTCTTTGTTGTTAAAGCATAAATTGGATGATCTACTTTTTCTGTGGATCATACATTAAATTGTATTTCTGTCATATCCTTTTACGTTCATTTCCTTTCTGTTTAAAAAAAAAGTCCTTTTTTGACTTGTTTTGCGTAAAAGGCATTCAGTCTTTAATCACTAGTTGCCTGTCTTTGGAGTCCTTCTGCTTTTATAGTATTTTTTTGTGATTGCTTTCCCCAAACCAAACATGTACCAGTCACCAATACCATGGCATTTTGTTCCTTGTGTTGTGTGCCTCACTGTTGTTATATCAAGTGCTGTGGACTTGCAGCTTGGAGAACAGGGTTCACAATCTGAGAGCTCTGTGATTCCCAGAATCAATCCTGCTACTTCAAAAAGGGTACAGGGTTTGCTACCTCCTGGTTTTCTTATGGGATAGTTTCTATTAATGAAAGATGACATTTATTAGCATCTTGGACCTTTTTCTTGACATTATTTTCAATGCTCTCAAATGGATTCACACAGGTCTTTGTCCCTTTCTGTATGTAGAAACTTCTGTTGCTAAATTATCTGGTAGTACCTTTTTGGGTGCTTTAATTACTCCTACTCCCAGTTCCCTGCGGCTTGAAGCCTTTTGCAGGGTTTTGCACCTATTGGGATTTTAAAAATCCTCAGTGGTGGTGTTTTCTTCCCCCTTGTCCTTGAACGTTCTCTGAACACTGTTTCTTATCCCTGCAGCATCTGTCTTAGTATTTAACAATAGCTGACTTCAAGTTAGAATAGGTTTCAGAGTTGGAATATATAGTTTTGTCTCAAACAAGTTTTGAAGGTTTTTAGTCCATCTTTCTATGCATAAGGGCATGCGTCTGTGCAGTGGCATACCCAACTATGAGGTAATTTTTTTAGGACTTTACAATATTTTTCAGTATCAACATGTTGTATGAACATTAGATTTAGCTATGATTTATAGTTGGAATCTAAGAAGTTCATCTTAGTTTTGACAAGTGCTAACAGGACATGCTAGCATTCAGCTGGGATGCTTTTCTGGTTTTGATCTGCTTCCTAGTACTGGGTTGTTTTTACTCCCTGAGCTCCAGCTTCTCATGCAGAACCACCAAGTATTGGTTTTCCTTGTATGCCAAAAAATACTTCCTAAATAAAATCTAAAACGTGTATGTTCTCATCTGTTTCTCTGTACGTTGGTTTTAGATAACTGGTAGATGCAAAGGTAGGATGATAGCAGACTTTAAAAGGTGAAGGAAAGGAAAACTTAGCTCATGTGGCCTTACTCATCCCTTCTGTTGCTCACTAGTGGAGGAAGATGAAGCAAAACAGAGCTACATTTCACTCACTGTTCACAGCTGCCTTTCACTTCCACCTTCACCTTCTATTATAAGTTGAGGAAGAAGCTTGCTCATGAAAGGTCATTCTCTTCGTTGTGGAGGAGTGGAAGGAATTTAATAAGAGAAGTCATCTACTTGCACTTTTCTTTATCTCCTTCCTTTCACCTCCTGAGAAAGTCTTTTACTAATTTCTTGAGGTATTTCTAAGACTATTGCAGGGTAAATAATACCTGCTTGAGCCATCTGAAAGAATGTTGAGAGAATAAACCAGCACTGCTCCCTCCTCCCCTCTCCCTAAGAAGTGAATACATGTCTCTATTGCACACACGTCTTAAAACCATCAAATATCCTGAGTTGGGAGGGACCCACAAGGACCATTGACTCCAACTCCTGGCTCCACACAGAACCGCCTAAAAATCAGACCCCATGTCTGAGAATGTCTGAACACTACTTGAGCTCCAGTAGGCTCGGTGCTGTGACCACTGCCCTGGGAACCTGTCCCAGTGCCCGACCACCCTCTGGGTGCAGACACCCCCATCCTGACCCTCCCCTGTCCCAGCTCCATGCCATTCCCTCGGGTCCTGTCACTGTCCCCAGAGAGCAGAGCTCAGCGCCTGCCCCTCCTGCTTAGCACTCCTGCTACATGTGTGTTACATATTGCTATTAAGAGCCTTGTAATGAGTTGTAGTGGTATGGGGAGCTATGCTAGACAAGAATTTAGTTCACCCCCTCTGTTCTTTCTATGAAGAGTTTCTGAAAAATACACCCATCCCTCTCTCACGGGAAGGGCTTTTGCATGAATAGTTACGGCTTTTTAGATGGGGTCCTCAAAGGCCACAAACCCATGCTTTCTCTATCACAGAGATTTTTATTCCCCTGAAAGCGTTTGGCTAGGATTCGTGAGGAGGCTAGCATGCTCTCACAGGGGTTTTTAATAGGAAAATGAAGCTGGCTACTGGCCGTTCCTTTGCCTCCTTCCATCGCCAAGCGCAGAACCTAATAGCGAATTCCCCCTTGTATTTGTTGTTTTTCTTGCTCTCCCTCTTTGAACTCTCAAGGTTATTCAGTTATTTTCCTCACAATTTCATTAGGAAATTTGCCAAAAACATCCTTTCTAGGCAGCTGTCTCTGGACCTTTGGAGGCCAGCACTAATGTGCTTCCAGTCTGTAGGGGGTGTTTGGCACAAAATTATGAACTAGGCCTTCGGTGCTTCAGGGGAGAGAGGAGCGATCTCAAACATTTTACCACACCCAGGTGCAAATTTTTTTTGCTGGTCTACGAGCATTTAGAGGCTTTCATCTCTTGTTGTACCTGTTTTGTCCTGGTGCGAGGTCTGTTCACGGCCACAAAGCGGTGATAGGAGAGGGTTGTGACGGAGGAGTTATTTTTCCATTGAACAAACGTTGCCTTGAAGGAGAGCTGCCGTGTGGGAGGGAGCAGTTCTGGCAGTCTCGAACTGTTCAGGTATAATTTTTTAATGAGGCATTGATCTGTGTTTTTTTTTTTTAATTCTGAAGCAATGCTCGAAGGTGCGGTAGCGCTGTCTGCCTGTAATACCTCATGTAAAATTGATAGAAATATTAAATGTTCGGCGAAAATTAATACTGAGTTAAGTGTACGAGGGGGGGGAAAAAGCCGGAATGGCTTCCCCGTGCCTCCTCCTCGCCCGCCGCCTGACAATATAGGCACGCAAGCAGCCGCCGTGCCATATGTAGGTATAATATATTTGTCAGCCTAACTGCTTCCCGTGTTTGACTAAACTGTCTCCTTTCAGCCACCCACACAGAATATGCCTATGGGTCCGGGAGGGATGAGTCAGAGCGGCCCTCCCCCGCCGCCGCGCTCGCACAACATGTCTTCCGACGGGCTGGTAGGTGGGGGCCCTCCTGCACCACACATGCAGAACCAGATGAACGGCCAGATGCCTGGTAAGTTTTTCTCCTCCAAGACATTAACACCAGCGTCGCTTAGCAACGGGAACGACATGGGGGCTCAGGGGATACTAGATTGTTGATGACAAAACTGCTTTGAATGCCCCCGAGTACGAGCTCTCTTAGAGTTTGTTAGCTACAGAGCTACGTGACCTGTATTCAGTGTTTATCAGGCTGCCCTTGGGCTTTGATGTAGCTGACACACAGCATTCCTCTGATGAACAGAACTGGCTAAATTTAGTCTGTTTGAAACCATGCAGTACAGCTGGCTTTAGGAGGCTTATTGGGGAAAGGTATTGGCCTGTGGCTGAGCGAATGCAAATCCTTCCATGAAAAGGTGATGTGAAATGGTCACGGCTAAATAATTAGATAATAAAATACATCTTAAAGCGTGAATTTTGGACGTGGGTAAATATTTAAAAATAAAAAGTAAAAAAAAGATTAGATCACTACTTCACAGAAAGTCATCCAGTTACCGCTAATCCTCTGTGTTCTTTATTATGGAAGATGCGTTGAATGGTAAGGGATTTGTAGAGAAATGGCCTCCAAATTATTGTGCTAGGTATAAATTTTGTCGGTTTTTATACCATCCTATTTTGCAATAAAAAGAAAAGTGCTTGAGAAGTCAAAAACAAAGCAGTGAAACAAGACGGTAAAATTCCACATCGTGCCTACTGGTACTGGCTTTGGAGTAACTACTCCCTCCAGCAGTCAGATCAGAAAGAAGGGAGCCCTGGAAAAGCATGCCTCTTTATAGAGAGGCTGTTTTCCAGGATTTCCACTCATAAAGTCGAACTGCCTATTTTGTGTGAATTGGCTTTCAACTTAAAATTGCATTCACAGGATTCCTTTTGTTCAGGACTCCTTCGTTGTTCTGTATGGAAGAACTTGTCATACAAAAGCTCTTCAGGGTATTGATTCTTCCAGGAAAGGAATCTGTGGTCAAAGGATCTTTGAAAATTTCACCTCTCAGTGGTCACGAGGATAAGCCCCATGATAATAAACACAGTAAACAACTATGCAAAACTTAAGCAAAAATTGTAGCAACTGCTATAGTCTCTAATTTGTGTTCAAATCTTGATACAATGGACTTGATAGTCACAGCTTTTCTAAGAAAAGTAGATGAATAAAGTCCATAGTTTTTTTGTAAGTATAGTAAAAGATCTAGAGATGTTAGTTTCATCATACGAGTTGGTCATGGTCTGCATTTGGAAGTAGAAAGAGCAATATATACTGCTCCCTAAGTAGGGCAGAGATACTCTGGTTGAGGAGTCCTCTATCCATCTAAGATCCATCAGCTCCCATGGAGGATAGCATTGCTTCTCACAAATCAGTCTCTTTGACCCTCCAGTGTAATCATATTATTGTTATTATAATGATCTTTTCCAAGGAGAAGGATTACTAAGTCACAATGTGAGCATAATGACTTCACTGCAGAGCCACAGGGGAGAAAAGTCACTCCTTAAACATACATATTTTGTAATTAGATGGAATAAGAAGAGTGCTTATGAAGATATGTGAAAGGTAAATAGATTTGTTTGGGTATTCACCTAGACAGATACTTAACAGGGTTTCCAACAAAGCTTTAATTTAGCCTTTCTTCCAACACATACCTCTTTTGAATGTCTGTTCCTTCCCTTCTCTGTTTAAGGTTGTCTCTGAGGATGTGAAGATAAACAGCTTAGGATGAGGGCATCTCTAATATCAGGAAGGCATGCTAAAATCATTTCAGAGTTGCACTCTGGAGAAGGGGAAAGAGAATCGTCTTGTTAAGTGGATAGCTGAATAATTTTTCTTAAGTGTTTGTTAGCTTGCTTCTATGTGAGCCTTTCCATATTTCATGCATATTTGCAATTTATTCAATCTGTGTAGTTTTCTCTTTATAGTTTTCTCTTTATAGGGTACTTAATGTAAAACTGCACAGATACTTTGTCACAGACACCAGACACAAAACTTGAAATATCTGAAGAGATGATCTGTCCAAAAGCAGTTAGGTTGCTAGTGCGTAAGCAAAGAGAACCCAGGGTCAACAAGTGCAATTTGACTAGCCTAGAAGTAAAATGTGTTCTCTTAAAAATGCTAGCTAAGGATTTCTGGAAGGCCTTATCCAAGTAGGGGCTTCCATAGGCCTGAGTGTTGCTGGAAGGGCTGTAACTAGACAGTTCCTCTTCAGCTGATCAGAAGAGCTGTCCAGTAACACTCAGTGCATGAGTTGCTAGAAGGTTTTGCCATAGCCCTCTCCCCTTACGTGAAGGGCAAAGAGTGATTTTTCTCATGTTTGTTCTGGTTAATAGAGAGCCTGAACTACTGTTGAGGCCCTTAATTGCATCCAGTGACAGGTGAGTGTCTGTATCCTCTTGCTGGGGAAGACAGCCATGATGAGCGTTGTTCAGGTTGTAGTGCAATTCAGTGTTATCTGTACCTGTGACAGATAATGGGTTTTACCTTAAAATTTAAAAACAAATATTGTTTGAAGAGATATATTCACTGAGTTTGTGTGATGTCAAGTATAAGGCTGGTCTAGATTTGGAAGGAGATGATTAGTGTTTTTCTGGTGTGAAGTTACCTTCCTGATTTCTTCAGCTTGTTTAATAATCTTCAGAAAGTCTAAAGGTAAGCCTAGCCTAGCGTCCGTGATCTTTGTCTTGGCAGTGGTAGGTGTCCTTCCTGAGTAACAGATTCTTGGGTATTTTAAGTGAGTTCTCCCAGATTCTTCTTTGCTTCTTGCATGTGTAGTCTCAAATGCACTTAGGCTGACTTGCAATGTAGTCTCAGGGCTACTATACTGACCACTAGTAGTTGAGAGGAAAAAGGACTTCCTGTTATCCATAGGTAAGGTTCTTATTCCACTAACTTGAGGATAACACAATCTAATTAATACAGCATTTAAAGCAGTTACTTTAATGACGGTTCTGCACTTCATGTGTCATTCATACTACGTTCTTCATTCATATAAAAAAAAATTGTGTTCTTATGTAGAACCTCCTGTTGTCAAACTGTATTAAAAAGTTGTTTTTCAGATAAGATATGTTCATGCTATTTTTCATTTGCAAGTGTTTTTATTTTCATACTGCGGTATTAGCTTTACCTCTGTCCTTGTCTCTAGCTAACCACTAACAAACTTCCTGCTCTAGATCCCAGAACAAGTCTGATATTTCCTCTGCCCGCTTGTTCTTACGAGTGCTTTCTCCTATTTTGGCTTACGCTTCATGGCTAGGGTAGCACCAGCCCATTAGGAAAACGATTTTATGAGTTCAGCAATTTCTTTCTTGTGGTGCTTTGTATCTTCCCCATTTTGCTTCACATATTATTGGTTTTCAGAAACTGAGTCCAGTGTATGGTTGGTGAGCTCTCTTAATACCTGTTACAGACAACTTCAAAAAAAAAAAAAAAAAAACCTCACTCCCAGATCCTGACTTTCTGGTACTAATCCTGTGTCTTCCTTCCTTTTCTTAGGAAAGAAATTGAGCGAGTAGTCTTCTCTCAGTCCTGTAATAGTTGCTTGGCACCATGGTCTGGAGATTTCTTCACCTTAGCTTTGCTTCAGCACATTAATGATCACATCATTAGAGATGAGCTCATTTTTCCTAATTGAACAGTCTCCCTGTTCTCTCTATTACAGGGTTAGACTGTGTTAAATTGAAGAAGGCACAGTACTGGCAACTGTACTTCTCTGTCATGGTCATAGTCCTATTCACTGTCTCTTTTTCCTGTATTTTGATTATCTGCCTCTGTACAATTCAGCAATCTCTGCTTACCTTGTTTTGCAGGAACAGTGAACTGCATGTATGATACCTTTTATTTTCCTTTTCACTTTCCTCAATGTAATCCTATCTATTTCAGTGAAGTGTCTTGAAAAGGTCAAGTGGATAAACATATTCTTAAATGTATTTTCTTTCTTGGTGTTTGCTTTTAGTAGCTGTGCTCCTTAATTTGTTACCTTTTGTTACTTTTTTATTCTGTGTTTTTGTTTACAGGTCAGTTGGTATTGCCTCTGTGACCTTGTGTACAGCTTTTAGCTTAAGTCTTTATTTTTGCCTTCATTCTGTTCTAGATTAGCCCTGCTATTTCCTTAGTCAGGGCAGAGCACAGGAGCTGTTTACATGTGAAGGCAGATGCTTTCTGTGCGTGTGGAGATGCATAACCGGATCACTGTCCTCCTGCAGCTCTACTGGAATAATTTTTTATGTTCTTTAAGTTTTCTGTATTCCTTCTCTATTTGTTAATAAGAGAAGCCTATGGCATGCTTGGCAACAATGGTCTTTTGGTGAACTCTGTGTCAATGCTTGCCTTGTTTACAGTTGACCTCCTCTCTGTCACATACTCCATTTATACGTGTCTTCATAAACTCTTCATGTGATGCTTGTCATATGCATAATCCTTGCCTTTCATTTACTTTTCTCACTTCTTGTATTTATATCTAGTCATGCCTCTTACTAATTTTACTCCTAATAGCTGTTCACTTCTCCCAGATGAAGTAATGAGAAAATGGCTCAGATGGTATTGTAGCATGATGTAATTAATGTTTGTACTTCTTGAAATATCCATTTAGAGTAGATCCAAGTCAAAAAACAGTCCAGTTCCAACCTGGGTTTCAGAAAGAGGGGGATTAAATTAAAATACGTAGATGGCCTTGTGGATATAAGAACAGGTTGCTCTTCCTCTGTCGGCATGAGAAGTGAGCTGATAAATTGTTGGCTGTCCTTTTAGTCATCATCTCCCACCCTAATAAACTGTACGTACAGTTGCAGAATATGGACTGTAGTTTTTATGTTCAAACAATGTTAAGTATGACTACAACCCTTTTTGTTCTACATTTATTTGTACCATATCAGTGTTAACACTGTCTGACCTTAGAAAAAATGTTACCTTTCAGAAATACCTAGTATATTCATTCAAATAAACAAATGTTATAGTAGTTGTAACAATTAAGCTTTAATAGAGCTACTGAGCTGGCTATTAAACTGATCCTGTGCTTGATCTTGTGCTGTTAAGGTTGAAATTTTGGGTGTCTTGTGCGAGTACTAAAAAGACAAGTTTTGTATATGGTATGGTTGTAAGATGAGCTGTAAGATAGTTCACACCTTTGTTTTGGTAGCTTCAGCTGCTCTACAAAATAAAACATATTGTATAGTAGAACTGCACTTTGATATTGTTTTTAAGTTAAAAAGCTTGGGACATTGTGAGCAAGCACTTAGTTCTGTTTTAAAGTAATTGTATTTAATAACTTCTATTTAGTTTTGTGATTCAGTGTTTATATTTGCTTGTTGTATAGTGCTTAATGTAGAACCTTCCCTCCTCTCCCCACTTTTCTTTCCGAAGGACCTAACCATATGCCTATGCAAGGACCTGGCCCTAACCAACTCAACATGACGAACAGTTCCATGAACATGCCTTCGAGTAGCCATGGGTCGATGGGCGGCTATAATCACTCGGTGCCATCCTCGCAGAGTGTGCCCGTGCAGAATCAGATGACTATGAGCCAGGGGCAGCCGATGGGCAACTATGGTCCCAGACCAAACATGAACATGCAACCAAACCAAGGTAAGTGAGGTGCCTGTATGCTTCCACAGAAGTGCCTTGTTCAAACTTTATTAGTTGGTCTTTTTCTTGTGGATTTCCTACTCTAAATACCCTTGTCCTATGTTTGTAGGACCCTGTGTTTCTCTTCTCCAATGTGCCAGTGACTTTTTATTTATTTACAGACACTGAACTGTGTTCAGGTGTTGTGCGAGAATCTGGGACTGCATCTGCTTTCAGGAGTTGTAAATTTGAACTGCTGTTTATTTTTCTTAGACTTTAGGCTTCTAAGTGTAATTATTGCTTGGGTTGATAAAATACATCTCTGTACTCTTCAGTCTCTTGAGTGAATTGAAAAATTAAAGTCAGGTAGCCCTCAGATTTTTGTACCTAATTAATCTTTGTTCTTTGCTGCATGCTGGTTTAGCTTGGAATGTCTGTTAATCTTCAGAAATAAAATTCAGTTCCAGGACCAAATCTGCTACTCCCTACTGTTTTCAGTAGATGTCCTTGTGTATATAGTAAAATTCAAAACTAATTTTGTTTCTAGGATATTTACATAGCACAAACAGATGATGTATCCTGTCGACAGTCTGGTCCTTACTGTAGTGCAAGGACATCACAGAATTAAAATATTGTATTAGAGTCACAACAGATCAAATTATTAAATTGCATCTAAACTGTCTATTCTTATAAGTGTCCTTTACAAGTCAGCAAACGGTATTTTCTGCTTAACTGTTAAATCTGGACACACCATCCACTAGAACACACAATATAGATTTTTATGCAAGGCTTCCGCATATGGCAAAGTTTTGGTTTTGTTCTTCAGTCTGTGTGAACTTAAGCATGCTTACTAGCTGAAGGGTATGACTTGAGTCAAGGTTTTAGTCTCTTTTTTTTTTCTGATGCTGTGGAACATGCTCTTTTCTTCTTCAAGGCTATCTTTCCAGTCATGGGGGGGAACATCTAGTGGCATTGTCTTGATGAGTCTTCTGTTGTCCACATAATTAATAGCATTTTTCTTGAAATGTAACAGTAAAGGAAACAAACGATAGGCACATAGCAGAGGAAACCATTACAAATATGAATATTTTTGACTCTGAACTCACAAGTTAGCTGTGGCAATCCACAATAGAGTAATTTTGTACGCATTGTAGGATGCAGTAGAAAAGCCCCGTGCATGTTCAGTTGAAACTTCCTGATTGCAGAGAGTTAACAAATACGTAGCAGTATGCATGAGGGAGCAATCAACTGAGTTGCTCCACCAAAACGAACTTAACTTTGTATGACTGGCTTACAATTTAGGACCAGTGATTATTCCATCTCAAAACAATGTTCTTTACTATTCCTCATAATATTCCCATGCTGCATTTTCAGTACTCTGTGAAACTTGAAAATTGTTCATTAGAAATTACGCAGAAAGATACTGAAAAGGTTTCTGTTCTGAACAAATAATAGTGTGGGCTTTGGGGAATAAAGAATAAAAAATAGGTTTGGGGGAATAAAGAATCAAGTGGTATCTAACCAAATTATAGGCTCAAGAACAAGATTAAAATCTCCTGTTAAAGCAAGAGCTAGCACCATTGCCTGCATGTAAGGTCACAGTAAGCTTTCCCATTAAGGTTCAAGTTCTTTCAATCTCAAATGTCTGCTTCAAGGTTGAATACTTCATGGAAGCTTCACAGAAGTGGACAATCAGATTAATTTCAGATAGCGGGATGAAAAATTACATTTTAAAGATATTTTAGTGTGGCACAGAAACACTAGTAAATAGAGGACTTCCTATGTAAATCATAGGATGATTTGGGTTGTGAGGGACCTTCAAAGATCAGCTAATCCAGCTCCATTGCCTTAGAACAAGGCTTTGAAGCTGGTCCATTATGCTGTTAAAGTGCTGTTTGCTTTTGCTGGTTCAATTAAAATGTTGTCCAAAATTAGTCAGTTTTCAACTGTTGGGGTAGGGAATGTCCTTCTAAAGATGTGCATGGCTGTTAGGTATTGATAGTGAAGATTTTTGACCTAGAAGTATTCCAAGATACATTTACGTAATACCTTTCTGCCACTTTCTACTCTTGCTTGTTGCATTTGTTTTGAGATTTGTTAGCAAATTAGTGGAAATGTAGGTCTATCTTCCCTCTCTAGTGACTCCGAATGGCAGTTAAGTCTGTGGTAAGTCTGCTGAGACCATGATAGATATAAGTAGGTGGCCAAGACTTCTTAATCAGTAGTGTGTGCTGCCATCCAGAATGAAACAGTTCTCAGAACTTCAGTATTGCTGTCAGGAAGCATTTGTGAACCCCTAGGCATGCTTTGTTTCTTTGCTTTATGAAGAGGTGATCCATATTAAGAATGAGAGATTCTATTATTTCTGTCAGTTAATAATGACACCAGCTTAATATAATGTTGCATATTTTGAAAGGTAAGGTCTTAGCATCTCAAGTTGGCTGTGAACATGTTTTTACCTTGATCTTTCCCTGCATGGCTTCCCTATCTGCAAAGGAGTGAGTTGGATGGTGAGTTTATAATGCCATCTGATTTCACGGGAGTGTTGTGAAAGCATATTCTTTGCAAAGATTTGGGCTTTTTAGTTATGAGCGCCATAAGAAAGCCCATGAGTAAATTAATAATTCTGTCCTCAAAGCTGTGTTTGAATAGGCATGGCATCTCACATTGAACAGTTAGGAGGAAAAATGCTGAGTAACTTTTCAGTGAATAATATCTGTTACTGGATGAGGCCAGGACTTGTAGAAAAAGTGTGCTATTACGTAACAGAAGACACCATAACATGCAAAAAGGTTTGATCTAACTTTGAGTGTTTTTAACATAACATTTTATGTGCAGATTCTAGCAAAACGTCTTACTGCATATGTACTTCTTGAGGTAGATGCACTTGGTAGGAAGAAAATTAGAACTTAAGCAATATAATGCATAGTAACAAAACCCATTGTTGGATTTATTTTTGGTCTTCTCCATACTCATCGATTTGTCTGTCAATAAAAAAGCTACTGTAGCAGCCCGAAAAAGATAGGAAGCAGCAGCAGCTGATTGGATGTAGAAGCTCTTTTTTATGGGTGCATTTGTTCTTTTGTATGGTAAGGTTTAGTTGCATGAAGTCAAAAATTCTTGCCAGTGTTTGACTTCTCAGATGGGAGGGGTAACTGTAATTTTCTGGAACCTGAAGCTTGTATGGAAATTCCTCCTATTTATACTGAACAGGTCTCTTACAGGGATAGATTTATAATTCAAATGCTTTAAGAGTAAGAACCAAGAAAGTAATGCCTTTGCCATCTCAAATTTTGTTTCTCATATTCTCTTGCTAGAGTCAATTCCCTTGCCAGAAGTGCTTGAAGCAAGTTGCCCAACTCCCTCAGTAATGATTTAATAAGCATTACACATTTCTTTGAGGGAGGAGCAGAACAGGTTTCCTTCTAACAGCTGAAGTCTACATGGAAATGGGTTGTTGACTTGGTCACTTGAAGAAGACTAATCTTGTCTGAAATTTTTTTCATGACAGTCTCATTTAGATTAGCTTATGAAACTTCCACTGAAGTTTTAGGGGTCTTCTGATGATAAGTTAATAGGAAGAGATCACAAAGATGGGAAGGAACATCCAAAGTTATATGAAATGCAAACACATTCAGGGTATGAGAGATCAGGATGAACTGTTTTCTGAGGCTGAGGATCTCTGGTGATTGTCTTTCCATCTGTTCATTCCCATGTAAGCGAAGTCTTAGTTTCAGTATCTCATCTGCTTACAGCAGCAGTGGTGCCATGAACAAAGCAGAGTAATCTAATATTTTTTGACATCTAATCTCTTCAGGAAAAATAAAATTGCTTTCACACTCTGAAGTGCAAGTGTGCTATTGCTGGCTTTGTAGGGATGTCTAGCTAGAGAAGACACTGCAGTTCTAATGTCTTGGAAAAACAGGTGTAAAGAGGTGTCATGGTTCTGTTGTCTTCCTAAAGAGACATAAAAGGCAATAATGGTAACTAACGGATTTCTTTTTTATTATATGCTTTTAATCTTTATGTATTTATTTTTCCCTTAAGTGGCACCTTAGGTAATGCTTCAGTTTGAGGAAAAACTTTGTGGGGTAAGCAGTGTTTCAACGACCTTTAATTTGCAGCCTAATTCATAGGAGTAGCAAAAAATTACATATCCTGCAGGTCTTTCTCAAAAGTGTTTAAACTTCTTCTAATGTTAAAACAACGTTGGGATTGTGGTTTGACAAGGGCATCTGAATTCTAGCTTCTCTCAAGAATCTTGAGAAAATTGAAACTTAAATTTATCCTTTAGTAGAGTTTCTAAAGCTAGCTCTTGAAAGTATTATCATCAGTGTCTGTTTGAAAATAAGTATTTATTGTATATTTTTGTAACCCTAAAGGAAAACACTGACAATAAAGGTTTTGTTGAGGGTTGGTGTATTTCTAGGCTTACACTTCATTATTTTTATACAACAGGGGATACAAAGGTGAGATTTAGCACTTAGCAGGGTGCATTTTGCTGATACTCTAGATGTGAATACCTGATTGCTTTATTGTTACCTGTGCACATTGTGAAACACTGTAAGAATAGACTTTTTTTTTTTTAAGCAGTAAGACCTACACATTTAAGACTGAAGAAACAACAGTTTACTTTGCTTCTTGGTTATAGCCAGCCTTTCCTTCAGCTTTTCAGTCATAACAGCAGAGCTGTTCATGAATATGGTTCCTCATTGCCTTTCTCCCCTTCCAGAAGCTTCAACCACGTCTGTTTTTCCTGTCCTTCATTATCTGTTTCAGCAGAAGAGACAAGGCTAAGGAAGCATTTTGAACACCTAAGCTTTCCTACAGCTTGTTCATCCTTAGTGCTCTTCACAGATTTGTCAGATTTATTGGGGCCGATTTCTAGTTTAAATTTGTTACACCCCTTTTGCTTTACGTATGACTATATTGACAGGTTCCCCAAGTAATTTCTTGCCACAAGATTAGCTGGAATTATAAGATCGATTACGCAACCTATTGTTACTTAAATCCTCATACCAAATCCTCACACCTTTTCCTCCCTATATGCTTGTTCTACTTACGAGACACTTGGCTGGAGCAAGGACAGGCTTTTCACATTTACTAGGTGTAGAAGACTTCTTGAATTGAACAGTTGAGGAGAATATTGTGCATTTTTGATAACGCAGACTTAAACTTAACATTGAATAGTTCATTTTTCACTTGTATGGCTTTCTTTATACACTCACTTACTTTGCAAGCATGGTTTGGGTTTACATTGTGCATTTTTCATATGCCTCTTTAATGTCTGTGAAAAATACCTGTACTCTTCACAGGCCATACTGTATGAATTCCTGCCATCTTTTTCAGACTTTTATCCCAAGAATGATTCCAATATATTGACGTGTGAAGGCAGCTTCCTTAATGTAAAGAATCATTTGTAGGGCATATCTGGGTTTGCACTACCAAAGTTAGAGTTGTTCCTTGGAAGTGCAGCAGTGTGCCTCTGTACCTGCATATTCACTGTGACAGCCCTACACAATATTTTCTTAAACCCAGAAACCCTATGCAAATCAGGTATTTTGTCCCCTCTCCAATAAAAGTACTAAAGTTTGATGAAGAACAATTGTCTGTGAAAGGAGTTTCTGAGATTAGTGACCATTCTGTCACAGTATGTGTTTTTTTTTTTTTAACTTCTTTGTGATATCTCCAATTCTGCAAGAAATCGTAAAATGACTTCTACTGACTATAGCTTGATTTGACCTGGCTGGAATTTCAAGAGCTATATTTTAAGTGGAATGTAAAAATGTACTGTAAATCACAGAATCACAGTCATCTAGGTTGGGGGAGACCTCCCAGATCACCTAATCCAACCTCTGACCTAACACTAACAGTCCTCCACTAAACCATATCGCTAAGTTCAACATCTAAACGCATTTTAAAGACCTCCAGGGATGGTGACTCAACTGCTTCCCTGGGCAGCCCATTCCAATGCCTCACAACCCTCTCAGTAAAGAAGTTTTTCCTAATATCCAACCTAAACTTCCCCTGGCGCAACTTCAGCCCATTCCCCCTCGTCCTGTCACCAGGCACGTGGGAGAACAGGCCAACCCCCACCTCTCTACAGCCTCCTTTAAGGTACCTGTAGAGAGCAGTAAGGTCGCCCCTGAGCCTCCTCTTCTCCAGGCTGAACAAGCCCAGCTCCCTCAGCTGCTCCTCATAAGACTTGTTCTCCAGACCCTTCACCGGCTTCGTCACCCTTCTCTGGACTCGCTCGAGCACCTCGATGCCCTTCTTGTAGCGAGGGGCCCAAAACTGAGCACAGTACTCGAGGTGCGGCCTCACCAGAGCTGAGTACAGGGGGACAGTCACTTCCGTAGCCCTACTGGTCACACTGCTTCCTAGAAACTCTTAGATCATGAACTAATGATCTTACATTTTTGACCTAAGCTTCGCAAAGGGGTTTTCTTGGTTACAGACCTGTCATACAAGCATTAAATGATGAATATAGGTAGTTTTATTGTAGGCTTTTTCAAAACAAAAAGCAAATACAAAGTTCCCTCACCCCACAGAAGTACTATTGTGGGTTCTGTTGTGTGAGCTGATGGAGCCCACGCTCCTCTGCGAGGCATCTTCATAGTAGGAGAGAGCTGTTGAACCAAACTGGAAGGAGGCCAGGCGCACAGTTATTAACACAATGCACAGTCTGATACAGGGAAGTGAATTCTCATTGTGGCTCTACAAAGCGTTAATGAAGTTCTAATTTAAAAAGCAAACAGAAAACCTCTACATTGCACCGTGGGGACCCAACACATTTTATCACATTGTATTGTGACTAATATTAATATTGTTAATTAACAAGCTTTCTTGAGATCTAGGAATATTACGGCAACAAGTTCTTATTTTTTTTTTTTTTCAAGGCTGCCTAATCTTTCTCAGTACCTCTAAACAGGAAATCAGTGAAACAGAATGATCTAAATCACCTACTTGTTCAGAAGATTGAAAAAAATAACTATATTTTAAGTGAAAAATAATTACGGCGTCTCAATTTAAACTGCTTTTTTAACTTTAATATTGGCATGCGGAAACTGTCGTGCTGAAGAATAGAAGCAGAACTAGATCATCTTAAGAGCGGCCAATATTTATCTTCAGAGGAAAATTAAGCTTAACGTAGCTAAGGCCACTTCACTTCTCACTGAGAGATTCCACACAGGGGTTTAATGGGATTTAACTAACGCACTTTGAATTCATACCATTAATTAATTTGGCTTAACTTTCTCTTGTAACCCCACACAGAGAGGGCCTAAGTGCCTCTGTTCCATTCCTTACGTGAATCCATTGCTACTGACTACACCTAGCCAATTTGCTAGTGCTGCAGTTTCGATATAGGACCTTCTGCTTGTGCTCCAGCACCTTGTTATTAAAAAATAAAAATAAAAAATGCAATGGCAGAACTTACCTAGTTTTACTCTGTGCTATCTTCATTTTTGTCTTGATACGGAGGGACAAGGAGTGGCTGAACTAGTTTAATATTTTGATTTGTTCTGGTTTTTAGTGTGACTACTTAATTTGTTGCTTTGTGATGTATTTTAAAAAGAGCTTAGGGTTTCACCGATATAAAATGTGTAATGTGCATTAATTTGTTTGAATTAGCACTTTATAAAAATGTTGTTTAAAAAGTATAGCTCATTGTTACACCTTCCCATGTTTTTAATACTGAAATAACTCCTGTGAACTGGTGCTTCAGAGGAAGTGAGGAGGCTATACTTCTTAAAAGTTATGTCAACATAACCTGCAATCACATAATAAAATGGCTTAATCATCATTTTCATTGCTATGTGGTGTCAGCAAGACGCTCTTTAACAGTCTGCTTTCATTACTGGTTTGCGTTTCTCTAAGTCTGAACCAGATTTTCCTGGTTGATAAGACATGGGCAGTGCTTCATCTCTGCTGGTCTCTTCCTGTGGCTCGTAGAAACTTTCTTCAGCTTAGTGTGGAAGATCTTTCTAACAGGCCTTGTGGGTCTGTCTTTATAATGCATATCGTGTGATTGTCTGACTCGGTACAAGCGGTTTGTCTTTACAGGCTAGATAAAATTGTTTGCTTTGTGATAACAGCTAGGTGGTTTGTTCATGGACTATAACAACTACATGTGTATTAAAACTATGCCCTAAGGAATTCGTGATGTTAAATAACGTTTCTATAACTTGTTGAGTTTTCACCACCAGGTATTCATCTATGCTTTCTTTTAAGATGATAAAAAAAAAAAAAAGTTCAGTTGAAAGCAGTTTTGCTTATGCTTAGTTCTATTTTATAACTTGCTTACTGAGTTGATTGCCTACATTCACTGCATGCCTGTCTGTCCAGAAACAAGAAATCCTTCTGAGAGCATTAGAAGCACAGAGTTTTTTGATCTGTTTGTTTAAGGTTGAGCTTTCCTTAATAGATTTTTTTTAAAGATTTAGTCACGAATCACGTCTTACAGAAAACATTTGCTGTTTTTGTTCCATAGGTCCAATGATGCACCAGCAGCCTCCTTCCCAGCAATACAACATGCCACAAGCAGGTGGCCAGCATTACCAGGGACAGCAGCCACCCATGGGAATGATGGGCCAAGTTAACCAAGGAAATCACATGATGGGTCAGAGACAGATTCCTCCGTACAGACCACCACAGCAAGGTAGGACTTCACTTCAGTGTTCTTACATGGATTTTAAATAACCATTAAAATAATTATGTTGAATCATGTTCTTGCTTACACCAGATTTCAGTCAAATCATTGGGTGTCCAAGTTACAGACTGTTTGCATACTCTTTGTTATCTTCATAAGGGTGGTTCTTGAAGCAATGGGTTACTGGTATCACCATGAAACATGAAGATGAGCTTTTCTTTTGAATTCTTTCTGATAAAAAGCATCTAAAATCATGCTGATGCAGAATTCTGTTTCGATATTAAAGTGAGAGGTATAGAAAAGGAACTAAGTACCTGTATTGTTCTGAATTTGCTCAATTACAAAAAAGGAACAGTGTTGTGCAATATTGCTTTTTTTTTCCAGTCCTTTTAGAAAAGGAGTAAATTTATTTTTAACACCTTGTTGATGTTAAATGCATGTTCCTAAAATGAGCTCAGAACTGAAGTTTGATACATATGTGCTTAATCTAGTGCAGCCAAACAACTGTGTGTGTATATAGATGTATTTTTTAAGAAAAAAGTCAATCAGATTACATGTTATCTGAGATGCAGCAATATATGGGTGGGGAGTACATCTGAGAAATATTTCTCATAGTAAAATCAGAAAATAGCAGGCTTTATAATAGAGAAAACAAGTTATTTACGTATTGACTGGTTGTGGTTTTTCAGGCCCACCACAGCAGTACTCAGGCCAGGAAGACTATTATGGGGACCAATACAGTCATGGTGGACAAGGTCCTCCAGAAGGCATGAACCAGCAATATTACCCTGATGGTAATCTCTCATAAATGTTAACTTTCCCGTTTTCTATACCTGCCCAATATTAATGTAGACAAATGCCCAAAGTTAGGGAATGGGACAGCAGTAGTAATTGAGTATCGTATCTCACATTGACAAAAGCTTCCAAATTCAGAATTGTTACTGCAGTTTTAAGGTACTGTGACTAGTTAAATACTCTGAGGAAGTTGTAAAATTAATTTGTAGTAATTTTATTTGAAACTATAACAACAGTATTTCAAAATGAAATTTCTGTAATTGGTGTATCTAAGGAACCCTCTATGCTTTTAGCATATCTAGTATAATGGAGATTAATTAAAGCAGCTACCATAACTCTATTATAAATAAGAAAGGGGGTGATATCCTTTTATTAAGGAGTCTATTGAAATGGAAAAACTTGCTTAAAAGAAGTTTTTTCTGTAAATGTTCTATTTTTTACCTTAGTGCTTAGTTCTAATGCCGCACAAATGTATTACTGCGGCTATTGGTATGGGCCTTTAGCGTAATTTTACAAAGGAATAAAATGGTCCCTGCCCTGAGGATCTTGTAATTGTGAATCCTCTTTCGAACTCCCCCCAGTGCTTTCAAGACAAGACCATAACTTTGAATGGCATAAATCTCTCCTACCTCATGGAATTTAGAGTTCTGAAAGCTATTGGATTGTGTTATAAGTTAGAAAAGTTGTGAATAACCTGTTTTTAGGCTGAGCAGAGGCTGGGAGAACAAAGGTGTTGACTCATGACTACTGTGAGAACCGTGTGCAACTTAATGGTATCTTATGAAGTTCAAGGAATGTGGTAGATGTTGATGTTTAAGGGGGGAAAAAAAACCACACATAGAATCATAGAATATCCTGAGTTGGAAGGGACCCTTAAGGATCATCAAGTCCAACTACAAAGCAAAGTTAAGTAATTGCCAAAAGCAACTACTCATTGCAAATAGAAGGACACAAGTTAGCTGCCTGAATTTTAAGTTCTATTAAATTGACTTTAAGATGCATCAAGCTATACCTATAGAAGTTTACAGGCGTTATTTTTGGAGCTAAATGTGCAGTTATTTTACAAGTTGCATAGCTTGTAATTATTCACCTTATGTTTTGGAACTTATGTTACACAAGAACGTGAAATGGTTATGATCAGTTTACTGTAGTAAGGGCAATTGGACGTTACCATTGACAGCTCCGTGGCAGCACCTATGAATCCAAAAACCTATTCCTTCTAAAGATTCATTTCTAATCACTACCTCATTATTCCTCTTCAATAGAATATAAAGAGCATATGTTTTAAGGCTTGTGTTAATGGTTATGTGTTTATATTAAATTCAGTCAATGAAGTATTGTAGAGTTCCAGAACTGATTACTCATTAGTTTCAAAA
The DNA here is from genome assembly GCF_047663525.1 of Anas platyrhynchos. Taxonomy (NCBI): domain Eukaryota; kingdom Metazoa; phylum Chordata; class Aves; order Anseriformes; family Anatidae; genus Anas; species Anas platyrhynchos. The sequence goes on along the minus strand of NC_092588.1, from coordinate 42,233,364 downwards.
CTGTTTTCTCCTAGATTACCTCCTTGATATAATTTTATTCCAGCTTTAAACACAATTTTGGCTTGTTTTTTTGACCAGGGTAGCTATGCAATATATTTTCTGTCATCTGTAAGACACATTTGTTCTTAAAGCAACAAAGAGGTAGGGTGCTTACTGAATGTATTGGTTTCGTAATCAGAGATGCCTGTAGCATCCGAAAAGGAAGGCTCGCTTGTAATGATTTCTACTCAGGATTGGAATGTAAGAGGAAAAGTTTACTTCTAAGCCTTGTAGGAATCCTGTTTGTAGGGAAAAGTTGACCTTGAGAATGTTATTTTTCTGTCACTTCAAAGTTTAATGTAGACTGTGGTTCATAACTTCATCGAGCTTTATTTGTTATATTTCACACCGCTTTTAGCATATGCTTTTGAATTGGAGATCAGCAGAACAGGTGTTAGACAAAGTATGATAATTGCTTTCTTTGTTCATTCTAATTTAATTCAGGTTATTTACATGTGAAAGGCCTAAATGCTTTCATTTTTTTTGAGTGAAAGATAAAGTACTTTTTTTTTCCCCCAACAAGGATTATCAGAAGGTTAAGACCATCCCTTGCTGTGATGTTGCTAAAACTAGTGCTTTAAGCCTTTTTTTTCCTGTCACATGTTAATTCAGTATGAAAGGAAATCATATTAATAAATCTTTGGCTAATACAATTGAAAATTATTTTCCATGTATATCCAGTTGAAAACTTTTTTCCTTTTTCTGAGAAATGAAATATTCTTAGGGTTTTCACTCAGAGGCCATTAACGTTTCTTCCTGTCTCTTGTCGAATTGATGTAGGTCATAATGATTACGGTTATCAGCAACCGTCGTATCCTGAACAAGGCTACGATAGGCCTTATGAGGATTCCTCACAACATTACTACGAAGGAGGTATCTATATACCTTCACACACATACGCACATACATTCCCTTTCCTCCCCCACCCGCAACGGGACCAAAAACTCCTGCACAACACAACTTATACCCATGCAAAGCTCTTGTAGAATACTAGTTGCTGGCTGTCTTGAAAATTGCAGGGAACTTGGAGCATTCAGAATAATTTCTTGCAAACACCTAAAATATATAACCACAATTTGCCATTTCTAACAACAGTAAAATGACTAAAACACTTTAGAGATTTTTTTAATCTCAATGGAAATTTTTATTTAAACATAAATTTGTTGGTTCAGTTGTATATCTTTTTGTGTGTGTATATATTTTGTATAATTATAGTGCTGTTAGGAAACAGCTTGCTGATCTTGTGTAGCTAGTCTGTGCTCTTGTAGCTGTCCTTAATTTTGTCTTTTTTTTTATTTTATTTAGCATAGTCATGATCTTATGACTGTGGTGTTCCAGTAAATGTAATGCTCGTTTGGCAGAGATGCTGAAAATGCTGCAGTTCAACTTTGCAAAATTGGCTTTAACTGCAGTTTGTTTGGCCGAATTCCTTCTGTTTGGTTTGAGTTTTCTTTGTTTCGTTCAGTTTTTGAAATCAATATTGCATTTTCATTTTGTTCTTGTGTTGTTGGCTGTGCATCTTAGAAGGAAAAATATTTGATGAAAGTAAGTATCTTCAGTTGTTCTCTTCTTTCTTGCAATCATCTTACAGGAAACTCACAATATGGTCAGCAGCAAGATGCATATCAAGGACCACCCCAACAGCAGGGTTATCCACCACAACAGCAGCAATATCCAGGCCAACAAGGCTATCCTGGACAGCAGCAGGGTTATGGTAAGAGCCTGAGGATGCAGACAGTAATCGCAGGAAAGACTAACTGATCCTCATATGTTATTCTCTCCTTGTTTTACTGGGTTGAAAGGCCAAGCTTGTGCAAGAATCCTATTTCATTGGACCAAAACAAAGTGTAGAAGACAGTATCTGTTGGGAAGTAGGTCTCTTGGCAAGCTTGGATTATGTAGTTGCACATAAAGCTGAACAGTGGCCAGAGAATGTTTTCACAAGTGTCTGTAACTTAGAAAGGGTTCGCTCTTTTGTGTCCTCTGTAGATGAACATAGAATCTAGAGGGCACAAAGATGGCATAGAGCCATGTATACCCCTTCACCTCTGGATTTGGCATTTAGAACAAGATTTTAAAAAACTATTTAAAAATTTCATCAAACATAAATGAATCATTCTGCTAACATTCCTTTATCTACTGATGAGTACAAGAATATCATTAGCTATGATGCTTTCTAAGAATTTTTCTTAGAAATGCTTGCACTGGTAGTGCAAACCTTGCAGTGTATGTCAGGAACGAGAAACCGTCTGCCACAAGCGAGATGATGTATCCTTTGGATTCAAGGAGAACCTCCCAAACAGGAAACTTATAGTAGTATGGAATTTTTGTGCATTATTTTTGAAAGCTGTAAGTGAGAAAATCATACTGAAAATACTGATCGTAGGTTTTTGCTTGATTGCATATTGTAAAGCTGTACCTATTTATCTTAAAAGGTACAGAATATGAGAAGGAATCTCTGAAATCTAGTTCCATATATTCTGACTTTTAGGTTTGTGGTAGGTTTATACGCTAAGACTTCCAGCATTGTGGGTAAACATGGAATTCCATCGCTGACTACTTTGCCATGGAGATAAAATCCCATGGCATTTCCAAGGTTTGCATTAAATCCAGTTATGTTGAGTTGAGTTTTAAGGGGATATGCTGAGATTTAAAAAATTCCTCCTTTGGTATGTTATACATAAATTAATAGTTCTAAAATGTTTGTTTACTTAAATTCTGCTAAGCTTAACATAATAACAGACTGGAGATCTATCTAGCTTACTATTCTGAATGTCGTCAGAAAAGAAAAATTTTATTCTGAAAACTTAGGTTAAGAAATAGTAGAGGAAAGGGATAAAGATATCTGTTGCAGCTACTTAGAGCATTTTTAACACAAACTTTTCAAATTTTTAAAGCAAAAATAGGTATCAAAGTCCCAAATTAATAGTTCCCATTTTTATTTTATAAAATCTATCACTGAATATTTAGAATTCAACCATAAAGAGTTACCATGAATAAATAAAGCTAAGTTTCATTTGTCAGATGAACACAGCACTTTTTAGGATATAGTACCCTTGCTCGATTTAATATTTAATTGCTTTCTAATTTGCAAAAATAAATCAGCATCTCAGTCATTATTATAAATCTTTAAGATTTTTGTCCCACTGTTCAAAGCTGAAACTGCATAGTTCAAGGAGACTTGAGACCTGAGGAGAATGATAATAGGCTGTGGAGCTTTTCTTTGCTAGGTCATCTTTCTGACCATTTCGTGGATCCAGAATTACTAAAAGTTACCAGCTGATGTGGTTTTGATTTTAAAGAAGGCACATGCGTGGAGTCTCAGCTCTTCCATACTATCTATGCCAGTTTTTAAGGCACGGTGTTGAAATAGCTAGTGGCACTGAATTACTCTGTACTTCCTGTCTCCCAAGGCAGGAAGGGATGAGGTTAATTTTATTTGGAATATGTCTGCTTTGCTTGATGGTAGCAACGTGCAGCTTCCCGTGGTAGACAGGCTGAGTCCCTGTGAACAGTGACAGTTTGTCCTGACAAAAGAGCTGCTGCTTCTTACAGCCAAAAAAGGCTGGAACCAAAGTTCTTTTCTATCCTATTCCTGGAAAGTTAAGATGACTAGAAGAGTAGGGAGTAGACGGTGCCCTTTTTTCATCCTACAATAGCATTTACCGGTTGTCACATCTCACATTTTATGCACGTAACTCGCTTGCCTGACATCCCATTTATGATTGCCTGCTGTGGTGTGAGAACTGACTTTTTGGCAGTGCAGCACTACTGATCTCTTCAGAGTCCAAATACTGAATGCAGTTGATCATATGGCTGCTCCTGGCATTAGGAAGTCCTGAACTGGAGTAGCACGCAGCAGGAGGAGAGTGTGCCCCCTAAATGGAGAGTGCCCATGTTTATAGTTTATCACTTCTTGCCTCGTTCTTCTCTGTTCTGTGACCTCATGTGTGGAACTATGTGCACTGGGAATTAAAAATAAAAAATAAAAAAATCAATGGTTGGAGCACAGGCCATGTCAGGTAAGGTGCTTTTTTAAGGGTGAGAGGACGACTGCTGATCCCTAACGTGTTCTTAGACGAAAGACCTAGTTGCATGGTTGTGACACTTAGTCCTGCTCGGTTGTAAAAATCCAATGCTTTTCCTGTTTGTTTCCTAACTACTTAAGCAATCTTTTTCTTCTTTTCATTTCCATGTTAACATTCTCCAGGCCCTTCCCAGAGTGGTCCTGGACCTCAGTATCCCAATTACCCACAAGGACAAGGACAGCAGTATGGGGGATACAGACCCACACAGCCTGGGCCACCACAGCCACCACAGCAGAGGCCTTATGGATATGACCAGGTATTCCCTCATTCAGTCACAAAGTTATGATTCTTACACATTCCTTTGGTAACTTTAGTTTCTTGTGACATTTAAACTGACAAATCTGAGGACATGATCTCTGGTGTGTATGTGTAGTTCTCTTGGGTGTTGTTTCCAGGTAAGATATCCAGAAGCGTTTGTCTAGAGGTGTGTTTAATCATTCTTCCCCGAGTTTGCAAAGTTCAATGCAATTTGGCAAAGTGAGACCCTCCAGACAATACTGGTGGGCTGTAAAAATTAAGCTGATCCATTTCATAGCCTAATACGGAATGACAAATATGAAAATTGAGGTTGCTAAATCTCATGCTGGATCATAACTGCGTTGCAGTAAAAATGATTTAATTGATTTTTCCACAAACAGGAATCCAGTAATCCTTGTTTCCAGTTGCAGAAGCACCTCAGGTGTACAACTTCGTACTGTAGAGGTGTGTGAGGAGATAGCAAGCCTTTTTTGCACAGGCTTCTTCTGAGCAGTATTAGAGGGACACTAAACATGGGAATGAAGTGACCAGAAAATCAACTTTCTTTTCCATTGCTTCTAAGATAAGTTTAAAACAAATAAAAATACCGCACCAAAACACTAGGCTGGAGTTGTACTGGAGGACTCCTGGGGGGAAGAAAAACAAGAAACACAATCTGTGGTCCTGAAGTATAAAATAGATGTTATTCCTGTAGGATGTACTGAACCCTAAAAAATCAAATCCTTGCAGTATAAATAGTTCAGGAATGTCACTGAAACATACAGTATTATTTTCCCTGCCATAAATAACATTTTAGTTATCTTCATTTTAAGATACAGTTGAGATTTTAGTGTTTAAAAAATAATAATATATTCCTGATAATGTCAGTAGAAGATCAGTTGAATTTAAGAACTCTCCTTTAGAAGTTGGAGTAGCAACAACTACCAGCGTTTCTAAAGGAGAGCAGTTGGCTCCCTCTCTACAGAAATTAGAAAAGGCAAGGAAGAAGAAACAGACAAAACTCTTTTAGTGTGGTAATTTAGAGATACATTTATAATTATTGAAATGAAAACAAGATGCTCGTGCACTGACCTAATAGCTTCCTCATATAAAGAATGAGCTAAACGAAAGTGCTGAGGTGGTGGCACATGTAGAGTTAAGGAAACAATTTCAGTTTGAGTATTTTCCAGCTTTCTTTGCAATAGAAGTTGATAACCCTCTGTAGGTATGCTCTAGTCCTTCAGGTTGTGCAATGTAAGTTCTACAGGGAAACAGAATTATAAAAGACCTCTCCACACTTTTGTGCTAGCCATTCCCAGAGGAATTGCACTGCTTAAGTTCTCATCTGGTCTGAATTTTTTCTTCCCGATTGGCATAATACACTGGAAAAAACTGACACTGTAACATAAAAATGAAATTTAAAGTATTGCCATATTGTGATGGTACTTAACGTGGAATAGTGCTGAGGCTGCGCTTTGGAGAATGTTTGCTTCATAGCACTCTCCTTGTTGCTACAAACCTTGAACCCTGTGGTGAAGGATCATGATAAGCTTGTAGCACTGATGCTTTCACCTCTGCTCTCCTCTGCAGTATGTGATGTTATCAATGAAGGTAATAGTTCTATGAAATGGATTTATGGAATAATTGATTCTAGTAGGATAAGCTTACTAATTCTTTGTGTACCTTGGTGTTTGAGCTACATATCGGTCTGTTCCGTGATGTTTGATAGATGAATTTTTTAGGTATCTCTGGAAGCAGGTTAGCCTTCTAAATTGCTTGAATTTAGGTGACCTTGTCTTTTTAAAATAAGTTTTTGAAGTTTAGGGGGGAAATAATTACTGTCTTTCAGTTTCGGTGGTGTTCTGCAAATTTTACAGCAGTGTATTAAGTTAAAAGGCAAACCATTCTGATCAAATTAGATTCCTTGCTTTAAATCCATTTCATCTTGCATTAAAACGAATGATTTTTACTGAGCCGAAGCTCTATACTTAGTCAACTCAGTTTACCATTTGCTGTCATTTGTGTCCACCTCTTAGCATCATAGTTTCTTTAGAAGATGATCCGATTTCAGCTTTTAATACAGTACAACATACCTTGTGGTCTAATTATGTTTTGAATTTTCTTTTTAGGGTCAGTATGGAAATTACCAACAGTGAAAAGTATTCACATTCCGGTAGGCAATATCTATTAGCAGCCATATTGTCTTCTCAGCACTGTGGACACCTTCCTGAGATGAGAACCTCCCATTCCATCTAGTTTTTGGAAAAATCTTGTGGCTGTTTTACGGTATACAGTCTTTATGGGTTAATTGTTAAAGACTGTAGCTTCTCAGAAACTGATTTCACGTCTCTACTCTAGATGGCAATATTGGACAGAAAATATGTGACATAACAATTTGCAGTGAGTTGAGAACTGTATATCAAATAGACTGTTACAGACTGAAAGGTGCGAACAGCTTTGTATGTTTATGAAGGTTATGGGAATTTAATATTTTTTCCACAGATTTCTTTTGTAGGGGAAAAGGGGAAATGCACACTTTTTACAGCAGCAATATTTTGTATATTATGTTTTTCATGTGGTGAATATGCAAGACAGTACACTACTCGCTGGGCAGGATAAGAAATCCACAGTTAAAAATGGGTAGGGGCATAAGTGCTTGGTCGTGTAAGTCTCGAAATGGTGTACAATAAAGATAACAGTGAAAAAAGATGAAGAGCATCACACATCATTGATAGGTTCATGTACAAAGAATAAGAATCCCAGTTAACTAAATGGGAACATAATTAAGAACGGTATAGTCTTGTGCAAAGATTAATTTTTTAAGCTTTTCGATTTTTCTGAGTGAAGCATTTTTGTAAAAATGGTTTCTAACATAGTTTGACAATTTTCTGCGACATTTTTTGGGTAACAAGATAAACATTTGGGTTGTATTTCTCAAGTGTTTTGTCACAGCTTCACATAAGTAAGCTGTAATCCCTCTTAATAATTGCAATAACAAAGAATGAGAAGTGTTAATTTTACTTGGCTTGAATATGCAAAGAACTTGAAAAAGAATATGGAGGACAGGACTGTATTGTATAAGTGTATTTTAACCTTTAGTTGAATAATTTGTATGTATCAAAATAGCCTAGAAGACTTTGTAAAACCTATCTAAACTTTCCTGAGTGGGAGTTAATATCTTTAGAAAGGGGGCATTTTGTGTGTGTGTCCATTTTTCTTATTGGTTAACATGAGACCAAGGGACGTTTTACAACATCAAATACAAAACCTGTTGGTGAGGTAAATGCCAAATTTTGTTTTGAACTGCATTAATGCTTATAGTGTTGCATGTGAGATAGAGGCAGCACCTTGATCAGTAGCATAGTACACAAAAAAAAATGGGTTTGAGACTGTCCTGCAACAGTGTATCAGATAAATGAATATTCTTTTGTGCAGGGATGTGTATTCAAGAATTCCTGGCAATGTTTATAAAGGACAAAATTGAAGACTAGCCCAGGAGTAAAATCTTATTTTTTCAGTTGGTGATCATGGTAGGGGAAAAAAAATGGTGTCCATATTATGTGTGACAATATATATGGAAGACAAGATTTTCAATTTACTCACTTTTAAAGGGAAAACAATTTTTTCTTAAAGTGGTTTGATAGAAAATACACATCAAGATTTGAACAGATACGGCATGAGGAACGTTATGAATGAAATGCTTGTAGGTTCTGTGCCAATTTTCCACCACTGTGTACTTCATTGCTATTTAAAACTGTACTCCATCAATTCTAACGGAAGAATAAATTATTTGTGATTTTAATTTTCTCATTTGTTTCTTTAAATTAGATCCCTATCACTCTGATGTCTCATCTGGAGACTCTGCTGTGGGTTTTTATTTTAGAGAAGTTTGGCCAGGATAGCCAAACTGTATTTGCATTCGAGGACTTTATCAAAATTCTCTTGCCATAGCCAAGTTAATTAGAATTAACTGTTCAGTAATCAGCATGTTGTGTAGGTTGTTTGTTACGAAATTCTTCCTCTGAAAATGAAGGTCCATGAGGCTATAATCAAGATGACTGAATTAGATAAATGAGTTGAGGAGGCAACAATGTGTTGAACCCAACCTGGTGTAGATATGTTATCTCATTTGAAATAAGCTCAACTGACATTAAGAAATAATTTGTCTTGCCAGCCCATCTTCTGTTGTCTTATTCTCCTTTTTAATGGAAACTAAAATTGCAATTTTAATAAGCAGAATTTCCTCCAGGGTTTCCCTCCTAGAGACTACTGCATTTTCAAGGTTTAATTGTTTTATAACGGTCCTGTTTCGTAAAACTTTTTAATTGGTGGTGACAAAAATTACCTTATTCCTCTGATACTATGCCAGCAGAACAACTCAAGAGGAAACGGCTCCACTCAAAAGTGAGTATTCCTACCAAAATTATATATTAAAAAAGAACCAATTTTCCCTAAGCAAAAAGAAGCTGGCATGCACAACAGGAGCATGATGATGAAACAGCAAGATACAAGGTTCATTTTAGTAATTATTATTTATTAACTAAAAACCAACCAATACCAAACTTGTGAAAAAGGTGTTATATAAAAGGTGTTACATTTTACAGAGTGTAAAAAATAAGAGCTGCATGGGAGTCTGACAAAGCATATGAAGTATGTGAACAGAAACGGTACAAATTTCCAAAGAGTAAAGAAGAGTAGTTAACGAATTAAATGATTTTTAATTATTGAAGTGCTGTGACTTCTGCCATCATATTTTGCTCTTACTTTCCAGACAGTTTTGTCATCTTTTCTGCTCTGTTAAGGAGTCAGAATAGGCAAAAAATGGTGAGCTGTTTGGAATTGAATTGACTTCACCATGTTCTAACATCTGTAAGCAAGCATGCTGTTTTATAAAGCAGAACAAGAGTATCTTTCTGCAAATAGACGCTCTTTTATTTTCCTAAAATCAGTTTTAAATGTTTAAAGTAATTGACTTTTTAAGAAAATACTCCTGATAAAGAAGGGCAAGAGACTTCAATGCAAAAATATCATTGTACTTGTGCAGCTCTTACCATAGAGAATGCTGGAACATACTTTAATGTCGTTTTTAAAAATAAAAAGTATCTCAGATTCCAAAAAGGTGGCAATACTTAAATTTATAAAAATGAAAAGAAATTGTTACATCAGCAAGTCCAGGTGGAATTCAGCCAGAAGCCCTGAAGAAATATAAAAAGTAAGTAGCTGATACTTCTATGCAGGCAACAGTTTCTGTAACATAAAATAAGAGGTGAAGTTGCTGTACTATAAAGTAACTTAAATCCTATGAAGTGAACCCAGATGCACCTTCTAAAGTGAAAAGAAAACTGATTAAAGTAGTAAGTTTAAAAAAAAAAGTATAGATTTAAGCATTTGTCATCTTATAGTACTTTATATTAAAGAAATAGTATACTAGATGATAAATAAAAACAAGAAAACTATCTTAATTGATTAGGATTACTTTAAGAGATTTGTAATAAAATCCAGTGGAATTGCTCTTTTTACATTCGCAGTTCTTGAAAACCTCTGAGAAGCTACCATAAAGATGTAATATCCAGTAGGGTGGACTCTGAAGCTCTGGAAATCAGATGAAGTGGGAGGGGAGGAGAGTAGGAATAAATGTTAAATATAAAGAATGATGAAGATTGGTAACAAATTATGCCAGAGATCTGTTGGGACCACTGATTAACACTTACTAAATGAAATGGAGAAAAGAATACATGTTCAGGTATTACAGTGAGGTGGAAATGGTGCTACTTAGATTATTCAGCACCTAAAACTTTGAGGAAATGCAGCTGACCACAGCAGAACTTACTAAATGGTTATGTGTACAAATACAACATAGTAACAGTGTAGTAGGTACCGGATGGGATAATTCCAGCTTAATCATACGGAGTTAATTAAATGTCAGGAGAAGTTCTGTGGCTAGTTCAGTAAACTTCTGTTCAGTGGGTATGGGGTTTCTTTATTTCAAAAATCAGTACGTGTAAAACAATTTATGTAATAAACAGTAGGTTTTGCAAGGGTGCAGCCAATATGATGAAAATTGAAGGTAACACCTTTAAATCTGTAATAAGAAACATTTTTTACAACATGCACAACTGCAAACTCAATACAGTGTATTCTTAGGGTTAGGGGTGTAGGATTTATAAAAAGGAAATTATATATACAAATATGTACAGTAGCATTAGATCTGATTAAATGGTTTCTTTTGAAATAACACCAAGTGTCGTGCTTCGCAGCTTTATGCAACGAGCAGCATGATAGAGTTTGGAAGAAATTTCTCCTAGTTCCTTCTTGACAGTCAGTATTGGGTGTATACTTAGATTTTGTTTTTGTTTTTTTTCTTCTGAATTTTCAGAATATTACTCTGCCAAAGCAGGTAATGGGCATCATTAGCACCAGGCTGTTGCTTTAGGTTGCAGAACTAAAGCGAACTGAACTGGAGGTGCATTGCTCTGTTCAGAAAATGATTTTTTTTCCCAGTTACAATGTGTAACTGCTGGGATATAGTTAATTTTCTTCCTAGTAGCCAGAAAGGCTCTGTTTGGATTGAGGATGAGAAAAATGCTGGTAACACAACGATGTTTTAGTTGCTACAGAGTGGCGCTTACACTAAGTCAAGGACTTCACAGCTCCTCACACCGACCTGCCAGGAGGAGGCTGGGGGTGTGCACAGAGCTGGGAGTGGAGCTGACCCCAACTGGCCAAGGGATATCCCACAGCATATGGTGCTGTGTGAACAATAAAGCGGGGGGAGGTGGTTGGGGGGCGGCTGCTGCTCGGAGACTAGCTGGGCATCAGTTAGCTGCTGGTGAGCAATTGCATTGTGCATCACTTGTGTTTTTTTTTTTTTTTTTTTTTTTTTCTCTTTTATTTATTTTTTTAAGCTGTCCTTATATTAATTCTTGCGTTCTCTCACACTTTACCTTATTCTGTGTTCCATTTCCAATGGGATGGGGAGTGAGTAAAAGGCTGTGTGGTGCTTAGCCAGGTTAAACCAGAGCATGGTGGGATATATCACAAAACTTGTATGACCATTGAGGTACTTCTATTTCAAACTTGCTGGATGCTTTCAGTCAATTCTCATAATCCTTCTGTGATAGTTTTTCAAGATCTTGACTAATTTAGCAGGATGTGTTTCCATGCCTATGTTTTACCATCTTCATTATTTTACGGATGTTTTCATTTTTCTATAGATAAGGTTTTCTAATTTTCCTTTACCATTCTTCATTTACCATTCTTCACTTCATCTTAAGAAATGAAGGTAGTACAGTATTTAGGAGGCTTTGCGTGCTCTCACATCAGGTTTCAGATGGGAAAGAGCTTGGGGATGGAAAGAAAGCTGCTAGAACACCAGTACTGTTAGTCTGAGTCCTTCAGAACACAGCATTATACTCACTTGACACTTTTTAAACAAATAGGGTAGGTGAATTGCCATATAAATGCTTTTGCATTTTGGTTCATAATTTTCATTGCGTCTGAAAGTTAATTTTACACAGCATAAATTCTAATCACCTGCTGCAGTTGGTGTTGCCAGAAGTGTGCTGGCATCTTGACACAGGTCCATTACAGATGCATTTGTAGAAAAATGCCATTTGCTAGGGCAGGTTTGGTAGAAATACACGTTTTGTTTCCATGAAATTGTTATACCAGTTCTGTCTCCTGAACTGTTTTTCAGCAAACTTCAGGTCAAGTGAAGAATTTTCCGTCTCCAGTAACAGCGCTGCTCACCCCAGAGCCTTCAGACTTGTTCTCTGCAGGGCTACAGTAAAAACAAGTGCCATCCTTCTTAGAGTTTGTCTAAATACTTGTTAATGGCCTTACTTGTTACGGTAGTTTCTTGTCAAGCTGACATGGTGTCATTCTCAAAGGTTAATGATCTGTGTATCCTTTTTTATCTTTGTTTCCCTAGCAATGGTAGAGATCGTTTTAGAGCTAGCTTTTTTATATGAGCACCTACCTCACTACATCTATACGGTTGCTCCCAAGGCTCTTCTGCCATGAAATATCTTACTTAGAACGTTTGGGAAAAAAGCTCTGCTAATAAATGCCAGAGTTTTAAATTTTTTAAGCCCAATGCGGGCACACATGAATATGGCAAGGTTTCCACTATCCTGATGCTGGTTTCACATGTATCATTTGCTTTGCTATTCATATAGGCAGTGAAGAGAAGAACACAGCAAACCTGAGGTAACTGTGTGGGTTTCTGTTGTATCCCCCAAAGTTTTTGCTGATGGCAAGTGGTTGATTTTTAGGACTGCAGATGAAAGGATGCCTGGTGGGTACCAGGAAATCCGTAACCACTACAAATACCTTGCGTGCAGGCTAACATCTCTAATGGAGCCTGGTGTTCACTGGTGCTTGTTATGATTGTTGCTATGCTGTTGCTATAAAGGCAGCACTGATATTTTATTACCGCAGAAACTTGGTTCTGCTTGTATTCCTTGCCCTTCTATTTTCCATTATTTTGTGTTTTCCTGCTCTCTGGGCAGGAAGGCAGAAAGCTAGGATCATATGTGAGACCCACTTGGAGGAGTGAGTAAGGAACATGGAGGTGAATGAGTTCAGCTGCATTAGTTTAAGACATGGTAGACCTGAGGTCTATGGGCCAAGCATGATGATAGTGACCTGGCAACTAAGTTTTATTGATAATCTCCCCCATTATAATTACTTTAATGACATTGGCAGCTGGTCACTATTAAATGAACACTTGGCAGTACGTCTGCACTACCACTTCGTAGCAGTCTTTGAAGTGAGCTGGTGGGCTGAAGCACCTTTTGTTGGGCTGCTGGTTTTTCCACTGACAGTTGTTGCTGGATGCTGTTGTATATGTCATGCTGGCTGGAGTGTATTTGCATCTTTGCAACATGTGGGTCATACAACATTAAATGCAGACTACCCTATGTTACTAGCTGTGCCTACAAATAGTATATTTAGGTGAAAAACAGGAAGCTCTCTCCTTTGTTGCTGTTGCTCTCTCTCATCCATTAGATGAAACCATGTCAGTCATCTTTCCTGATTCCTTTTGTAAGGCATGATAGCTCAACTTTTGGCCATGCTCATCTAGAAGGGCAGCAGGCAAGACTTACCTTGAAACTTGGCATGGATGCAAAGGTACAATTGCTGGTGGAGTTGCTGGAAGATGCCTGCAGTGATAGCAGTTCTTTGTGGAGCTTCCCCCTTTGATAAGATCATCTGTAGTTACTCTCTTGATATGTGTTTTGAGACCACCTTCTCTACTGGTCTGGGAAGGCTCTGTGTAAAATTCCAGATGTCTGTGTGTAAATGCAATAAATAGAGGGATATACAGAAAGATGCTCAGACTATTATCAAAATCACAACTGTTTTTACAAAAAGATGCTTATATTTACAAGGCTTGAGTATTAATATTTGCAGAACTTCTTCAGGAAGGACAAGCATATCAGTGAATTCGCCAGTGTATCTTCTCTGAGGTATGCAGAAAATAGACCAATTGTGAATCTGTGGCAGTAATAAATGGGAAGAGAGCAAATGCTGTCATTGTGGCGAGCGTTTGCTCTAGACTTCAGACTAGATCTGCTTGAGGTGCACTGGGGCATTCTGCGACTAACCGAGCTGAATAATCTGAAATGCAGGTGTTGATGGTAATGAGGAATTGTATCTATGCAAGCATCTCTTGGGAAGTGAATGCAGCAACGTACAGGTGGGTTCTTAGAGTTTTGATGTGGGAGGTATGGGGAAAGCAGCCAAATGGAGAAGGTCTTCACTTGTGAGAATGAACACAGAAGAGGAATCAACACATCTCTTGAGTAAGAGATCACGAGGTGATAAGAGTCCGCTCTTAGAAAAGGAAAGAGAGAAGCAAGTAATTTTTTGAACAGCAGAGCCAATATTTCTCACTTTTTGCATGGTAGTGTCAATTAAATTTATGGTTGGATTCTCTGATGCCTAACAAGTGTTGAGCTCTCACTTTTTTCAATTAAAAAAAATCTATTCAGCTGTTGATGAACTGAAGTATTTATCAAATCTCTCATAGTAGGATTGTTTTGTGACCTGCGTGGAAATGTAATGTCTCAAAATGACCCTCTCAGCATTTGGTGAAATTTGTCAAATTAGGTTGAAATTGATGGAAGTTTACTTTTCCTTGGGAAGCCAAACAAACACCAAACTTCCACAAAGACAAATTCTGTGGTGTCAGAGGATGAAAAGGAAACATGGCATGGGGGAAAAAAGTCTACAGAAAAGAGTTCAGTAGAGTTTGCAAGTCCTTAAAGCAATTCTGCTACAGGCAGAGGTACAAATCATCACTGTATGGAGGTTCATCAGTGCCTCCAGACAAAAGAGGAAGTGCCCTGAAAGGTCTAATTATTAGGATTAAGCTTAAAAGGATGCTAAAACATTGAAATAAAACCAAGGCAAGCAACAAAAAGAAATATAAGTATCCAGAGGAATTGGTAGAAGAAAAGGAAGAAGTGGTCTATTACTTCACAGAAAACAAAATCTTTAAGAAATGTTGCTGAGGAGTAGTCAAGTTTAGGACATTACTCCCAGACTTAGGTACATTCATTTATGCAAATACCTGATGAGGAACAATTCATTTGGTACATGTATCTTTGCTATAGTTACGGCACGTGATTAGGTTGCTAACCCCATTTTAGGATCGAAGAACTAGTAAAATAACAGCAATAAAAATGATACAGTCCAGACTTGTTATCTTAGTGCCTGCACAAGACCAATTCATGGCAGGAGGAAAGGCAGTGGGCACATTAGAGGTAGGCTCTGGGTGGGGATAATTATTCCCAAAGGACCACTGGCAAGGGGTGAATGTGGAGAGAAGATGATGGGTGGATGTCAGTGGGGAATAACTTGCATCGATCGTATTTATCAAACGCAGTGAGCCGACCGCAAGATCCATAATAGTATATTGGCTCATTATGGTACCAAACATATATCAGCTCTAACATAGATTACACCTTTACTTTTAATCCCCACTACCGCCCAGGGAGCCACGAACTTCCAGCAAAGGATCTGATGGGAAGGGAGTAAATACAGGGTCTTGTAGAGAACCTGCCAGCTGCACCATCCCCCTGAAATGGATGCTTTTAGAGCCCGGGAAACCTGTAGGTGAAACTCATTTAGAATATCAGTAGCTGCTGCTATTCAGCTCTACCATTACCTATTTTTAACTTCAGAAAATGTTGCTTTGCTTTAAACTTTGCCTACACAAATTTAGGACATTATGATTCCATGGGGCCTGTACTCCTGAATGGTTTTTGACCTCGTGAAGCACCAGTGTAAAATTCCTCATTGGTGCTGAGAAACTGTGGCTTTGAGGGAGATGGGAATCCAAGTTCTGTACTTAACGGGCTGTTCGGAAGCACCACCCTCTCCTGTGGCTTGTTTCTCTTTTTGGTACTGAGAACCTGATGAAGATGACTGGATGCTCAGGATGTCCATCCACCACCTTCAGCTGAGCAGGAGCTGTCTAGGCTGGAGCTGCAGGCAGTGCTTGTGGTGGGGATGTCCCTGCAAGGCACCTGAGCAGCAGTGGGCTTTCACAGTGGGTTACCTGGCCTTGACCTTGCTAACTGGTGTGTACACAAAAGGGAGCACATCTTCCGAGGTGTGCTGAAAAAATAACTTGGCACCGCAGGTGGATCTTACCTAAGCACAGGGACTTGGAACTGATCCCTGGCTTGACTATGTTACACATATTTTGGTACTCCCTTGAACATCCAAAACCAGGATCAAAAGAACCATTTCTACTTTATCTACACCCTCCTGAAGTTTTTAAGAAAACCATTTCAGACATCCCTTACAGGATTGTGTTCCTAAACCTGAAGCCCGTGATTCTCTTCAGCAGCAGCAGCTCTACCAAGCCATCGAGACCTCGTGCTTTAATTTCAGCATCCCACTCTCCAGCAAGTAGTTGAAGCTCCATAGCAAACTTGAGTACTTCAAACCCTGACAGTTAGAGCTCAGTCCTCATTCCCACATAAACACAACCATTTTGCAAACATGATCTGATATTAATTACCCCCCTGGCACCAAAAGTCAGGATTTCCTGATGCAGCCCGCTAATGTAAAATGCATTAGTGAAAATGCTGGCTCCGAGGGGTTAGGTTCTCTAAATAAACATAGCAAAGTTCTTCTTTATTCACAACTCCCAGGCTATTCTGAAAGCCTGATTTCTCCAACATGAGGGGAAAAAAAAAAAAAGACTAAAATCATCCTTGGGTTTTTAATAGGTTATAAATGCCTTTTTTCTATTCAGTTGCAGGAACTGAATGTCAAGTTGTAGATCAATGAAACCTGACTCTTTCTTGCCTTAGCATGAAGTTTGCCCAAGCTCCTCTCTGCGGTCGTGTGCTTCGTTTCCTCTCTCTAATAGCAGATGACTGAGGATCAACAGGACAGGTTTGCACCTCGCACTTTTGGGCAAAGGTGGCATCGCTAAAATTTGTAGGTAAAAATGGAAACATTTGTAAGAGCTAGGGAAAGTTATGAGGAAAAAAAAATAATTTCTAAGGCACTGAGTTGAGAATAATTTTTCTTCTGCTACAAAAAGGAAGGTGGACTCAAATAGGATCAGTTTGCAAAGAAATAAATGTTCAACTCTGTTAACAAAACATGGCTGTGAGGCTGATGGTTTCCATCTGAGAACTTGCTCCTGTCCCCATTGGCAGTACCAGCTTAAGGCATTACCACCTCCTGCCAGTACCACAGTGCCCACTGCCTTCTGGTTTGTGCCAAGACTTGAACACAACCAGGAATTCAACCTGGCTTTAGCAGGAAAAAAGGAAAATTGGGTCTGGGTTTTGTTTTGTTTTTCTGTTGAGCAAGGTAAATCCCCCAAGCCCTTCACAGCAACATCCCCTGCAGTGTTGTCTTGGGCCACCTACCTGACAGCCCTAGTGAGAAGTGAGAACAGGGGATGGCAGCAGGAAGAGCTCACCCAGGACGACTGCCCCAAGCTGCCTGGTGCTGAGCTGTGGCACCCTGTGGCCACAGCCAGCAGCAAACAGCTGGGGCTGTACCAGAATGGGAGAGCATCAGGGAGGGCTGAGATCAGTTTCCAGATGTCCTCTCCTGTCTGCCACTGGCCATGCCATTGGATTCATGAGCTCCTCCAAAGTCCCATGCTGTAAAATTTCCACACCAACTAATAAAATCCTGTGTGAAAGGCCACAGAAGTCACAGGCCAACAGGTTGTAAGTCAGCTCAGCCTCCCTGGCCTCATTCCCCATTCTGTGTCCATGAGGTCTTCAGAAATGAGATCCAAGTTCTCTACCCTTTCCTGTTCCTTGCTTTTCCCATCTTTCTGTTCTTACAGATCAAGGAAAGGGAGAGGGCTGGAGCCCTAGTCTAGCTTTTTTTATATGGTGTAATGAGGCTGGAGCAGCAGTGAGGATTGTGATCTGTAAATGGCAAGCACTGTGTAACTAGATTGCCTACCTAATGTGTGCTCGGCCCTCTTCCTATTTCAGAGCAGCTAAAAATATACGCACTTGTATGATAAGATCAGATACCAATACAAGCATCTCATCCCCACCTGATTTGAAACAAATGCCTGTTTAATATTACTCCACTAGAAATAAACAAATTTGTATCTGAAATGCTGTCCTGCACATACGATAAAACGTATTCCGCTAATGGTCCTGTCACATTTATAAGAAGGGTTGAAACCTGCACTAGGTTGAAAGAAAATTCAATTACAATTTCAACAGAATACTTGTCCAGATCAAATTTTGTTTGAATCATCTAATGAGGCATACTTAATCACTGGAAAATGGCAGCATTTCTTAAACCAGTTTTCAAATGCTAGCTGTGAGCATAATGCACCTCTTAGTTTAAACAGTTCGTGTATGCCATGGTTTAGGCTGGTTACAAGTTTTTCTTGATTCCAGCCAAAATGAAAACCCTTTCGGTCTTGGTATTCTGGCCTTCAAAATTCTAATTTTTAGTTGAATCATGTCCTGAAAATTTATTTTCATCTTGCACACCTGTGGAGGGAAGAGTGAAATGGTAGCTTCAGTCTACTCCAAAATTTGTTCTTAATCCAAAAAAAGTTTGCCATATAAGTTTTCTGCTGGGGTCAAGATCTGGGGGAGGAGGGGAGAGAATTCTGAAATTTTGAGACTAAATACCTCTTTTCTACCCAGAGTTTTCAGAATTCATTCTTTGTCATGCAGGTCTGAAAGGTTAAAAATAACTGTGCCTCCCGAGACTTCTCCCTGGGCTGTGTTCTTCCCTGGGATTCGGCGAGCTTTTTCCACCCAAACTGGGTCAACCTCAGTGCCTAATTTTAAAATCTCTGGGATCTGATGCTTTATAAAAATCAATGAGAATTTTCCCATTATGTAATCCCAGCAGTCACATATGGTATGCCCTGGCCTGATTCTGCTGAAGCTCAATTTTTTATATTGAAGTAGTGATTACGGGTTTTAAAGAGATGTGAGCTCCTTGTGGAAAATTATGGGGAAAATTCTTCTTATATGGAGTCTTTCCGTGTTTCTTTATTCAGAGTGTTTCCTCTTTGGGCAGAAAGTGCCTTTTGTATTTTGTAAAATATTACAGTTTTAAAAAGGAGAATGTTTCTTGTCTGAACTTACAAAACTGTCTTTTAAGTAAAGGTTGGTAAAGTAGATTATTTATTTATTTATTTATATTTGCTGCGATTGTTCTTGGGATCTCTTTTACTCTGAAAATTTAATCAGAAAAATTGGTAGTGGGGGTCATAAATATCTGTACCAATACCGTTTTTCTAGATGTTTTGATACCAAAGTTGTTCATGCAGCTAACCTGAGAGGTCTGGAAAGAGCACAAGTAATACTAAGTAATATAGGGGACCTTTATTATCAGATAAATTGATTAAACAAATTTTTTTCTTATGGAAAATACCTCTTTATTTTTCTGGTCTCTGCTTAGAACTCTTCTTTGCTGTGCTGTCTACAAAAATATTTGACAACTTTTTGACTGCTTGCCTACTAAACTGGTATCCGTCATACCCATATGCCTCTTTCTGTGCTCAGCCATTTCTGGCGCTACCTGTTTGTTCCTAGACTTAGATTGTGTATTGGAATAAGATTTTTTCTGTGCTGTGTTTGTGCAGCACCTAGCACAGTGACATCCTGATGCATGGCAGGGAACACAAGATGCTTCTGCAAAGTAAATTAACAGTATCTTAGGGATTCAGAAATGACATGAAGAATTATTCAAGATTCAGCTCCAGAAAGTAAATCACTATGTCAAAATTGTTAACGATAGCTGTGACAGGCCACTTGGTAGCAATGCATGGTTTGGAATATTATTGTAAACAATTTGACAAATACTTTAGATAATGAACAAAGTAATAAAAAATCAATGTCTGTTCTCAGATAATTTGTGAAAAGGAAAAAGGAGAATATTTATCAAACAATATTGTTTCTGCAAATAGTTCACCTTGTGATTTCAGAGGGGAAATAGGTAGGAAGAGAAAATGAGCTCAAATGAGCTCAACCAAACAAACATTGGTTTATATGTCAATACTCTTGTAAACGGCAGTGACAGAAGGGAAATACGGCTAATCTGATATGGAAACAAAGTCGTTTCTAAACTGAATATTTTGTTGTAACTCTCCTGAACCTCACCAACCCCATAATGAGGACAAATGCCCCGGGCTGCACACTGCCGCTTAGCGAACCCAGCTCGGGCAGTGAGGCTGTCTGAGGGCCCGGGCCATGCTGCTTCAGTCACACATCCCAGCTCTTGTGCTCCCTCAAACACCATCCAGCACCGCCTGTTCCCTTTTGCTCTGTGTTTGTCTGTGGTAAATTACTGTTTGGGAAACAACCAGGCACGTTTCTGCATTCCAGGGGAACAGCAGTCTGGCTCGGAGCAGAGTTCCTTATGACTTCTTAAGGACAACATTAATATCATTTATAGTCATCTTAATCATTCCCTTTTGACAGAAACAAGCACAGAAGAGGGAAGCTCCTTCCAGGAGCTTGCCTCTGCCTTATTCATGGCTTCCCCCTCAAGCCGGCGGCATCTGACCCCTGCCTGGGATGGATCTAGACAGGTTTAGAAGCCCAGGAGTTATGTACTATGTACTTCTGGTAGGTTTACCCAGCTGGGCAGCTGAACTCCACCACAACTATCTCTCACTCCCCCTCCCCAAAGGAAATGGGGGAGAAAATACGATGGAAAAGGCTCAAGGGTTGAGATGATATTGTCATGGGCAAAACAGACTCAGCAAAGGGACATTAATATAATTTATTGCCTATCATGAGCACACTAGAGCAGTAAGAAACTAAAAGCAAACTAAAAACACCTTCCCCCCCACCCACCCTCTTCCACCTCCTTGCCCTGAGCGGTGCTGGGGAATGGGGGCTGCTGTCAGTCCCTGACACTTTGTCTCCACCACTCCTTCACGGTCCCTCTCTGCCCCTGCTCCCCGTGGGGTCCCTCCCATGGGATGCCATCCTTCCCAAATTGAGCCTGTGTGGGCTGCCCACAGGCAGCAGCTCTTCAAGCACTGCTCCCACACGGCTCCGTACCACGGGGTCCATCCCCCAGGAGCAAACTGCTCCAGCACGGGTCCCCCACGGGTGGGCGGCAGCTCCCCCCAGACCCCTGCTCCTGCGGGGGCTCTCCATGGGCTGCAGCCTCCTCCAGGCCACATCCACCTGCTCCACCGGGGGCTCCTCCACCCATGGGGGGGCTGCAGCATGGAGATCTGCTCCATGTGGGACCCATGGGCTGCAGGGGGACAGCCTGCTCCACCAGGGGCCTGGCTCAGCCCTAGCTCAGCTCTGGCCAGCAGCAGGTCCCTCTTGGAGCCAGCTGGAGCTGGCTCTGATCTGACACGGGGCAGGAGCTGGACTCTGCTCACAAGAGGCCACCCCTGCAGCCCCCCCGCTACCAAACCCTTGCCATGTAAACCCAATACAATGCCATCTCAAAACACGTGTCCCAGCCCCTAGCCAAGGTGGAGGTGTGTCTGTGAGGTCTGCTGCCACATCCTTTCCTTGGCAGTGCAAAGTTTCCCTCCCCACTTCCTGAGGTTTTTGTTTCAGCTCAGCGCATCATGTTTCTCCTGTCGTTTGGGTTTACAGGCAGAGCAGAACAGCTGCTCTGAAAAGTTAAAATAATTTGTTTTGTTTCTGATTGGAGTTGTGATTTTTCTATGAGTTATTTTTAGTCTGATCAGACCTAGGAGAGGAAACAACACTAGCTGAGATAAGAGGGAGAACCAAGCCAGAGGAGTATGGAAAATCTGAGTACGCTCAGATCGCTCTAGCAGTAAGAGAGCTTGTGGCAACACCAGCTCAGGAAAAGCAAAGCAGCCAAGGGTGTACATATGTGGGTAGGGGCTGGCAGGGTCCTCTCTGTGCCCATTTGTGCTCTCCTTGGCACACACACTCCTCTGGCTCTTGTGGGAAAGCAGGCACATCCAGTCTGGGGGATGCCTTTGCAGCTCCTGTCCCTCCCCTGAGCAGGGCGGCTGGGCTGGCTCCTCTGGTGATGGCATCCCACCACGTAATCCCTGCCTCAAGAGCAAGGCAGGACAGCTATCTTCTTCTCACTGAACAATGTTTGGGCCTTCCTGGGTGGTGGGGACATGCCAGGGGAGAGGAGACCCTCGTCAGAGCCAGCAACTGCTTGCTGTACCCTGGCTGCTCGTCCACCTGATGCTCACCTGGGCAGCTGAGGCCTTCCTCAGGGGCACGGCAGTTCTGGCCTCCTGAGAGCTGTGGCCATCCCTCGAATCTCCCCAGACCAGAATCTTAGGAGATTCTAGTGGGAGAGAAGCTCTCTGGAAAAACAATTTTCTTTGCCAAATGCAGAGACCCTACATTAAAATGAGACTGCAGCTGGAGGATAGGCTGAGTAGCACAAATCCCTCAGGAGGTCTCTTTCCCATTAATACCCTAAAACCAGGCAACACATGTCTGGGAGTTTTATCTTCTTTCTTTCCACAGAGTGATCTTCCACTACAAGTAGTAATATTCCAGGAATGTGCTGTCATGTTGTGAATATCCTAATATTCAGAGAGGCTGTTAAGCATGGTCTCCACGTAAGAGTCTGCTTGTAAGGAGGGGAAGATGTTTTTTTGAGAAGGAAGGTGGCAGCAAGCTCTCCAGCATCAGCTCTACATTTGCTTACACCTCAGCCTGTTTTTCCCTCTGGGATTGTGAGGCCATTTGCATAGGCTAAGTGATAAATGCCCACAACATTCAACTCATTTTGGGAGGTCAGATGTTCTTCTGTCCTTATGCCCATGCAAGGTCAAGATACTCTACGACAGGGAGTGGTGTAACAGTGCTTGACAGCAGATTGTAGGCACTGAACGCTGCCATAATCAATGGAGGTCTATGCTATAAACAGGCTGTGGCGTTGCTTAAGTCTCAGAGGTCTGTGGAAAACATCAAAGAACTTTCTGTCCTCATTACTTTAGAGTGTGTTCATTGAAACTGAACAGAGAGCATCAAGGAGTCTAAAGTTTGTTTAAAGCCTAAGTAAAGTTGTAGCCTCAATTTGTTATTAAAGCACCCCCAAATAAATAAATAAATATAAAAAATAAAAGGAAAGCTGACTTTCAAAAAGCAACTGTGAATTCTAGACAAATGTTTAGTTTCAGAGAGAGCAATGAAATGCCCATGGAGTGGAACTGTGGATCATATCCTCTTTCTTTGGCTTCAGACAAGCTCCTTGGCTTGGAGAAAATCAAAAGCAAAGAGTTGGGAAAGCCATTACTGGAGGGATTGATTTCAGTTTGTTGGGGTTACACAAGTCTTGCCCTGACTGCTCTTGTTCTCCAGGAGGCTAAGTGGTTATCTTAAGTGTAAGGGAGTCTCTCCAGGTACAGCATCCAGCCAGGCAGCTGGAAGGATACAGTAAGGATCCTAAGACACAAATGACAAAAACCAAGACAAAATGCGACAGTTTTGGTCCACCCAGAAATATATATATTTTTTTAACCTACCTGGCCTGATATACAGAAACATTATTTACAATACTGTCATTTATACCTTTAGAGAAGAGTGAATTTCTTTCTACAGCCTTCAGTTTGCCATCTGCACTTTGCTTTCTCTTGTACAGTCTGAATTTATTTTTCCCGAGGACCAATGATCATCCTATTCAAACAAAGACCAAGTAACACAGTGTGGGGAAAATCTGGCAAGCCTAGTCCTCCTGATGGGTGAAGTATTATTTATCACTGTACTTGATTGCAAACTCTATGTTTTGATAGTTTTAGATGTTAAATGCCAGTTTAAAATGTGGCTCAGAGACTAAGGTGGGTATAACCTGCTGGAAATCAGTGAGTGCTGAAGTCTTTTTGTGCTTAATCTTAGGTTCCTATCCAAGGAAGCTTGACCCTTCCATTCAGTTTTCATGCTTGTGATTCTTTGGGCATTTTAAAGATTGTCTTCTAAGTGTTATTTTTGCCAGCAGATGATTTGGAAGGCCTTTTAGATCATAGCAGCCCTTCAGCTGAGTTTCAGAGCCTTCCAGAAGGTCCATGATGCCTGGTGCCTGGATGGTATGGTGTTTTAATGCTGTCCATTATGGATTCTGGGCTGACTTTCCCCTCTGAACATTTAACAGACCATGTCTGGGTGCTCAGACCACTCCTCAGGCTGATTCACTGGGTGCAGGTGACCCTCTCAGAGCACCACCTCCTCCCTATCCCATTTCCTCTTTGGGTTTGAACACACAGGTAAACTTTGCAAAGGGTCTGCAAACCAAATGTATTGCGATGGATAGTACAGGATATACGTGGAACCAAACAGAAGTCACCTTTTGCAGGAAGTCTTCTGCCATTTTGCTTGAACCTGCTGCTAAATTGGACACCCTCTTGCTAGAAGATGCCTCCCTGCCTCTAGAACTGCAAACCATGAGTGATCAAAAATCCTGAGCTGGATTCTCTCCAAAGAATCAAAGTGGAAGAATCAAAAGACTATCCCAGTAGCTATTAGATTACACGTATATATATATAAAAAATCTGTTTTCTTTTTGCAAAAAAGAATGCCCCTTCCCCCCCTTTTAAAATCCTTTCTTTGCAATATTTTTATGCCAACTTTTAATTGAAAAATCAACATTTAACACATCCAGCAATAAACATCTCACCTTGCTTGCTCCAGCAGGCATTCTGCACACGCCAAAGACAAGGGAAATCCATGTCACGTAACAGTCTGGACTTTCTTCTCTACCATGGCCTCTTTCCTTCCCTATACTTACTTGTTCATGTGCAACAGTTCTAAAACGAAGACTGAGGTATATTCCTTATGCATCCACTGTGAAATTATTTTTCAATACATATTTATGTGAACTGCAAACATCTTTAAATGTAAAATTGTCATTACAGTGTCAACCATCTTGCTAACTGCTGGAAAACCCCTAACCTAAGCAGTGCTTTTTATATCTCAGCACATTAATTATATTTAGAATCCTTAATTATCTCTTTTCCATAGACAACTAATAAATTCCAAACATTTAAAAATAATTTTAAATAATGCTGCTTTCTTTGCATATTTTCAATCAACTGCACAAATATCTAAATTAGCTGGTGATTATACGACATTTGGTTTGCTTTAAAAACTGGTGCTTAATTGTCCAATGCAAGATTTCCTTCCCTAGCTTCTGTTTTCTTCCTTCTCTCTGGCTGCCCTAGTACCTGCTCGATGGGATGGGATGGGATGGGATGGGATGGGATGGGATGGGATGGGATGGGATGGGATGGGATGGGATCTTCAGCCCCAGCAAACAGCAGGGGTGGTGGCTGTCGGTCGCTCTGGGGTGACCACCTCCACAGCCCTTAGAGGAAGCTACCACTCCCTCCTCACCTGATTATTCTGTACAGCTTTGCTGATTTCCATGCAAGTACTCATCATTTTAGGAGTGAATACAACTGGTAGTAGGTGTAGCTTTTTGGTAGTGGTAAGCTCAGTTCATGAGCTGCTCAGACCAGGCATCTTCTTGAGAACATCTCAAGTGTACTAAATCCTTGCATGCTCCAAACAGCTGTAGACTGAGGAAAAAAAGAGGAACACAAACTATAAATGACATTATAAATGATGAGCAGCAATAAATTTCAGACTCAATTGCACCACACATGAACCAACTCTTTCACGTGTACACACTGTTACAGTCATACTGGTTGACCAGAAAAATATCCTTTTAAACAAGACTTTTACAATTATTATTATTTATTTTTAATTTTGCAAACTTTTGCTTTAAAATCATCTTTAAACAGGTTTCACTTTACCATAGCTTCCAATTAGAAAGTAAATATTAAAAATAAAGTTTTTGTTTTTTTGGTATTTTAAGACACCCCCTCCTCCATATTTTAATTTAAAAATATGTTACCCCAACAGGTGGGTATGTTTTATGAATGAATGGTTCTTGTGATGCCCCCCTCCACCCCCCCCCAAATATTCAAGCAATAAAATTCCATCCAGTAGAAGGCTTTTAGGGAAGAAGAATCACATCATACTTTAATTATAGAAATAAATATTGTTATATGTTTGACTTTTTTTCTTTTTTATTTTTATTTTTTGGTACTTGATGTACTTGATACATTTTCATTTGCTTTTAAACTGTTTTTGATGGTTTGCTTCAGAGGGAGGGGGCCAGAGGATTGAATGAGGCAGGTAAAAAGAAGACTAGGAGTGTGCAGGGAAATATTTCAAAGAGGAGAGGAGATAATACCAGAAGTAAATTATAACACTCAGCATTTTAATTGAAAACTTCATTTCTGCTTTAGCTTATCTGGTGCTCATAAGGTCCAAGTATCATCATCGTGCAAAGATCCTCTGACTCTCTGAGAGAGGCTGTGCACAGCACCTGTTTAAGCCTAGCTGCATAAGGTTTCCAAAACAAAACCCGCCCCATATAGAAAATGGGTGATGTCTTCAGAGAAACAAGATGATGGCACCAAGGGACAAAAATATCAGTATAATCTCTTTATAAAAATCAGAAGAAGCAGCTCGTTCTGGACAGTTTCACATTTGTTAAAGGGAATTTCTCCTGAAGACATACTGGGCATTTTCGTAGGGGAATTACTGAAGGTGGCCTGGTGAGTGCCACCTTCCTGCTTGTTTGTGCTTGCTCAAAGTACAGATTGAATAGCACTTCCCAGCGTGGCAGATGAGGAGTCACAGGGTGAGGGTGAGCTCTGCTACAGCCTGGTGCGTGGCCTCAGGCAGGTCACTTGGCCTTGCTTGGTGGCAATGGGACCCTCGTGGACCGTTCACCTTTGTAAAGCATGTCTTTGACAACTGGGGATGAAACAACGGGGCTTTTATTTGGAGATTGCTCTACATTGCCTCTGCAGGGGAAAAAAAAATAAAGGAAAAAAAGGTGATAATAAAACAAGGACTGAGTTTGCCCTTGGGGTAGTCAAAAAGAAGATGAACATTTGAAGATAGTTGAAGAAATATTTTCTGGCAGATCATCTCATGTGAAAGAAGGAAAGTAGAAGCAAAAGGGAAATATGCCTAACAGAGATTTGTGTCTTGGGGCTTCCTTTTCTGCACGAGGACTTCTGTGTTGCGGGTCTCCACCCTCTTACCATCCTTTAAATTGCTCCATACTGGGGATTTCTCACTGTTATTAGAGTGAAGTGAAGACTCTCCCAAGGATATGTCTGAGCAAACTCTCTCAAAAACTGACAGGCCAGAAAGCCTCTCTGGCTCCTGTGAGTGGTGAGCCTGGAGCAATGCTGAAGAGAGCCAAGAGCTGAGAATGAAGGAAATCGAGCCATGCATGCAGGCAGATGAGGAGAAAGCAAAACCTCTCATATACTGCCTCAGCATCTGTCTCCTGCTGCATTAACAAGGCAACACACAGCCAGGAAAAATCAGGGTAGATCCTTTAATGGAAGAGAATTAGGAAAGCCAGTAGTCCGAAAGAAAACGCTGATCCTGACATGATGATAACCCTAAGATATTTTTTCTACTGAAAGGACTGAGAAAAAAAGTGAAGGACAAAGTGCTTATTCTAGAAATAAAAGCTATTTAGTCTCTGTTAGCAGAAAGGAAATATGTCAAGAGCTCCATAGGCTTCTTCACTACTGACTATGAGGAAAATAAGAGCACCTTTTTACAGATGGGTAAACTAAATGCTAAGGGAATCAAGTTTCTGGCTGTCATCACACAATATACCCAAGGCATAGCTGTGCATGGATTCCTACACATCAGGTCATTCCCCTGTCAATTTGCATGTCAGCTATTAAGAAAGCACTTTGATTATAAAGAAAAGTACACAATTAATCCAGCAGAAGTTGACTGCAAGGTGTCCATGACATGTTTCTCTAGTCAGTCCATTGCACCATTGGTCCATCCAGGTGAGGACTTCCCAAAGGCTGGCACATATAAGCTGCATTCCCAGCCTTCAAAAAAAAGACTAAAAATTCTGATTATATCCCAGAGTTTTGTTGTTACGTAGCCCCCTCATGAAAAAAAACAGTAGGTTCACCATCTGTTTCTGCTTTACACATGGTGTAGTTACTGACATTCGCACAAAGTGGACAATGGTGTGAGTGCTCCTTTCTGGATCTTTCATGGTTTTCTGTGTGTTTTGTGTGCATTCTGTTACAGGCAGAATACAAGGCAGTAGAGACTTAGACCAACTGGGTACCTGTTCACGTACGTGCATCTCTGCATATTGCTTTTTCTGCCTCTGATTCCTATAAAGTGTTTTTCCCAGAGGGATTATTTTTTAAGTTGTGTTATAAAGCTGATGCACATTTCCCCTATCCCAGGGTTATTTGCACTGGATTGCAGCTGTAGAGAAAACTCAAAGGATAGATGTGCAACTAAACAACTCGGACGAGATATAGACTGCTACGAAATACATTATTAAGTAAAATGACATTTGATTTGTAGCTGTGAGACCAACCCCTTTTGACATTCAAGGGAGCACAGCTATGGGCTGCCTTGAAAGCCTCCACACATCGATAATTTTTCTGTTGCTAGGAGGAAGGGTTTTGAAGTGGGAAGAGAAACAGAGACCCTCTAGTCAACGGAAGGATCCTCATGTAAGGGTCAAGAGGGAGAAGAACTCTGAGAGAGAAAAAAAATTCAGCTGACCAGACTGTGCTATTCTCTATTCACTTTAATACCTATGCCTAATGGTATGATTTAAAGCTAAACCTCAGGAATGTCAGGAGTTTTTCCTCATGGTGACATCCCATGTAGGAGGAGTCTCCTGAGTTCTCTCTTGAAAAACAGAAAGATGAAAAACTTGCCTTGGAGAAATTTCCTCTGGATTTGAGCTTGCTGGTGTATTGTTTACTCAAATGATTTATGGACTGGAGATTAGTGAAGTCATAGCAACACTGAAATTGCCAAGTGAAAATAAAACCAGCCCTGTGTACTCTTATTGAACATAATCAAGGAAGCAGCTGACAAACAGGATTTTTTTTTTCCCCCATTATGCGGAGACTTTGTATGAGACAAAGCAGATTCTTGCCTTTCAAAACTCTTTGAGCAGTGCCTGGCATCCCAATAACTGGTGTGATTAATTTGACTTTGCCAAATAATGGAGTATTTTGTGTCCTGCCGTACACAACGTATAACCCACAGAGATGTGTTTCTTTCTGAAGAAATGAATGGTCCTTCTAGGAGGAGAGGGGTAGACGGCCCACAGAACTACCACTGGTGTTCAACCACTGCATAAGGCTTTTAGCCATCTCTCTTCATCTCTTTTCTCTGTTTACATTGATGAGCCCTGCAGAAGAGGACTGACTCTCGTTTTACATTCTTTGCATAGCAGCATACACAGTAGGATGATGTTTGTAGTGACTGGAAAATGGTGCTAAAATGCAGGTAGATCACTCTAGAAAGGCCAGTCTTGAAATCTGACCTCAAGAGTGGTGTGGCAGGGAGGTGGCACATTGTTGACTTCTTTTGGCTTGTTCATGTGTGGCCTTGTGAGCACGAAGAAAGGCATTGTGATCACTTAGAATAAGGGAGAATTATCTATTTGTTTGTATACACTGACAAATGGATAGCTTCCCCTTTATGTAAATCCTGTTCGGTCAAGGCAGGTAGTTAGAGAGGAAAGAAGAGTGTCTGTGGACCTGGAAACCAGAAAAATAGATAGCAGCTACAGAAGCTGCCAACCTGTAGCCCAGTGCAAGATCAGGGGAGACATATGTCAAGACCAGTGAGAAGAGCAATTTGTTGAAGTAGCAATTTGAGTGCAGAAAGATCAGTCCAAGAACTAAATTGAAAACGTACATCAGTATCTTGCTGGTGCTCCTATGCGTAGCTGAGGAAAAGCACATCACCTGGAAAGGACTTTTGACAAGATGGGGTCTACAAAGACTTTCTGGAGTAAGGTGAATGCTGCTGTTTTTGGGGGGATGGTCACAGCTGCAAAGTCAGGGGCCCAACTGAGAAGTTGTCTGGAGGCTGTTGAATACAAAACAAAGTTCTTGTGGGGGTGCAGGCAGTGAATAATTGAGAAGACGTTCATCTACCAGAGATGCGGAACTGCTGGTAACAAGCAGAAGGGAGTGCCCAAACAGAGCTCTATGAAGATGGACTACCTTGTGTGTCTTAAAATCAGCCTTGAAGACAGCAATCAGAAAAGCTTTCCTCTGCTTTGTAAATCTCCATACGGGCTAGTAGGTCCTCTGATGTCAGGCTCTTGTGATCGTGGATTACCCAAGATCTAATCATTCGGTGTTGTCTGGGAGACAGTCATTTTCTCCGTTAGATACGACACTCCTGACCCCGCTGGGTTATTTGCTGCTGAAGCCAATTTGTATAAGCAGTATCAGTATCATTGTCCCAAGCAGGTTACTGGGAGTTCACCTCCTATCACGTATCATTTCCACATCTATACTGTGGTTGTTTGGGTCAAACTGCCTCTCTGTAGATGGAGTTTTGCCAGGGTGACTCGGAGAAGTGACATTACCTTTATCCAGTTCTTACTGTAACAAGAAGGAGGAATAACATCTTTTTTACTCAGTGCTGACGCAGTGGAATACTGCCAAACCCCTGGAAAGCCTCCAAATCGGCACATTTCTGCTGCCCATTAAAAACTAATACAGTAATACCAAAACAGAAAGCACTGTTGACAAAAACATATTTTCCCCACAATTTAAGATCCCAATTTACATGTAAAATAAACATTGAATACAGATTTAATTCACTTTTTACATCCTCTGACGGTGTGTAATAGGAATAACACCTCTTTTAAAGTAAACTAGAAAAAGGCAGACTTTCATGCACTGAATAAAGATCTCAGCTCACAATTTTGGCTTCCTGGGCACACAGCGCTAGTTTAGTTCCTAATTTCCTCTCGAGTGACTTAATGGCACAGTATTGCTTAATTATAGCAGTTGCAAGCTCCATCCTCTAAGAAATATCACTGGGACCCAAACATCTGCAAGATTTTGAGGGAGGAAGATGCCACATAAAATACTCATTTTTGTATTATTTTGTGCTTATTAGCCTGTCATACATCACACAGCTACTAAGCAGTTGGAACAATGCAGCATTTAAATCAGAACCAATGGCAAGCAAATACGAGGTGTTGAGTTGCACAAACTCTCCCTCCGACAAAGTCTCAGGCTACAGTAGGGGGCACTTGCACGTCAGGTGAGTTCTTTAAAAGCCAAATGCAGGTGAACCAGAGCTCCTAAAGGTGGAATATATCTCCTGGGTCATCCCAGCCTCTCTCTCCCTTAGCTGCACCGCTTTTGTTCTCAGCTGCATATTTATTGCTGTTTTATCACGTCTTCTTTTGAATGTCCCAAGTGATATGGCTTCTACCCTTTCCCTTTGGGAGACTTTCATGGCCTATTAGATCTCACTTTTGGGAAGCTTTTCCCCTGATTTTTTATTTTTTTTTTTTCAGTGTTACTTTTCCTTTTTGTAGTTTTATTCCCTCTACTCCTGGTTATATCCTTTTTATTACCTTTAATATTTCTTCACACACCCTTTAGCATCACCACAGAACATTTGCATGTGACAAAAATAGCTGTCCCACCTCCTGAGATACACAGGGATTTAGGTTCTCAGAGAAAGGGAGAGAAGACAGAGCAGGTATCAGCATACAAAGCCCTCTCACACCTGCTCCAGCCTTTTTGGCAGCACTATTTGCGGTGTGACATCAACACGGTGCCACCCTCGGCATCCACCATCGCAGAGGAGCCTGGTCCTAGCAATAGTCAGACGTGGAGCCTGTTCTGCTGTGCTGGTGGCTGGCATCGGTAGGCAAACCCCACACCTACAGCCGCACGGAAAAGCAGATTTCTCACCACAAAGCTGGTTTTGCTAAGAGCAGGTCCAAATTCTCTGTAAATGAAATAACATTTGCCTGTTTGGTATCTATATGAAATCTTCAAGTGTGATGAGTAGGAAAAAAGTTCAGGATGCTTTAATGTAGTTACTGTTGCTATAGAAACTATTTCCTGGGCATCTGCAGACCCGGTGCTTGTGTCTCACTTTGTCCCTGGCTACCCAGGAGGGGGCCTGGGGGTGTGCGAAAAGGGAAGGTTGGGAACGTGTCAAAGGTATGACAAACCTGGAGGTATTCGTATTGCCTTCTCTGGGAAAGGACTTTAAAAATAGACAGGTGGGGAACACCAGTCTATCACTAATGGAAGAGAGCAAAAGCGGCATCAAGACTCGGAGAACTAAATTCATTCTGACGGAGTCGCAGTGAACAAAGGAGCTCCAAAGGTATTTGTCTTTTGCTGTCTGAAGAGCTTGGTCCACATGCCCTACCTGCCCAGAGGTTTTCTAAAGGCATGTGATTTTTCAAACTTCATTATGAAAAATATTAAGTACTGATCTTGAGAGTTTCCCCTGTACTTTCTTGAAGTGATCAAATGGGCAACAGCTAAAGAAATCTCCCGTTTCCTTGGTTTTGATCTCACTCCTGGAGTAGCAAGCAGAATGAGAAATTCATGAAAGAACAGTAGAAAGGATGATGGCAATGGAGAGAAAGCTCAGACTAAGACATTTGAAGAACTTTGTCTCTCCTCTCCATTTTGTCGAGTTGTTAAAATGTTAAAACTGAAGAGGTAGTGCTTCCCTTCCCCATCAGCTTCCCCAAGCACAGTGTTTAAGCGGTCCTATTTCGAAAGGTGGCTTTGTTTATCTAAACAGTGGGTATGCAATTGCAGTGAGGTCAGTGAGAGGCCAGGCAATGCCAGTCAGCTGGGATGTCAGAATATTTCTTTTCTCTTCCCTGGAAGGAAAACTCTACATAATACTTACCTCTCAGCAATTGTATTTCTCGAGGGAAGGGATAAGAATCTGAACGGGGAATGAGGAAAAGAATTTATGCATGCAGATCCCATTAATTGTTGGCCTGGGCTGTGGGGACATTAAAATTTGCCTAGACTCTTTTTAAAAAAGTGGATCCTGCAGCCAACAGTGAAGCAGTGTGGTTTGCCCCCTTCAAAATGCATAAATAAATAAATAAATAAATGGGTAAAAATAAATAAGCAAAAACCCCTTAAATAGCTGATGACATCCTAACCCCAGTTGGTCTTCTGCTTTGCCAAAACTGTCAGCGAGACGGAAGGAGCCTGTTGCTGCCGGTACCTCTGCTGTTGGTCTTTCTGCCTCCCCTCCTTTCTCCTAAGAGTTCCTTTGGAACAGCAAACTCTTAGCCTGAGACATACTGAATAGCTGTCTTCTGAAAAACAGTTTCAATTCTCTTCCACTTCTTAACCAAACCCAGTAGGGTGAGGCACTTGCATTCTGCCCTTTGCATTTTTCAGTGAAGACACCTAAACGTTCCCATCGTTCTTCAGGATTGTGCTCCTCCTGCAAGGAATTGAAGATGAATCCGCCTCCACATGAAATCATTCTACATATTAATTATTAATGAATTCTTTAATGGGATTTCCCTAGCTCCCGAGAATCACGAGAAGAGTTTAGAGAGATTTTTGGTGGAGTCCACTTCATTCGCTGAAAAATGCTATTGCAGTTTGACCAAAGCTAAGACTGACTGACTGAATTTAGCTGAACAAGACTGGAAGGAAAAGGACAAGTCTTGTGCATGGCAAGCAAAGTTTCCAGCGGCAAGCAGACTAGCCTCCATCCCTCCCCTCCTTCGCCCCCAGGGAAGATGAACAAATCCTGCTGTTGCGGGAAGAGCAACTTGTATGAGCAGCTGAATTGGGGCAGGAACCATGAGCTCCATGGGCAGCACGGTGGCTGAAGCCTGCCTTCCTACTGCTTCGCACCTACCTCTGCTTGCTGCCCTGCAGTGCTTCTGGCCAGCCAGGAGGCAGCTGGGGGCTCAGGCCAGACCACGATGCCCAGACAGGAAGCTGCAGATGGGCAACAGAGACTCTTCCCCTCTGTGGAAGCACTAATCGGGGTTTTTCTCCTCTATCCATCTGTTCACTTTTTTATGAAACTTGTAGGAACTTAATATCTTTGAGACTTCTATAGCTCTTTTCAAATTTGTCTGAAACTCACTAATGGGTTGGAGAATTATTAGGGGAGGACTGACTGACAGACAGCGTGATTGTGGGAGCCTCATTTCCTCCTGAAACTCGGCTGAAAGCAAAGAACTTGTGGGAAAGCTCCTACCACCTTCTCTGATATGGACCTTTTGTATGTCGTTTGGATCCCTGCCCTATTTAATATACACCTTTCGAGTATGGACATTTATTACTTGGTTAGATTAGCTGTACATAAATCTGCAGCCTATTCAGCCTGTCTTCCAGCTGCTGGGAAAACATTAAACATTATCAGTGATAAAAAAGTGCCTTTTTTTTTTTTTTTTTGAGACTCGTAAGTCAAATTTCCACCGGCTTTCAGCAGAGGTCTTTCATAGATCCTTAAAGTGAGCGTGACTTCCTCTGTTTCTTACAAAAGACATTTCTGCTAGAGAGTTGTTCTGAATCATTATTAATATTAGTTGTTATCATTATTACTACTGATGAGGGGAAGACTGCATTATTTGACTCTAAGCCTCTTTAAAAAAATAAATAAATAAATAAAATAAAATAGACTAATTTTTATGTGTCCTCTCCTAAAAGTGCTGCAAATGACATCCTAGAGAGTGCCCTGGAATATGGGAAAAAAAGGGGTTGCATGAGCTGTAGGCATAATGAAATAATACATGTGAAATTCTAGTTTTTCTTAATAGTTGTCTTTCATTCCATTTGACTTGTAAGAGGACGAATAAATATATTCCCCATTTTCACTGGAAATCATCTTGGCTGTCTAAAGGTGTGTGCTTTGGAACAATCAGATTTATCAGCTTTGAATTTAGATGCTGAATATCAAAGAGATCTTTACTCCCAGCCAATTTTGGTTATTTTAATTACGGTAAGGAGACGGTAATGAACAGCTTTAAACCCCCTGACTAGAAGTATGTTACCTTATTTTTTTCAGGTTTAATTTCTGTGGTGTTTCTGACAGCCATCCCGGGTCTCAAGTCAGCTACCAACACTCCTGAAAAGTCCAGCTAGAGCAGGCTTAGTCTTCAGAACAAAAAGTAAGAACCTTTTGCTCAGCCCACCTTCATAATGGCTCATAGGGGCAACAGATCTCAAGTAATTAAATATGTATATATAGATATAGATTACAAAAAATTTAAAAAGCACATTATTTTCAAGTGAATTTTTACTCTTCCTATGGCTAGCACTCCAACTGTAAATACCTGAGAAGTGCTCAGTGTGCACAGTCCGTGCCTTTTTTTTTTCTCTCTCATTCAGCCTCTCGCAGCTGACTTTGCTTGGCTTCCAGGTTATATTAAGGCTTTTGGCTTTGTGGCTGCAGGGAGAAATCTCAGCGCAGACGTGGAGCTTAGCAAGGGAGGGCTGTGAATAGAGTCAGCCAGAAATACTGACAGTAAGTCAGGGGTGGGCAGCAAGGGAGAGAAGGAGTGACTGACTACTGGTGAAATCTTGGATTAAAAATATATCATTAGAAAAAAAATAAAAAACACAGCAGAATATGAGATTCTCTGAAATGCTCTCTGACTTGAAATCAGAGCTCCAATAAAACCTGAAATAGAAAAAGTTCTGACTTGCTCTGTTTTATATAAAATTCCCTCTTTACCTTTCAGACGTGGATCAGGTGCTGGGTGTTTCCTTTCCTTCTGTTCTTTAAAAGCCAAATTAAATCCGTGGTTGTTTTATAGAGAAAATTGTAAGCTAGGGGGGTTTATAAAAAGATCTATGGAATGAAAGGTTTAGTCTTTTGACAGGGAGCTAACAGGGGTGCTGCATATACTCAGCTATCGCAGCCGTTCTCCTGCAATAATTTTTACTGACCTCGGCTCCAATTTTATGCTCATTACTCCGGCAAACGGCTCATTGTTTTCACTGGCAGCTTTGCCTGAGTATGAAATTCAAGAGGAAGCTTTGAAACTGCAAAGACATTGTGGAAATCTGTAACTGTTGGATTGATTTAAAGTGAAAGCCTGGGCAGTGATACCACAGCGTGTCTGAAAGCCTGAGACAGCAAAGGCCTCTGTAGTCAGGCGAGTGCATGACTGAGCATCCTCAGGTCTGATCTGGGTGTCCTACCTAAAATGCTAGGGAGTGCCTGTGACATTAAGAGCTACGTGTTAAATGAATTTGCAACGTTAACACAGGCGGTGCACAGGTGAAACCTGCAGTAAATGAGTGCCTTTGCGTTTTTGAATGTAAAACAATGCGTTGGGGCATAAGTGATTTGCATCAGCGAAGACGCGTCTGGCATAAAAAATGAATGTAGCAAAGGATTTCTCACTCCAGTTTCAGAAATCCTCAGAGTGAGAAAGGACAGGGCTTCCTCCATAAGTGCAACCCCTGGGTGAACAACCTACACCAACTTTTGCAGGACTTACCAATTTTGCAAGTTTTTAAGGAGCAGCTGTTAACAGGGATTCATCTCACTCCCTTAGCTGACACTTCTGTTAGCTCTTTTGAAGGAAAAAAAAAAAAAAGAAAAAAAAAGAAGAAGAAGAAGAAACTGGAGAGAGAGAGAGCTGGAGCTGCAGGGAGTCCAGAAGAGCCCACTGAGCATCCTCCAGATGGCACAGGCTGGGGGAAAAGTGCCATGTCAGGGGAAGAGCTCAAGGGAAGGAAGGGAAATTGGAAGAACATTTAGAGGACACTGAAGTAGGGAAGGGGAGCTATAACAGGAGAAGAGGTACCACAATTTTTAATTTTTCTATTGGCTAAATCAAAAATCTCATCATTGATTAGCTTTATGTATGAAACTGTGAAGTATGTGCCCACTGTCTAGCTGTATGGGGAATTCGGATTGCCTCTGGAAACCATCTCAGTGTCTCCACACACTGAACCGGGCCTAATGGAAAGCACAGACGTGTGGCATGGAGGCAAGTGTTTTGTGCATGTCATGCCCTCCACTGCGGTCCCCGAAGGTTGAGGACAGCCGCAAACATTGAATAGAAAAACTTGGGTCAGAAGGGACCTCAAAGATCACCCAGTTCCAACCCCCTGCCATGGGGGACACCTCCCACCACACCAGGCTGCTCAAAGCCCCATCCAGCCTGGCCGTGAACACCTCCAGGGATGGGGCATCTCCCACAAGTTTCAGCGTGGTGCAGGTGAAGACCAGCAGGGAGATGGGGTTACACTCAAAAGCTTGCCTTCTTCCAGCAGGGGAATTTGACAAAAACTTTGTGTTCTGCAGGATGTGTCAAGGTTGTAGACATAGCATTTTCCCATGGGGTGAGAGCTCTTCCCCCACATTTCTGATTTTATTTATTTATGTATTTATTTTAACCCAGGAGAAGGAGTAGGTCCTGCCTTCTCAGGAGGCCTGGATCATCTCCTCAACTGTGACAGCTTTTCCCTTGATCTCCAATGGCGCTCCATGCAGGGTCATTAGCAGCAGCATTGGTTGATCTTGAGACAGTTAATGCTGTTGATTTTATCCTGCTTTTACTATTTCTGGCTAGAGAATCTCCCTGAATCACCTTCTTGCCACAGCTCCTCTCCCCAGGGTGGGAAGGGGTCTTTCAGAGAGAGCACTTCGGGCCTCGTGGTGGCAACGGGGAGAAAGTTGCCATGCTGAACTAGTCACTGCTCAGTGCCACATGTGTTATCCAAACTGGATGAGTGGTTATTCAAGGAGAGTCACTTACAGAAGTTGATTTAAGGAACAATGTTATGAAAACCTTTAGAGGAGGGAGATCCTTCTCTCTGTGCCACAGAGGATGTACTGCACGATTTACACCTCCACTTGTTGTGTGAGGGACCTGCCATGGTGCTGGGTCCTCTTCCTGCTGCCCAGTGCCATCTGACCTCTCTAGTTCTCCATGTCCTTCAGGGTAATGCAGAACAGTGGATGGAGGGACCTGGCCCTAGGAGCTTTGCCGAGCCAGCTAACACCTACCAGCAGGGTGGGATCGGGGATGGGGCTTGTGGCAATGCAGCTCCTCCGTGGACTGGGCACGGGGAGGGACCTGCAATGCTCACCCACGTGGAAGATCAGAATGCATCGGCTGTATGCAGAGATACCAGCCACAGGTAGGTATGCCCCTTCTGTAGCTATTGTGAATATACACATCTTGTATTTTCAATTGTTTGTGGAGAAAAGCAATGATGGCAGTTAAAAAAAAAAATAAATGGAAAAAGACCACAAAAATACTGTCCCCTACATTGTGTGAACTCAGATTTGCTTTTATTCCCTTCTCTGTCTGCTGAGCTTATTGTCAAGCCAAACAAGTCTCCAAGTGCTGCCAATTGCAGTAACAGGTTAAGTGATTTGGAGTATAACATCTCAAAAAAGCCATCAGTTACCAAACCACATTGCCCCAAATAGGACAGTGATTTCCAATTTCATCTTTGGGCTATTTTTATTTTTTTTTGCTACTGTTGACTGCTGTTATTTATTCCATAATAATCTTTTTATAAGCCGCTGGACAACTGAGAAGCATGTGAAAGCCTGCAAAATATGTGTT
This sequence comes from Anas platyrhynchos, assembly GCF_047663525.1. Classification (NCBI taxonomy): domain Eukaryota; kingdom Metazoa; phylum Chordata; class Aves; order Anseriformes; family Anatidae; genus Anas; species Anas platyrhynchos. The sequence goes on along the minus strand of NC_092588.1, from coordinate 42,195,118 downwards.
TAAGATGTCCAGCAATGTTGTCTTGTACAAAATTCTTACTTAAAAGTTTGTGCTGTTTGTTTGTTCTTTCTGTCCTTCCTAGACATCAATTTTCTCCCAGAAGCTCTTGATTTTATTTTCTGTAAGCTTTGATGTACTTTTGCAAGCTCCTACCACTGCTTCTTAGACCTCCGCTTCTTAACTAAAGCCATTTATTGATATACTACATCTCTCAGTGAAGTAGTACATCAATAAATTAAAGATTAGTTCAGTGTGTCAGCTCTCTCTGAGCATGCTGGGAAGCACTTGCCACTCCGGATGGCTGTGGAGGCCATGCAACATCCTCGCGCAGGAAAGATAATAACTCTGAAAGATTTAAGCGTTCTCTCCACAACATCTGTTCCTGCTAAATATTATTTGAAAGTCACCTTTTAAACTAATTCATAGATTCTGCTTACTACTAAGCAAACAGGTGGCAGTAAGTTTATATACTGTAAGGAAAAGTGTCCAAACCAATTTTCAGCTGTCTCTTACTGCATTTCGCTGTTCCTCCTCTCTGATCTGAATTTATGCAGGCTATTCATAATGATAAACAGTATTCTCCTGTATTTAAGTGCATCAGTTTCCCTGAGTGACGTTGATTTCTATTGCACCTTTGACAAATGTGACTGCAAACTTTCACTGCACCTAATTTTTTGTAATGATATGGATTGAGGTGCAGTATGACTGAATAGGGTGGCACAGGTCTTATCTTAAGCTTAAATGTTCATGAGGGCTTTTTTGTTCTTCGTTACTCTTTTTTACATTGGCACTCATTTATTCCTCAGTGTTTAGTTGAAGATTTTGTACTGTTTACTCGTTAGATTGTATGCCTTGATCTTGTAGTCAATTTCTAGGATTTTACTTCAGACACGATTTACAAATGGGAGAAAAAAAAATAATGTTCAAAGCCAATATTTGCATTCCTAAATAGGTGCTTTATCCACAAATGTTCTGATGGCAGAGAAGATCCCATACATTTGGTTTAGAAGATGCAGGATACTCTGCACTTATGCAGACAAAATCTCTCATTTTAGTGCCCAGTTAAAGATTTGGCTCCAGTCCTATTTGGAAAATGGCATCTAAATTCCTTGAATCCAAAGCATGTTCTTCATGACCTTTGTCCAAAGATGTATCCACTTCCTTGGGCTTCCCTTGATGAAGAAGATGGACATGGAATGGAAAACCAGAAGCATCCCAGGCATACAGAAAGCCACTGTTAGAAGCAAAATTGCTTCTCTTCTGTATTTTGAACCTCCCATATTTTTGAACTTCCTTGGGAAATGTGAACATTTTTCTTTTTTTTTTTTTTTTTTTTTATTTTTATTTTTTTTCTTATTCATAAGACAACCCAGATTTCTGCTGTGGCAGCACAAGGACGGTATTTGGAAATAGCCAAGAAAGACCAGGACTTAGATGTGTTAGGTGTTATCATAAGAGAGTGTTTGTGATTGCAGGGGGCCTTCGCGGGTTGATCACTCCTACAATTTGTGCTGAGCGAGCGGTCACTGAAGTCTCTTGACTAGGTATGGGGAAAGATTTGAAATGGAAGTATAATGAATGATACATAGCTACAGGCCTTATAATGAATATTTTGTTGTGCACAGACGCCCACGTTAACATATGAATGTGGCCATTTGTATGAAGAGCAGTCCTTCTCCAAACCTTCACGGGGAACAAAATCCTGTTTGCACAAAGGTTCGTGAATAATGAATATAAACAGGGACATGAAGAGGGCACTTAGATACCATGGTGATGGGTATAGGATAATGGTACATACATAGCCAGATGGCTTTACACAGCCAATTGGAATTGAAATGAACGAACGATTCCCCACAAACCCTCCCAGAGTGCTTACCCCAGGCTGTACATGAGATACCTGTAAGGTCATCTTAGAAAAAAAAAAAAGCTCTAGCTATTTAAATATTTTTTGGCAAAATCCTTAGCAGAGATTTATCGTGCTGGTTTGGAAACCCTGGGAGCTGTGTGAAACTTTGCACCATAAGGCATTATCATTATCCGTATTGCCTCTAAAATGCAGGCTGATGGTGGCTGGAGTGCCTGCAGGATGGATGCCCAAGCTTAACTGACACACAGGTTTTCTTGAGAGTCAGTCATAATGAGTGGGGTTGCTGTACCAGCCCTCATCCCCTGAGGAGAGCTGAAGTCTTCAGCTTCCCCAGTGCTGAGGAGCAGCAATGAAGAAGAAATGACTGCATTAATTGCCTACCTGGCACTCAGCACTGGGAAAGTTTCCTCCTATTGCCAGTGGGCCAAATAACAGAAAGGGACTTTAAAAGGACAAGGCTCCTGCAAATTATGTTTCTGTCTCTATGCTTCTCTGCACAAAGAAATACCTGATGCCATCCTACCTCCTCCAGGAAGCAAAGAGTTACTTCTGCACTAAGCTCTGATGGTGGGACTTGACAAATTCATCTCGGCTCCAGCAGGGAGCTTGCCTTGTGAAATTACCTCCATTTGTAGATAATCTTCATCTGGTTGAAAATTCTACTCAGAGCTAAATTTCTCAGCTAGAAATGAGTGTACTCATGTTGAGAGTGTACTAGATACTTCGGGCTAATTCTCCAGGGAGATGTTCTTGGTGTGCCCCAAGCATTGTCCCAAGGAAGAAGTGAAAATCCCTACATGTGACCCCAGCACGATGTGCTCTACATTCCCTGTGTACACAAGAAAGGTATCAGGGAACTGTTAATATCTGCCTCTCAGATAACTGCACACATTAGCCTCGGTGTTTAACTGCAACGTTTCCTGAGAAATACTACAAAGACAGTCCTTTGGCCCGTGTTTCAGCAAAGCTGGAGTGCAGGAAAAATGAATAGTAATAATCACATGTAGTGCTGACTCCTTTACCACTGAACAAGTGATTGCTGTATTCACGTCTCTAGTTACAAAATCAGGATGTAGGCACTTACAGGTGAGGCTTTGGACTTTTATCCAAATGGGTACTTCTGCTAGCTGGTTAAATGTGTAGTAGTTAGCAGTTATTAGGAACCTGCCAGTGTACCAGCAATTGGTGAGCTTTTGTTAAGGGGAAGAGTAAAATGTAAAATGTCAAGCAACCATCTCTGACTGACACCTGGGAAACTGAGCTGCTGATGATTAGTATCCCATTTACAATTAAAATCTGGCCTCCTTTTCTAATTTTTGTTGACGTGCTGTTGGTCTGTGGACTCCTAATAGACATCCTGGATTTTTAAATAGACCTTGCTTTGACTTCCAATTACCATACAATTAACAATTCTAAAAATGCTGCCTTTTAATTTCACTGCTCGTATTCACTTTTATGTGCACTCTGAATTTGCTGGCATGCCTCTCATGTACTCCAGTTTAGTATATCAGACTGTATTTCTATTTAAGGTGCAGAGGTAGGTAGTCTATATATCTATATAGGATCCTTTCTTGCTTCTGAACAAAGGAAAGCTCTACATAGCTCCACAAGCTACACCTCCCCTTAATCCACTGCATTTATTTGCAATGCCATGCTGCAATTTAATCACAGTGGTTTAAAGGCAGAACCCCCCTGGCTGCAGGATTCAGTGCCAACGGGTCCCCAGCCCCCAGCTGGGCCACACATGCAGAGCTGTGCCTGTGTGCACGAAGCTGCTCAGGTATTTCAGTACGTGGCGTGCAGCTCTTGGCTGTCCCCTTCAGCATCTCTGGGAACAAAAGGCTTAAAATTACTCATAAACCCAGTTGCTTCTTCTTCCAGCAATTGCTACAGGAAGGAAAATGCCCCACTGAATCAAAGATAGAAGTTCCTAAATTTTGGAGGACCTGCCCATATTATAGGATGCTGGGCCCTCACCTCTGTTTCTCTTCTAATAGCTGCAGTATTTTGAAAAAGGCTGGTTCTTGGGAAGGACGTGGGGGCAGCAGCACCCTGTCTCTGCAAGGGAGATAGCTCCTTCCAGGGCACGCGTGGGGCCCAGCACCATGGTTAGGGACAGATATCTGGTAGAAGAAAAAATGGGGCAGAGCCCTGGGAAGTTTTAAGATGGGGCTTCCTCATTTTAAGGAGAGAAGCACATGAAGTTGTTGCCTGTCATCACCCAGGTTTGTGCTGCATAGCCCACGGGGTCCCTTTGGCCCCATGTTTCTGTGGACTACAGGGACAGTCAAAAACCACTGGGGCAAGCGCTCCACTTATCATTCATTTGGATTTGTTTATTGCTGTGTTTCCCCAAGTTGATGCTATGTTACTTGTCTTCCTAACACTGTTCCTGCTTCACATAAACATCCAGAGTTTTCAAGAAGAAATATTACCTATTAAGGTATTTAGTAATCCTAGGTGCTTAAACTGGTAATTTCACTGGTGTTTAATGGGTGGATGATTCAACTGGTAATGTTTGTTTATTTTACAAGACTTCCCCAGTAAACCTATCCTTCTTGCTGCTGCTAATCCCTGGCAGAAGGGACATGGAAAGATTATAAAAGCTGCCAGTAATTTTGAGGACCAAAACTCAGTCTCCTGGTACCTTCCTGATCTCTTCATTGCTTTGTTGCAGCAAAAGGCCCTTGGTAGCCAGAAGGACACTGGTTCCTGAAAGGAATTTCAAAAAGTGCATAAAGTTGGTATCTGCTTAGAAGTAATACGAAACAGGAGCATCTGCCAGAGACAGGAGCATGTTGCTGGCTTAGTAAAACAGCAGGGGAACCTGCTGTTGACCAGATTTGTCCATATCAGTGCAGGTGTCTCTGCAGTTAATAAGAATTACTATTTACACTTGTTTTCAGAGATTTGGAGACATGGGGATAATATAGATAGCCCGTAAGTCATAAAGAGCAAGAAGATATGACACATGTTCCCATTAATGTATAGTGTTACTCCTTGGAGTTTGTGATATTGAGACATTACAAAGTATGGTATGAAATACAGATGGCTCTGACTCTTGTCTATATTTTTTTAATTAAAGCAGAATATATTCCAAGACGGATTTGTATCCTGAATTCAAGATGTGAAAAAGGATGAGCAAAGTCATATGCAAACTGAGCGTGTTCAGAATTACCAGGACGTGGCGGCACAGCGTGAGTGGGCTCGATCTGCTCTTTATCCTCAGAAAAAAAAAGAAAACAAAACAAAAACAATGTGAATGTTTAAGCATATGCAATGCCCTTCCTTTGACAAAACATGTTCTAATGAGCCAATGGATGGACTAAGGCCATTTTTAGTCACTGTAGATGTTTCTCCATGTGTATCGACACCACCGAGCAGACCCAAGCCTCCCAGATATGCCTGCCCTGCTGCTTGGGCCTGAAGGGAGAAAACAGTGAGGGTTTGGGGTGAGGGAAGGGGAAACCCCTCAGCAGTGGGCCTCACTGGTCTTGCCGCTACTTGGAGCTACATCTACAGAGTCTAGGAGGGGTTATTTTGCCCATTTTATCTTTTGCCTCCCACCAGCAGTAGCTTCAACCTGTGTGCTCTCACCAACCCGGCTTTGCTGGCCACTGGCAGAGGCTGTGTGGCCATGTGGCAGGGTGACAGGCCTGTTTCAGTGCCTCCAGTGCTGCTTTTAGAGTCAATACTTGTTTCAGAGTCAATAAGCAGAGTGAGTCCCCCAAAATATTTGCAGCAGCTGAGCAAAAAGCAAATTCTGGCTGCATGGAAGGACTATGGCAAGGCCGTAGTGTTGGGGCTGTGTGGCTGTTCATAATTACAATGGAAGAAATTTTATTATGTGCTGACTTCTGGCTGAGTAATGCAATGGGTCATGAAAGCCAAACATGTTTTCTTCCTCACTCTGGCTGTGTTTCTCCATCCAACACTAAAACACTGATTTTGAATGTCTTCTCTTCATAGCTTGGGATAGTTAAGCCCCTGTCCAGTGAGACACAATGGTGTTTCTACATAAAACCTGCAAAATTTGTACAGCTAAGAAAAGCAGGTTGCCATGAGTGGGGAAGTAGAGGTACGCTGGCTACAGCAGTGTCATGCTCTTTGCACACAATCATTTCTGGCCAGTGAGGAGGTGGAAACAGAGGATCAGCACACATTTGCTTCTCATTGTGCTATGGGAGAAAAAAGACATTATCAGGTGCGGCCAGTTTCTGTGAAGAAATATGCCCTAGTGGGTATTTTCTTTTTGGCCCTACTCTCAAGTGTAAAATAGGATCACTTCCACTAAATAACACCTTTTGTGGCAGACTGGCTGCATCCTAGTTCTCCAACATAAAATGCTATTTTTCTTTACAATATCAGGTGTGAGCAAGACAAAAGATTCCTTCTGGGAGTCTGTGTAATCTGTGTAATGTGGTTCTTCCGTGGTTTCTTACCCTGTGGGTTAAATCCCATCCTACTACCAGACACGCAGAGGAAAGCTGCTGGGTAGGCTGCTTGGCTGGCTTCTGCCCTTGTGGACTGAGGCTGTCCTAGCATGAATGGTAAAATGGCATTAAACTGCCTTTGTTTTTGGACTGCCAGTGAATGGTCACCACAGGATGTCACCTAATGGGGACTTTTGTCACCTGGTGACCTCTTCTGGGATAGCTCAGGGGAATGAGAAAAGGGGAAATGGAGGAAAAAGGACGGGTGTCACACATCCAGCAGAACTGGGCAGTCTGTCCTTAGGGGTCCAGTCACCCAGATCAGGGGGCAAGAGGGAGGGGGAAGGAGGAAAAGCAGCATCAGGAAAGGTGAATCCTGCAAGGATGGCCCAAAGCAGAAATGGTTCTGTGTGGGTTTATGAACACAAGGATTTTTTTTCTCTTAACGTGCCTTCCAACTTTGGAAACAGCTTTAAAATATAAATAAATATGTGGAGCGTGCGAGCACATGTCTGTGTGGAAGAAGGGGAAGGGGTCAAGAGAGAAGCTTGAAGTACTTGTTTCCTGCTGGATATTTACTGCTTCAAAACACTGGAAAGGGATGATATCTTTCATACTTGATTTTTGCTGAAGTACAAAGCAAATCCTCTCTGCATTAAACAGCGAAGAGCATTCTTGAGAGTAAGGACCCTTAAAGACTCTTGTGTTTTGTTTTGTTTTTTTCCTTCTGGGCAATGAATGACTAGTCCCTTGACACCACTAACTGTTTATGTAGAAAAGCTAATTTCACTTCTGCCAATAAAGTTCTCTTGCCAGTCTGAGTTTCTCATTAAAATTAATATTCTTATTGTATGTCCCTGTCTTTTCCCTTGCTGAGAGAGAAGCTAATAATCTTTCATTCAGGGCCAAATTCCCACCTCTTACCCATCCCAAAGCAGAGGAGGGGGGAGAAGGTAATTGCATATGGAAAGGCACATTGGCAGGAACACAGTCCTTTGGAGATGTGCTTCATTTCATGGTAAGAAGAAGCATCTCTGCGGCTGTATCATTCAGTCAGGCTGTAGGAGACCTTGGTTCACTTCTGTACTGGAAAAAGCTTGAAGCTTACATCTCATGGGGGAATGCCATAACTAACAGGGCAGGGACTGCAGGGGATTGTTCCCAATTTCTCTCCAGTGAAGCAGCTCCATTTTATAAGAGAGAATTAAGTAGCCAGGGAGAGTAAGTACGGAGGCATGGCAGGGGGATTAGGGCACTCAGTTGGGATGCTTCAGTTCCTGCTCTGCTTAATATGAAAACTTCACGGAGCCATTAGAGGAGAGGAGGCGTTATTTCCTCTGCTCACGCTGCCTGGTGTGATGCCGGAGCTGTACCTACTGGAGCATCCGTCGGAGCTGGGGAGGATAAGCTGCTCTGAGGCACTTGCCGTGAAATACGTGGGACTGGGTCAACATCCCAGCTGAGCCAAGCCCACCTGGGCACGGGGACACGCTGTGCAGAAAGCAGAAATCTGGGAACCATGTACCTGTGGGCTACAAGCACGAAGGCTTTAGCATGCCTAAGGGAGAAATTAGGTGGAAACCTTCTGTGGTGCCAGCCTAGGAGGACTGTGCGGCCAATCAACCATACACACCTGGGGCTTAAGCCAGTAATCCTTCCCCAGCCACGGCAGGGGATCGTTCTGCCCTCACACAGCCAAATAGCATCACCACTATGCTGCCCTCGTGCTGGAGGGGAAGCTCCCTTTCCCTGAGCAGACTAGCTGACACCGGGGTTTTCTTTCTGCACTGGTAAAATTAAAGACCTGCTGAGGGACAGCAGGATGGATATAAGCCCAGAGAGAACAAATCCTCCTGTCTGGTGGGACTAAAATACATGGGAGCTTTAACTCCTTTTCCTCTTCTACATATTCCTGCCACCTTTTTAGGCTTGATTTTTGAGAGAGAGGTAAATGAAAAGGTGGGTTTAGTGGGTATCTTGGAAGCACGCTTCCAAGTAAGACATAGTCTTTCAAAAAAATGTCTAGGAAAGCAATTCCTGACAACTCCGAGAACATCACTAATGCTAAATGTTCCTTTAATTCTAATTTTGAGATAGTTGGCAGTCTTGCAAATTAAAGATTTATTGCCTGAGAGTACGCAGATCACAACCTAACACAGGTTTAGCTGCTTTGTTCCATCCTGTTTGGAGTCATTCCAGAGGCTAAGCCCCTGTATTAGAAACATCACCAATGCAAAGATTGAATGATCGATCAAAGCAGTGCAGATTATTAATTCTTCTATGCAGTCTTCCATAAAGAGGATCTAGAGAAGCAGCTTTTTTTTTTTTTTGGCAGGCAGCTTTGTGTCAAAGATTCTGTGAGACAGTTTTGTAACAACCTGTGTCCTTTATTTAGGGAGGTAAATTTTGATAGAATAAATATTTTTCAAGTGAATGAGGAAATGACATAACTGAGGCAAGACACAGAAATGAAATGTTCTGCACAGTTTGTCAGGATAGATCAAAGATAGCAAAGGGAAAAGGTATTTCTAACTTCAGAAACTCCAGAATAAATAGACTGTTACTGATGCAAACTCCCTCAAGAAAACAAATAGGATGCACTTTTGTTCTGTTTTGAAATTAATTCTAAGTCCAAGGAATGGAATACATAATGTGTGTAATAATTTCAATGTGAATCCCAGGGATATTAAACATTAAATCTGGGCTGAGATCTCGCATTATAAAAATTATTGAGAGCATGTCATTAACATACATCATTCAGCTACTTACTGTATTTGAAGAGGCTCGGTTTATACAAATACATCAGAGTAATACTTTGCATTCCAGGGCGTGACCAAATAATCAAATTACAAAGAATGAAGTGGTTAGGGCTTGAGATAGCATGGTAAACACTACAACTCAAAGGATCCTCTGTTGTGGATCAGATCTTGCTCTCTGTAGACTGCCTGCAAAATAAAGGAATAAATAGGTGTGACATCAGGGAAGCCTTTATAAAACTATGTAGATATCATCCAAAACTTTAACACAAAGAACAAACCCAGCAATCTAGCAGCAAATAAAACAAGCCACATCAGGTGCTGCTCCACTTGTTCAATTTGCCTCAGCCACTCATTCTGAAGTGTGTCTGATCATAATGTTTTCCTTATCACAAACTTCTCTCTCCTTATTGGTAAAGAACATTTGCCCTGTTCTCCTAGCTCGCTTGTAATGTGTCTGGGACTTCTCTCTTCTCTAACATGTTGCCCTCTAGACTCTGCAACTAAGAAAAAATGTGTTAAAATCTGGATTAATCTCCTGTGAGCCAAACTTTTAATTAACTCATGGAAGAATATTTCCAGAAATGTGGCAGAAAGTTCTGCTGAGTCTATATCTTTGTATTTAAGTTCTCTGCTAATGTTACCACAGATCCTAAGTCCCATCTCTTTACTGTACTGCATCTCACCATGAAGGTGGGCAGCTGCCTAATCACTTTTAGTGTGAGCATGTAGCCAAAAGTCTGCATTATTCCATCTAGAGGAGTAGTTCCTGATGGAGATGATGTATTTAATAAAATTTTGTTTATTTACAGAAATGTATCAAATCCTACTTGCTTGATGCAAGAAGGATCCAGAGACAGGTAGTTTCATTGCTTGAAGGTCCTTTGCACCTTTGTGTAGTTTCTGCTGCTCTCAGGTCATAAGTGAATTCTTCCAAAGTGGCTGATGCCTCTGTTTTCCTTTCACATTGCTCTGTGTGTTGCCTACTCTCTTTCACACCCACCCCCATGCTTTTCACAAAATACCAGAATACTTCTTTTCTGTGTCAGCTGTTTTTTTTTTGTTTGTTTGGTTTTTTTTACAGCTGGTGACAACACATGGTTTCTACCATGTAGAGGTAGGTATCTACCCCCTACAGTTATCTTACAGGTTGATAGCTAGCCATACTGGCCTGAAAGAGGTTTAACCTGATATATGTTCTTTCCCTCAGCTCAGTCCACTGAAACGGTGCTACTTTATTTCAAAGTCAAGACAAAGTTTATTCACATTTTAACAAAGCAAAATTAAAGCAAACTTAGGTATTGCTGCATTTTTAAACTCTTCCTATTAAGCTAATTTCACATTGCCAGCCTTTCTAATTGTCTGAGTTGTTTTGGCCAGCTGCCAATGGAAAGTTATCTCTAATGAATCCCTGAATTTCCAGTATTCCCATATTTCCCCTGAATGATCCTGTGTTTTCTTTTTGGGTGTATACTCTCCCCCAGATGAAGCCGCTCTCCTCCCAGTATAAAGAAAATCTCAGTAGTGGTAGCCTACAAAAGAAGCAGTCACTAGCACAGTAGGCCACAAACCACAAATCAACATCTTCCTACGGCTGTATGTGTAATCAGTAGATGGGGAACTTCCAGAGTTGTCTTACAGGAGATGACAACAGTTGAGGCAAGGCTAAGTCCCAGTACAAGTTGGCACTGCAAACTTCAGAAGTCCTACATTGTTAGATTTTTGGCATAGCCAGAGATTGAAGTGACTCCACGGAGACTCACTTGACATACTGTTGGCCTGAAGGCAACGCTGGAGATGCTGAGGAGCAGTGTGCTTCAGGAACTGAAGGAATGGTCACCACCTAGCAGAGACATACCAGTGGGAATTAAGACCACATGTTTCTGGTCTTAATACCAGAAGGTATTAAGTTATCCTTCCAGGTGAAGGGTATATTTTTATTCAGATTTCTGTTCTCATTGAGCGTACAGAGAGGTTTTGGTGCTATTCACAAGTCCACAACTGTACAAGAGGAGTCATATAAAACTTCTGCCTCTATGAGAACACAATGTGTAGGTAACTTCCATACCATCTCAATTTTCGTCTGTCTTGGGACTTATTCCATCCACCAATTCAAATTTTGCAAGCTTGCCTTCTTATTCTTTCTTTACTTACAGCATCTTCTGCTCAACAGCAAAAAACAGGGACTTGATCCTGGAACAAATTTACAAGAACTTTGTTAGGTAAAGTTTCACCAAGATTTTGGGTCATAAAACAGACTTCTGCCACTCTCCTCACTTTGCCATTGTAGAAAAGACATCAGAACGCATTGCTATTGTAATGGTTTCTATGCTCAGAAACAGGACAGCTTATTTGTTGCAAACCAGTTAGAAAATCATTTGTTTCATTTCTTTCAGCTAGTCCATTTCTTTAAGAGGATTTTCCAAAGACGATATTTTCAATATACCCATCCTGTTGTTACTAGTTATGATAAATCCTATCTCACTTATTAACTCATCTGTTACCTCAGTTACTCATACCTCTTGTTCACATTACAGAGGTCCTCCTGTTGCAGAGCCTATTTTCCCAGTTTGTAGATGTGTTCACATTCCCCAGACATTCTCTACATTTGAAATCAATTAGGAAGTTCATTTTGGATCTCCCAAATCCCTAGCCTTTTTTACTTGTCTAGTTTAATAAATATAAGGTTTGAAACAACATCTACAATTCCTTCACATTTCACTGACTCTATTATACATTCAATTGCCAAAATCCCTGTTCTTGTTGTTAGCTGTCCATACTGAAATAAAATGGAGTGCTGGTCCTGTTATATGTCCCTGAGTTTTGACTGTTCAGACCGGTCTCCTTCCATTCCCTGAGCTGAAAGAGTTCTCTGGGAGGTAATGATGGTCTGCCTAGGGCAGCATTGTATTCATAATAACTCTTCTTTTCACAGCTCAAGTTTTCAAATGAAGTTGACATTATTCTCAGTTTTATTTTACTGGGCCAATTTTGTCATCTTTATTATTTTCCAATAACATTGCGGGGCAGATCTGTATCCCACTTCTCTGATACAGAACTGCTCTTAGAGAATTTGTGGCAACCGTCTTTGATCCCCGTCACCAGAAACTGCTTCCTCCTTTGGTCCATGGATGCAATAGGGAAATCACAGTTTCCTTTGCAAACTCCAGAGACCTCTCGGAGTATCTCTGGCTGCTAGTCCCTGACCTCAGTGTGAAAGCTTAGGTAGAGTTGAGCACCCTTGAATTGATCCATTGCCAGTTTATCCTGGAAACCCTCACTCGCACCTACACGTGCCAGAAATGGGTTTCTGTAGATTTTCTTGTAGTTCAGGTGTTTTTTTTTCTCTCTCTCTCTCTTTTTTTTTTTTTTTTTTTTTCCTCTTTCTATTCTGGCTGTTAGTTGCATCTGGTTGATTCAGATTTATAGATGGTTCTAGTCAAGAGGCAATAGTTTGCATGAGATCTCTTTTTGGTAAATCCAATCCATGACACTTTCAGGGCATGGATATTCAAGCTTGTTGCTAGAACTTCTCCATCTTCACCAACTTTCATTCAGTCTGTGAATTTATATTTAGTAAAGTAAATATCCAGTTGACATTTACTAGTATATTGTTAAAATATACTAGGTATTTGCATTATTTCCAGTACCTAAAGGGGGCCTACAAGAAAGCTGGGGAGGGACTCTTTGTCAGGGAGTGAAGTGATAGGACAAGGGGGAATGGCTTTAAACTAAAGGAAGGTAGACTTAGATTAGATATAAGGATGAAATTCTATACTCAGAGGATGATGAGGCACTGGCGCAGGCTGCCCAGAGAAGCTGTGGATGCCTCATCCCTGGATGTGTTCAAGGCCAGGCTGGATGGGTCTTTGAGCAACCTGGTTTGGTGGGAGGTGTCCCTGCCCATGGCAGTGGGGTTGAAATAGGTGATCTTTGAGGGCTCTTCCAACCCAAACCATTCTGTGATTCTATGATTCTTCCTGACCTGTGAAAGCTCAGCCTCTTCCACTGCACTTTGTGACTTGCCAGTCAAGCAGATCAACTGCAGTAAATGCTTTTCCAAAGTTCTTTGCTTGGCCCGACTGAATGTCCAGGTGGCTGGCTACCATGATGGGTCTGTAACCAAAGATTTCTTCCTGGGGCTGAAATGTAGCCAGTAATTCCTTGCTCCTCTTCATCCCTGCTAGTGGGTTCCCATCTGGTGTCTCCCAGCCCTGAAGGATCTATGGCAGTATGGTTGCCATTTTTGGGGGCTTACCAGTTCAGTTTTGCAGCTGGCCTTCTCAGTCTGTTAGGACTTTTTGTAGTCATTACTCCTACAGAAAGTTCACCTGAGCCTGCAAATCACTTCAGACATTTCTGGGAAACCTCCAGATGCTGTTGTAATTCCTTTTGTAAAGTTTCCAACTCTTGTTTTAGTGCCTTCTGGCCTTGTTTTAGTTTCTCTTACCTAGCTTTGTTTTCTGAGAGAAGATTTGTTGTTAGTTCAAGAAGAATACCAGCTTATAATTTCCCTGGTTGAATGAGGTCCCAGTGTTGACAAAAGGATTTTGTTTGTGACCTTATCAGGATAGCCCAATTAGAAAGAGAAATGGATGAGGAATTACTTCTGATACAATTCTGTTAATTTAAAATAACATGTGAATTTCTGCTTTCTTAGAGGAAGTGTAATCATGCACAGATTTCTTGCCCACGGCTCTTCCTGCTAGCAACCTGCCCCAAAAAATCCCATATAAACCTTCCCTTAGGGCTTGTGAGAAGGTTTCAGATCTTCACACTGAAGGCAAAAGTACCTTAAGACACTTGCTCCGCCCCCATATAGAGGTAGGTATGTCATGCCAGAGAGTTACAGACACAACAAATGGGAAATGCTCAGAAAGCAGTGGCTGCCAGAGAAAGAATGAAGTAGGCAAGTATATGGCATGTTTACTGGGGAAGTGCGTTTTGCTTTTCACAACTGTTTCAAAATCTTCCCCAAATGTCAGCATGTTTTGGGTCCCCACATACAAAAACAGCCAGGGGAGAGGCTTTTTTCTTAAAGCAGAGCCACAGCAAAGCTGAGAGGACTACACATCACCTCTGTTCAGACTGCTGCTTTGTCTTTCTCCTTGTACTCTGTCTCTTCAGCACAGAGCTCTACCTCAACAAATCCCCTTTATCTAGGGGGTTAACACTCCTATATATCCTGTATTTCCAAGGAGATAGGCGGTAACATTATCTAATAGATACCTTAAATGAGGGACAACAAACAAACTTAAGCTCAGGACCTAACACCACATAGACACACTGTTTCATCAACTAGCCAGCGAGATATCCGACAGCCGGCAAAAGAATCAAGGAGTCAAGACTGTTGGCCAAAAGAGCTTATGAGTTAGCAGAACAAAGCAAATTACAATCAATGTTGAGAAGAAAGAGGGCTTGGGAACACAAGTGGTGAGAAGATCAGGATAGCTCTCCCGTGGGCTTTAAGGCAAGACATGCATGAAGGAGAGGGGAAGAGCTAACTCAAAACGGCATGAAAGAAGGCAGAAAGCAGAGTGGAGGAAGGGGTCACAGGGAGTACTGCAGTCAGCAGAGTAGGAGAAATATGGGATCAATGAGGGAAATAAGATGAAAGGAGTGCAGAGACAAGGTTGTGCATGGCCCCTAAGGAACAATGAAGGCAGCTGATGTTGGTACAACACTTTCTTCTGATTCCTAAATGCAGTTAAAGGTTGGTGCCTGTCCTGTACGACGACAGCTGCAGAAGAGGAGTACTGCTAATTGTAAGTGCTGCTAAACTCCTCACCCCTGGCTGAGGAAAAACGAAAGGGCAGTACTGGTAGGGCACACAGAGAGCTTTAGAGGACTGTGCTGAGAAGCAAATTTTAAGAGCAGAAGTCCCCTACAGGAGTTGATAGCTGGCTCAGCCACTAACTAAGGCAGTTTGCTACAGGGAGAGACAACACCTTAATTTAACAGATCTGCAGTGATGTAGAGGGTTCTGATTTTGCTCAAAACACATTTATTGAGTTCCAGCTAATGAAAAAGCTAAAAAAAATGTGAAATGGCCTGAGTTGGAGATAAGGTAGTTTATGTGATTAAATGCAAGTGGGAAAAAAGTGACATGTGGAGTCACTTCCCACCAGCCCCAGAAATACATGTACTTTTGGCTCCTTGCCCTCTCACACTGTGGCTCCTTATAGGTATCAGCATCTCCTTGTAGTGTCTCATGACCCCCTTTTTTCCTTGCCTGTCCCAATTGTTGAATTCCTTCCCCCATGCAGAATTTGCAGTATATGCACTGTGGCTCAGCCAGCAACTCCAGTGTCCGTGACTTTGTTTCTTCCAGATGTACTCGCTTTGTTTTGTGTAGATCATGTTCCTGCTTTTTGTAATTTGCCATGTTCAGTCCCTACCTAGGCATCTGGATACAATTCTGGTCACCTCTTTGTGGAATTTCTCATATCACTATGAGATTAACATAATATTTGAGCTTTCTTTTGTCTGCTGAACTTTTTACGGTTTTAAGGGAGGATGGATTGCTGTTAAAATCATAGTCCTTTCCTACTGCAGTGGCTGCATCACTCGCCACTGTGAATTACTTCACTGGCTGTCTATCATCTTCCACAACCAATATAAAGGGAGGCACTGTCCATACCTGAGAACGTTGCAGTTTCCATCAGACACAAATACTGGCTGAAAGCCGATGCAGATAGGTCTTGGGGGAGTGTCAGTACAAGGCACTGGGGAAGAGGTGAGTATAAGGAAGAATATAAATGAGGAGTAGGATGTAAAACAATTTTTTGGTACTATAAGGTGATGGGATAGAAATGGTATGTGTATGTCCAAGAATAAAGAGATACATGGCAGTGAATAGAAGGATGAGAAATATGATCGTCATACAGAATAAGGGAAGAAAATAAGTAAATGGTCTGAAGAGATTAGCAATGTGGTGGCAGGATTGGCTGCCTGGCAGGAAAAGGAATTAGCAGGAAGAAAGGAGACAGAGGTATGCCCATAACAGTGCATAAAGAGATGGAAAGAAAAAAGGAAGAAATGAAGAAAGAGCAATGTGTGTGTATACAGAGGGGATTTAAGGGGATTTAGGAAGTTTATTAGCAAGATATCAGACAATTAAACAGAAATATAGTTACCTACACAAGAACATTTACAATATAAATACAATTTTCAGCTATGGGTTTCATGACCCATTATCTAGTGGGTAATAGCTCAAGGAATGTAAGTTGTATTTTAATTCTGACTAGCACGTAAAAGTAAATGACAATTTGCAGCATTTGGTGAAAAGGAAAAGTGTGCTGTTCAGATGCCTGTATAAATTTAAGTTTCATTGGCAGCAATACCATAAACAAGGTGCCCTACCTGTTATCTCTTCATAGAGGATTCTTGTTGTGTTCAGCCTGAATGTTGTAAAAAATATAAAGTCATTACAGCTTCTGGATATTTTTCTATACTTTGGGGTTTTCATCAAGATTCAGAACCATTTTCAGAGAGTGCATGCCCTAAGACCCTCTCTGTCACTTACAGAATGCTGCAAATTGACTCTATCACTTTACCCGCTGCTGTAAATTGGCTCTGAGCACACATAATGTGTCAGGTTTGCCTACTCACTTTCAGTTTTCACCCGCCTCTACTGGGCATATCTAGGAGTAATGGGATGAAATTGAGCAAAGGAAAATTTAGACTGAATATCAGGAAAATTTTCCTAACAGTGAGATCTATTAGAATGTGGAATAGTCCCCCAGGAAAAACGATGGAAACCCCGTTGCTAGAATCATTAAAAATAGACTGGAAAAAAAACACAGTAAAAATACTGTAGAAAATAATCTGCATTGTCAGGGGATGGACAAGATGATTCCCTAGGTTCTCTCAGGCTCTAATTTCTAGGATTTTAGGAGCTGAGCTCCATCAGTATTAAATTCCCTGAATGCCCAAGATCATCTAATTGAAACAATAGAAAGTTTGCTCATAGGCATGCCAGGGAGAGTGCTCAGTAATGATCAGGCTGCATTACTGCTGAGAGTGTATCACTTGATCTGCACTGTACAAAGAAACAAGGAAGGAGACAATTTTTGTCACAATTCACCCTTTGCTAATGCTGTTCTTGTAAGTCAAATATGCTGGCTTGATTCTGCATTGCTGATGTTATAGGAAGAGATCTTTAAAGCAGGTAATAATGGAGTCCAGATCACAGTCTGTACTGGTGGATTTTTGTATCAAAAGCTAACGGCATGTGTTCAGAATCAAAATTTCCCCCCGCAATACATGTACTTTTTACCACAACTGTGCTCCTTTCCCAGGAAACAGATGAGGTGTGCTGCCATTTCATTTGTCCATGGAAGCCTTGCTTGTATGTCAGGGGATAACAGATTAACTCCACAGGGAAAGGACACTGGTTCTGAGTATTTCCTCTCTAGGTTGAGCTTTCTACCAAGATTTTCTCTTTCTCATTGGCTTTAATGTTTCAAAATCAATGTCAACATCTCAGCAAATTAAAGAAATAAAACCGAATTAACAAAATAATTTTGGGTACTGCAGCCATACCTGGTCAGCACCACTTTCAGCAACGTTAGTCATTCCCCTGCTGCTGTGGGTAGGACACCAAAGAACAAGGAGGGAGAAATGACCAAGCCAACTAAACACGCAGGAGAATGGGCTACTCTGCATGCTGCAGAGACCCCACTGGCAAGTTACTTACCGAGACCTGGAACCTTCATTTCCAGGGCTGGCCAAGAGAATTGCACTGGAGAAGCTGTAAATAACAAAGCAACTGCCCTAGATCATGGCAACAGACTCCTGGAGTTCCTTCCTTAGCCTTTAAAAGCAATGAAACTTTATGGCCAAGACCTTCGATCCTGCTCTGGATGCTTTGCCTTTGCGAGGGACAGGATGAAGGTTGTCTTGTGGGGAGAGGCCAGCTGGTGGCTCCCCATCCCCCTGTGTGGTGGTGACAAGCTGTGGACTCAGCATGGCACAGTAACGAAGTCCTGTAAGTGCTGTGCAGCCCCCGACCAGCCCAGACCTCTAGGTCGCATGGCTTGGGCTCTCACAAGCTCCCACAGAGCCCACCCAGCTATCCCCCTGCTCCTCACCCAGCTCCTCTCCCTAAATTAAGGCAGCCACTTCTCCATATCCCCCCTGAGAGTCTACAGCTCCCAGTCCTCAGCTGCAAAGCACAGCACTTCCCCTGCAATCCCTCTCCCCCTTTGGGGGCTGCTCTTCATGCAGTGTAGGAACGTACCCACTGATTAAATTGTAGGGGCAACGGTGGCCTCCTCCTCCTGCTTCGAGGACTGCAAGGGTCTGGTGAGAGCCTGGAGGTGCCAGGAGATAAGAAGACTGCCTCGTAATTTCTGACCATCTGTCCCTAGCTGATTCAGGTCATTAGAGTTATTTTGCAACATTCTCTTAATAACCTGCAGACACTCTCCTCCGATGCTGAAATCATACACAAAAGGCCAAGGTTTAGGGAGATGAAGACAACACTGATAATGAGTCCCTGATTGATTAAAAGTAAATACATTTTTATTCAGAGAAAAGGGCATTTGTTACCACAAACATTTCACCTTCAGCACAAATAGGAGTTACACTTACATTTACTAAGGGATTATAGCAGCACTACAACTAATTACTTCCCAGCAGCTATTGGCCTCAGGTTAGATGTAAGCTACTTCTGGCAATATGTGGTGTGGGTTCATGTAAAAGGGGGCCAGTATTTTCATTGTGTTGGTGGAAAACAGTACAACGGTGAGACGTGAGTGAATATACTATGCATAATGCAGTACAAAATAAGAGCTTATTACAAGGAGAAGACTCAAGGAGATCAAACAACATTAGTCCATCCCACCATTTTAAGTTATGAGGGAGATATTAATTATTCTGTTTGTATTTTGTAGATGGCCTCGAGTTGTACAATTATCACATAGGAAGGTGCACATTACTTGCTGGAGACAGATTCCAGATTCAGACTCTTTGATTACCTTGAGTTACATGAAGTCAGTGATACATTCCTGATACGACCTATGCAAATTATGGGACACTGCTAATCAGTAGGATGTTATTTGTCCCTGAGTAATTTACCAGACCTTCAGTGTGAGATTTGTCTTTTTTTCTCAATTCCCAAATAGTCACATCCTTGCTTTTCTGATGCGATGCTCTGAACTCTCTACTCTTCCAGTCAGTGGCACATAAATTTTGCTAAGCCGCTGGCAAGTGATGAGATTACTTTAAAATATCTATTAGAATTCAAAGAAGGGGGTTTCTACAGGTCCAGGCAATGAGCTGCCCTGAAATTATTGAGTTATTCATAACTTTGAGCAGTTACAAATTACTGCTATTAACTGAATCCTATAATTACAGCAAGAAGCTAGGTTTTGTGGCATAATTTCTGGTGTGGATAGTTATAGTGTGTGTCTTGGGGAGCAGAAATTAAGAGCACACAGAGAAATGGTTGTTATGATCCTGTTACAAAACGTTTGATGTTTCCTTAAGTGACCTACTGTACACCACAAACAACTAAAACGTTCACCTTGGATGAATGACAATTGCTACTCTGATTAAAAGAGTGTAGGAATGGTGTCTTCTAGCCCAAGTGATGCTCTCACTGGCTGGAGTATTTTTCACCATGACACAAATAAGATCCTCCTTTAATCAGAAAGTTTGCTTTGACAATTGGCCTGTAACATCAAGAAATTGCTGACTGACTCTAGAGAACCCCTCTGAGGCAAACCCTGGAAGGACTGGCCTTGGGGACCAGCAAGAAAAGACCTGCAGTACCTCAGCACAAACCTCCAATAGCCCCGTGTTACCACCGAGCACAAATGCAGACTGACTGCTCCTTTCATCTGGGCATTAGTGCTGGCACAGCTGGGTCCCTTTCTGTTGAATGTGTTTTGATGTGTCTTGAGCTTACAAGGCACTTAAGAAAAATCGTGGTACTTTAATTGTAACAAACAAACAAACAAACAAACAAAAACAACAGATCTTCAGGTTGCTGGATTTATTCCTCTAACTCCTCATGGTGGAGGTCAGCACACAAAGTATTGCAAAGTGTCTTCCATGGCTGCTGTGCACAGCAGCTGGGCATGAAACTGGTGTGCACGTTAGTGCTTCCTAGCTGCAGTAAGAATGACTCCAGTCTCTATTTGCTACTTCCAGGACCCCATCGTTCACTGTAACTTGAGAAAGAGGCTTTCGGGAGGGTATTTAAACCTGACATATTCCTTTCACACAGTCAGTGAGAGGCAAATAGCCCTACATCCAGTCCAAGCAGAGTGCAGCAGAGTGATTTAGATTTCATACCATGTATTTTTGACCTTTCTGTTGGAGGAATAACACTGAGCTTGTTTAAGAGTAAAAGATTGATGTATGTCTCGTTCTGAAAGCAATGTTATAAAAATGGTACCTTCTTACTCAGCAGATCTGCTCCTGTTGTGTATTGAGAATCATTGCTGCCTGTGTTCAAAACTAAAAAGTTTATGGTTTCTAGTCCTGAAAAACCAACCAGCTTCAAGACAAGTAAGCCAGTTCCTCTTTATTGTATTATTAATAAAGCTCAGTACTCCTTATCAGTCACCAGGCCAGTCAGTGCACGTGCTGATTGTTAACAAGTGTTCCTGGATCTCTCCCGTTTTACCCTTTAGTGTTGGCATGAGTGGAATTTCTTCTTGTACAAGAGAACAGGAGTGTTTGTGTGGTAATAATTCGTGCATATCTTTGCTGGCAGAGATTTCATTACCTGTGAGTGATGCATTAGAAGGAATGAACCTTGCTTTGCCTTCAGAGTATGGCTGAGTTTGGAAAAGAAAAGATGGATTAATAGCAGAAATCAGTGAAAAGCAAACTGCCACTAAAGGGAATGGGAGACTAAATGGAAAAGAAGTAAGCAAAGAGCTCAGGATTTGGCCCTAAGAAAGTCTATTCACATGAATTATCTCATAAGCCTTTATAGAACGGACTATCAGATACGGATTTCTTAATGGAGACCATCTTTTACAAGAAGGCAAACATGCAACGCAAATTCTCAGCTCTGAGTGTGTTTTTACTGTAAGAACAGCTTGTTTGCTTAGGTATGGATTATCTTTCCAAAGCAAGAAAAAGAGGAAAATGTTAAAACACCATCCATTACTGCTGGTGCAAGAAGGGCTATATCCAGCCTGCGAGTCTGCTCCCCCAGGAACATGCAAGGTATAAGACAGTAGGGGTAGTTTGAGGCAAACTTAGAGATCCTTGGTCAGGCTTTGCACAAAGAGGCTCTGCATCGAGGATCATGCCACTTGTGCCAAAAGGCAGAATTAATTTTGTCTATCTGTACCCAGACTTGCTGCCTGAGGGAGCCTGAATGTCTGAGCAAGGTCAGCAAGCAAAGAGAATCACACTCACCCTGTCCTTTGCCATCATGCTGCTGGACTCCTATCTTCTTCTTCCTTTCAGCAGTACTGAGTCTGTACTGAAAAAACAGTAAGTGAAAAGAAGGCAGACAAAGAAATGTGTACCCAGCTGTATTTTACAAGAATTTGAATCTCTCCAGCCTCAAGGATGTGCATGAAGGTGTACACAATAACCGAACAGTTGCTTGTTGACACTGTGAAAATCCCATTTTTAATACTCCTTCAGCCTAGCAAAACAAATAGATGGATTCAGAGCTTTACCCCTTCCTCTCTCACACAGTGTCCCATAAAGAATCAATGATAATTGTGAGGGAAGTGATAAAGAAATCAGGATCTTTCTCGTGCCAGCCTAGAGAAGGTATCCTGCTGAAACTGGAATCATACTGAAATCAAGTAATGGTGTATGCCTGTGTACAAGCTGAATACTCGTTACTTCTTGAGATCTTGTATGGCTTGCTGAGGTTGAGCCATAAAGAGGCTTTCTCTTAGTGAAAACTTTTTGTTGTGTTTTGTTTATAAATACCATAGCTGTTCTCATAATCACCACTAATGACAACTCTTCCAGTGCCATTGATTGATGTGGTCCTTTTCCTGTCACCTCCCATCAGGAGGCTGCCCAGTCTGTTGTATGTTGTGATTAGTGTGAGTAGGGAAGCACTCCTCAGTGTGTGATGGCACACTGGCTAATGGAGACTGAGCATATTAAGCCCTATTACCAGTCAGGTGCTGCATTCAACATTTTAAAGAAAGGGTTAATGCACGGGAGTTGTCAGACTCCCTGGGGAATCAGGGTAAAATCCTTTGTCGACCTGAGGTTTGAAAAGGAAGATCAGAGCCCTGCTGCTATTGCAGGGGTTGGCCTAGGATCAGCAGAGATGAATTAAGGTTTCCTCACTTGCCCAAGGTTCTACAAGGGTCTATTAAAAAAGACAAAAATGTTTACCTGCCTTCTCGTCCTCCAAGCTTAATCACTTTCCCCCAAAACATTTCTGTACAATACTGAGACACAGGCAAGAAATTTGGAGTGAAGCTTATGGAGGGGCTGACTGGCACCGCTGCTTGTTTACACTGCTTACAGGGTGAAATTACTTAGGCGCTGCGACCTCTCAAGATACACTTATCGCTGTCTGAAGTACGCCTTAAAGAGCACATGGGCCTCGGTGGGACCCCCGCCACTGCACGCCGTGAAATTCATCTGGATGCGATCCCCACAGCTGCAAATCCACCTTCCTTCTCGATTACCCATTCTATTAGCCTGCTTTGCTTCCCCTTCAGCACACAGCAGCGCTGCTCCTTATTTTAGCGTTATTAATTTTTGACATGAAGTCGCTCTAAACATGGTAAATACAGAAAGTAATTGGTATGTTAAACAGAGGGAGCATAATGAGTCTCATGTACAGACGCGACTCGCTCCTGCTGCAGAGCCGGACTGAAACAGAATACACAATCGCGCTGCCAATTTCACAGGAACTTCTCCACCAAGTCCCCGTGGTTTGCAGGCAGTGCCTCGACCTCTCCTGTACTTATGATACATCCAGCCACAGTTTAATGGCTGAAATGACTTTGAAGCTTTCCCAGAGGAACCAATTTCCACCCTCTGTGAATACACGCTCCAGCCTTTCAGCAGAGTTTAGTTTGGTGATGAGTTAACATGTGAGGCCAGCCTGCGAATAAATTTTGACTGGTGCCCTGATGGTAGGGCTTTCACATCGTGACTCGTGGCTACGACGCGGGGCTTTTTGGGAGAGACGCGCTCTCCAGGCTGATACGGGCTGATGGGATATTTTGTCAGCGAGGAGAAATGTTACTTACAACTAGTGAGGCTGCTACTGGCTTGTCAGCACTGATGGCAAATCTTCGCTAGGAGGAGCAGATAGGGAAGTCATAGCTCATCTCAGCCCAGGCTGGCAGTGATAGCGGGTTGACTGTGAAATACAGGAGGTGAATTTCAAAGATACAGCCCTGCACAGATGAGAGACTCTTCTCTAAACTTCTCTGGAAGTCAGTGGGAGAGGGAGATTTATTAGAAATGGTGAGGAGAAAATTAGTACAACTTTTATACAAGCCTCAAAATAATACCAACCTAGCTTAATTTTATTCTTTTGCAGATTCTAGATTTCTGGTTTTGCCATGTGAATAATAGACACTAATACACACTATTCCAGCTCTTTTGTTATCGATTCAAATCCAATCAATTTTATCCACAATAAAGGCTGCAAGATTGGATCTAAATTATTGCACAATCAGGAATTAACAAGACATATATGCTGCATGGGATGACACTCTCCTGCCAGCTGTATGCCTTTTCTTTAAGTGGTAATTCACAAATAAAAGACAGACTCAGCAGCAGAATGTGGCCATAATACTCGACCAGGAACGGCGCTGACATACATCAGCAAAATGCCCACAGACAGTGTAATCGGGAACCTGACCTGTCTGCTGCTGTACCAATGGTACTGCATAAATAATTAATTGTACCTGCCAATGTAACACATAACACCGGGTAGTTCTTTGCTTTTTGTTTTCTACGACAAGCCTTGATCTTTTTCTGTGTTAGCTGTCATACAGAAGAAACTGGAAGAAAGAGAGCAGACCCTTGTTACTTGTGTAATAGCCTACTTGCTTTCTCAGGTTATTCTTGAAGAGGGGTTGTTGACAGGATATAAAATATCTCAGCAATGCCTGGCAGAGCAGAACCGGCAGGAAAAGCAGCATCTGGCTACCTTAATCTGAGTTTGGAGCATGATCCAAAAGAACCCATAGGTACAGTCTTTGCTAGGGACATTTAAAATCAGGCACTACAATGTCCCATAAAATAGGAACTAGGAAACAAGCAGGATAGATTTAATGGCACAACAGTTTCTTTCTATTTGATTTTATGATCTTGGTTTCAGAAGAATCCTGAGAACAGTCTGGAGACAAATTTTTCCTTCCCTTTTTTCTTTTTAACACCTTTGTGATTTAATTTAAGAATGACATTTCATTCTGGACAAGAGGCTCACAGTATAAGCCTGACGGCTGAGACCTGATGCACACATTCTGCAGTTTGGCAAGTTCATAAATAAAAAGCACAAGTTAGCACTGCTATCTTCTCTGAGGAAGTGTCTGAGGTAAGTTGCAAACACTGAAATGAAATACTCAATTCAGCTGAGGTACCTACACACATCTTTAGTCAAGCAGCCAGCAAATGCATGCCCCCTCTTCTTTGGTTCCTATCCTAGGGGTTACAGCATTATTACTATTTCAATTTAACATATGTTTTCTGAAAGAAGATGGAAGCCTTGCCCCATGTAACTCACATAGCTCTGTTAAGGAGACCATAAAGCTCACAAACAAAATGAGTTAGAAAACCCGGCATACTGATCGCAAGAGTAACTCCCAGAGCCTATATGAACAGCATGCCTTAATGATGCAGAAGCAGGACAATGGCACATGATCTCATAAGGGATATGGTTTCAGCCTGGGCCTGATAAACTTCAGTACATAAACTCACACCTGCACTTTCCAAGTGCAAACACCTGGCTTTGCTTTAGAATAAGAGCCGAAAGCCTGCATGCTCTCTTTCAACAGCTTTTGTATGTGAAAGGATTGGAATCTGTATCTGCAAACCATATTCGTTAGCTACTCTTACTAATATCCTAGTTCCTGCAACCCTCTTCTGCCTATGCTACTCTTCAGTACTTCACCAAACGCTAAAGGCATTCACCTTAGAAAAATCAGAGAAGTTGGATTTGATCACGGGGAAGGAAGGAACAAAGCCTGAAACTGAAACTCTGCTCCCGGTAGATCTGTCAAACCTCTTCCCATCAAATAAGGGTTACATCTGCGTACCAGATTACTGAGCATTAATTACCATGCATTGCAGAGGCATTTTACAGCTTTCATTCTCAAGCAGAAACCTTAATCTAAGACATGTTCTGGGCTCAGATATCACAGATATCTCAGACCCTTCCTTGAGCTTGTCTGAATGCTGGTATCAAGCCAAATGCCTGAAGTCTGAGACAACCTGAGTCATTTCTGGTTTTTACACTGTTAAATGGAGATTCTTCAAATGGAAAGTTTTGTCCATTGGCATGGAAAGATAAAGAACTCAGATCTGAAGCTGAGGATTAGGGTTTGGGTATAGGCTCACCATGAATTCGTAATGCACCACCAAGATGGAAAATGGTACCAGCAATGGTGGCTCATCTCCATCATCCACAACTCTGCTCTCAGGTAGTGGCTACTCAGTCTGCAGGGCAGTGGGCAACAGTAACAGCAGAAAATACCATTCATTGATAGAGATGTGCAAACATGTCAGGAGGAACCTCTGAACTCTTCTGAAGTGGCTTAGCTCCTTTTTAGATGTCATCAAAAGCAACTAAAACAAAGCTCTCGGAGCCTCCATGAACAGCTTGAATCGCTAGGCCCATGGTAATGGTCTGCCACAGAAGCTCTAATCAACCGTGTGTGTGTGTTTTCTTTTCACGAGATGACAGTTCCCAAGTGGAAGGACACTTCAGCTCTGATAAAACTTTCCTTCTATTGTCTGAGTTTTGTTTGTTTTCTGGCAAACCCCAGCGCTGCCTCTGCTTTCTGTGCAGGCACACATTTCCCATTCTTGTGCAGGGAGGCCAACCAAAGTCTTTGGAGGCTTCTCAGTAGTATTGCCTGAAGCAAATACCACAGCTCAATAGCAATTTAATATTGTAATCAGGGAGCAAACTGTGCAGTTTTGGCACATTGTGATAATTATTAACTACATGTATTAGTGCTGTAATTCTAGTAACTAATATTTACAAAAGGTTCTCTGTAAGGGGAAGACCTTGCCTAGACAGGAGCAGTTGAGCTATTCCTGAGCGATTGTCAGTGGGCCTTTAAGCCAATGCTCGTGTTCGCTGTTTAAAGATAAAACATCAATACTTAGAAATTGTACTTCAAAAGACCTATTTCATGAATAATAAATTCTCAGGGTGTAAAACCATACCAAGCGCCAGAACATTTTGTGAATTTATGGGGAAGTTTTCTTGTGGAAAAAAAAATATCCTGGAAGATAAGATTAAAAAAGCACATCTCAAACTCCCTAACATAATATAAAGGAGGTTTGATTTAAACATTAAATCATTCTTGATCTTAGGATTTTTGTTTCATGCCGTGACGTGTATCATTCTCCTGCTTTCCCATCGCTATTATAATTAATGGCCAGGGCAGTAAGGACTGAAGGTGTTTGGCTGAGTATATTAGAATCAAACACTAATGACTCTTCAATATTCTTTACTAACTTTGAACTTGCCATAAGAAAGCATTTACGTTGAGAGTACATAATTGTATTTCCTTCAGTATGAAACTGTATACTTTTCCAAACAGGCAGGGACAGGAATAAATACGTGTCTCTAGTCTGTGTGCTGTACACATCACTGACATGCATGTATGTACAAGAAAAAAAAAGGCCTTTATTTTCTAATAGGATCACAGTTGAATGAAAGATTTTCATATGCAACTTAACCTTTGTGTAGTTTCTTCTCTTCAAGCTCACACATATTTCACACAATTTTTCTGGCAGTATTCAAAGCGCTTTTTAAATTATGTATGCTTTTGGCTGGCATGTCAGGCTTCTAGTCTAAAAGAGTAGACTTCCCTAAACAGAACTCATGATTTGGCATTGTTTATTTTGCTGCGTAATCACATTAGATAAGATAATGTCATAAAGTTGATGTGAAATAACCATATTGTGGGAAACACTCAGCAATGCAGATTCAGACAAGGATCTCAGTGACGTAACGTTTTATTTGCGATTGCAATGGCAGCCATCTCACAAACAGGAGAGTGATTGTGGATACAATTTTCACACCTTTTATACTCCATTTCCTGACACTTACTTCCTCCTCTGGTTTATCATTGGCTGAGTACTGCAGGTTCACAAACTACCTGACGCTTGTTTACTAGTTTCTTACAAATGTTATCAACCTTTAATTCCCCCTTTTGTTCTTCCATTGAATATTTTATTATTATTATTATTATTATTATTATTATTATTATTATTTATATATTTTTATTATTCCATTTTCCATTGAATATCAATATAGTACTTGTATATATATTATAGTACCCTCCCCATACACTGTGCAATCCCAGGAAGCAGCATGCCTGGTACTTCCTGTGCTTATGTTACCAATTCTGATGCAAACACCATTTTTGTTCCCATAATATGTAAACAATACGTTGCCATTCTTTTACCAATTGTTTAAACAAATGAACTAGTAAAATGTATTCTTAGCTTCGGGTACTTCCTGTGTCCCAGCAGCCAGGCATTAACCTGGATTTCTTAGTATTAAGAGCAGTAGTCAGTGTTCTATCAATGTGGAAAATAAAGATGGTTCTTTCCAGGTGTTTGCAATATGCTTACCAGCCAGGAGTGACCTGATAGATGCTGGCAGGAAGTAACCGGTGAGGCAGTATTGGATAAAATGGTCAGTAGCGATCACAAAGCACTATGATATACCAAAAAAGAAATCACAGAGGTAGGAGGACAGGCAGAAAGAGTCAGAGAAGCTAAAGGAAAATAAGATTTCAATAAATAGTTAAGGGAGCAATGTCTGAAGTTGTTCACAGGTTAAGGAGGGTAGAGCTGGCTATGAAGAGGTCAATGAAGACTTCACCTGACTGCAAGGTACTGGAGACAGATTGAAAAAGTTTTCTGGGGGGAGAGTGGAGGGGGAAACACTGGAGATTGACTTGTCTGATGTGTGTAGAAAAAGGGTAGTAGTAGTGGTGGCAACTGGGGTCAGGTATAAAAGTGTATAGTACATAGAATTAGTATTAGTACTTATCTAGTATTAAAGACCATGGTTATGTTTTATTAATTTTGTACTTATCAAAAGTCAATGTGATCTAAAAATGGCCATCAAGAAGCAGTGGCATGCTTTATACATTTTATTTTATTTTATTTTATTTTATTTTATTTTATTTTATTTTATTTTATTTTATTTTACAGAATATAAACTTGAAAAATGTATTTAATGATAATCAGATAGTGTATGCCCTTTATGTGTGTAGACACAACTCATCCAAGTCTAATTTATAAAACGTAACATTCAAATGAATTGTTTCCCAACTTAAAATTTCACCTGCTTAGTTCCAAGTACATATTTTAAGACCAATAAATCAGCCACTCCACATTCCTTTATTCTCACTATGTTACTTCTAGGGCATGTAGGTGCAATGTTAGTTTTTATAAATTCCTTTAATTAAAGTAATTATGCCAAAGATAAGATACGACAAACATATTAATATTTTAAGTAAATATTTGTACTTCTTTTCAGAATTAATAGAAACGGGAATTTGGCTACTGTTAGAGTTCTTTACAGGTTACAAGTGCTATAATAAAGAAGGGGAAAAGTAAGTGTATGCCTATCTTTAAGTATGTGCTTAGCCTTTCTAACCTGCTGTGAAAGCAGCAAGTTAAGGGGACTAAGTACATACCTAAAGGTAAGCACATGCTTGACTGCCTTGCTGATCCGAGGCTACAGAAAGTAGGATGATGTGGTACACATTTCTGAAAAGGCTCCCGGCAAACATTATTTCAGGGATAACGAATAACTTTTTCACTAGCAGCTTAATGATTGAAGGGACCAAGGATTCAGTTATGCAATAAATTGGCTTTGGCAGCAAAACCAGATTAAAACTTTTTTTTTTTTTTTCTTTTTTCTTTTAAGTAGAGACTTAATTCTAGCGAACCAGTTCAAAGCATGGCAGCGGTACTGTCATGACTTCAGAGATGATGGATTTTGGCCTAGGAACAAATGGCCTCTGGCATGGAAGAAGCTATTAAGCCAGCTTCATGGCCAAAGCCATGGAGTTGTATCCATGCCCCTTTCAAAAGTATTTTGTGGTTAGATAGACAAAAAAGTTCACATACCTAGTACTGGCCTGATGTTACCTACCTGCAGGCACCTAAGTCCAGACTTCTGATCTAAAAATCCTGGATAATTCTGGAGGCACTAAAGATATTGATATAAAAATCTACCTTATACTGGATTTCTAAAGTTCTGCTTCTCTGTATCGCCAGAAACTCTTTTATCATCCTTGGCAGTGTTTGGCTTCTGTGTCAGTATATTCTCTTTTGGATCCACCAACGAAGGGTTTTCTCAGTCTCTAAGCGGAACACTGCTGTAGATACCTGCAATGAAGATTAGAAGGAAGGGGAGAAATGGGGAATTAACTCTACTATCCTCCCATCTAATATTTCAGTGATTAAAAAACTCACACAGCACATGGCACAACTGAGTAAAGTACTGAATAGTTAGCATAAGCTGTTGCCACTGCTTCCTTTGTACATATTGTACTATGATATTCTATGTTATCCAGCAAATAGTCTAAATTATGTGCTATACCTTATCAAGCTACTCTACTAGGGAAAAAATATAACTGAGAAGCCTTTAGGAGTTTATTAAAATACTGAAATATTGCTAGCTTCTTGAAATACTGCAGGTTTACCTGGGCAAACCCCCAATTCTCCCCATTTTTTCCATAAATACTGGGAAAGCAAGCCTGAATATTCTTGCCTATCAAAGAAATTACTTACCCGAGGCAAATAGATGACTAGGAGTTTGCAAAGCCGGGATAGACTCTGTTGTTATGAAACTCTGTATATATAAAAGACAGCATGCCTATTAATATTTATAGAAGAGAACAGTTAAGCAAACACTAAAGCTCCATAACTTCTGATGATAAAATGTCAAGTTTGCTAAATACGCATACACCTACACAAATAGATTGCATTTTCGGCTTGGGGGAAGGGTCGGAAGTGGTGTCTCTGCATAAACAGCTCTCAGACCAGTTCTTCCCCATCTCTTCTGCTGTTGCTGCCTCGGGCACTGTTTTTTATTTTTATTTTATTTTTTTTTTGCCTGCTAAGGCCAGCTGCTTCCTCGCTGGTCAGACACTCCTCTGTGGCCAGGGCTGCCTCGGGGATGGCAAGGGACCACCTCTGCCGGGGCCAGCTGGGCTCTCCCAGCCGCATGCGTGCATGTGGTTTATCTGCCCGACGGGCCCGGGTAGCAAGCAGAGCTGCTCCTCTCTTCTCACTTTCTTATCTTCCCCTCGCTTCCCCGGCAATGGTGACCTGCATCACCTTGCCTGAGTGCATCGACTTGGCTACCACCGGGACCTGGCGCGGGCTGTTGTAATCAGGTGTTCTGCCCAGCTCCTGATGTTTTTGAGTTTATCGCTGCTTACCCTCCCGGTCGCTCCCGGGACTATCAATACCATAGCATCCGGAGGCAAGGCGCTGTGCCTCCTCTCGGCTCGGCTTTCACGGGGTTACGCTTGAACAATGGCGTGCAGGCTGGGGCTGCCACGGCAGCGTTATAGATTGCTGATTTTAGTTGCGGCTATGTCTAACTCTTTGAGAGGTATGCAAGGAAAGGCAGCGTTTACAGCCTTGAAATTGCCCATTAATACTCCAGACCCTCTGGTCAAAGGACCTGCTAGGAGTCTAGGTCAGTGCTATGTTGCCATTTCAGTGGGGCTGCTGTCGGGCTGCCCCTTTCTAGTGCTCTGAAAAGAGTCCTTCCCCTGGAGCTCACCTCTCCCAAAGAATAGATTCTGCAAGCAGTGTTGTTAGCTGAGGATTTTAATCACAGCTCCTAAATAAGAGATCATGGGGTTTATTTAGCACAAGAAAGGGATGAGAAACAATTTGTGAGTCACACTGAATGGCTGAGACCATTGCTCAGTGAAACAAGAGCCACAGAAGTCCATGGGAGGCAACACTTTTTGGGGCAACACACTCACTGGGGCTGGCCCAAGGTCTCCTATCATGCAAGTTACAGGAATCCTGTCCACCTCCAGGACAAGCTGGACCTCCAGTTTGTATGTACATGACCAGTATGTAGAAGAAACACTAAACCTTTCCTCCCTGCTCTGGAAAATGCTGATTTGTTAAAGTCAAAAGTGTTGACAACGGAAGAACTTTATTGAATTATCAATATGATTATGGGAGCTGCTTTTGGAAAGAAAGTGACACAACTGTCAAACCATTCTGCATAAATGAGCTGCCAGTAAATTTGGGCTACTGAAGTTTTAGGAAAACTTAAGTCAAAATGAAGTTTTTACAAAAACCACCAAATTAAAATTTTCAGCCTTATCTGTCTTCGGTTGGTTTAGTGATTTGTGCAAAATTTTTGAGATCTGAAATTATGAAAGGACACTACCACAGAATCTCCTATTTATATGCAATAGAAATTTGTTCCTAAATAGTACTGTATGTGGCACAATAACATCACAAGGTACTTTCCATCATCCTTTCACTCACTGTTAGAGTCCTTTTTCAAAGCATGCTGATACTGGTGTTTTTTCAAAGCAAATATTGCCAGAATTGTCATGAGGAAAACAACAGCCTCCTTCCTAGCTTCTCAGAGCAACAACAAAACCCTGTTGAACAGGACGGACTGTCAAACCACATTTTGCTCCTGGAATATCTAGATTTCCATACACAATACTTCTCGTGGGCAAGCCACTGTGCAGCAGATGAATGAAACACTCCTTAGCATCTGTAGAAATTCTCTTCAAAATAAAAAGCTGGGGCTGGGCGCAGGGGGTGTTAATATTGTTTCTGATTATATCTGAATCTGAACTGAGCCCAGTGCAGGACCTGATCTCTCAGGTAAGATTGTGGCTGCATCCCTGCCTGGTGGAAAATTTTCCTTCCTGCAGCAGGTTGGAGTACCTAGAAGGCTACCTCACCACTCCACTCACAGGAGCAATGTGCATTTATCTCTTTGAGACCTTACTACGTGAGTAGTAAGAGCACCTGACATCTCCCAAGATGTAAGAGACCCTTTTTCAATTGATCAAAACTCAGCCGCAGATAAGAATGCTTTTTTTCCCCCCTATATCATGACAGAAAGTCTAACTCTCATCCTCTGTAATAAACCACATATTGAAAAAAGCCCTTTCTCTGAACTCAGGATGTTTCACAGCCGTGATCTAGATGTGCACTGATAGATTCTGACAGTAATTCAGGAAAGGCACTAGTTAATTTTGATTTCTCAACACTCTCTTTGGTTCTGTTGTCATAATTAGAAAGTCAACATTTACCCACATCTATCATGAGACCTAGGGAAACTATTAGTTGCAAACAGCTGATTTGTTGAATTTAGCTCTCTTTGCTGATTGTGGTTGATCAACGACCACATTTTAATTTCTGTTAATTTTATTCACTGTATAAATTCTTCCGTGACTTGTTCATGTGAATATATTTCAGCCTATGTATTACTTACAGACTAGAGGGTGTATCAGTTTTTGTGAGTTGTAATTCACTGTTTAGTTGATGTGCAATGGATCATGAGTCCCAGTCTATTCTTTCTCATCTGTAGGTGAATAGTATTCAAAAATATAAAGTGATTTCAAGATGACTTCTGTAGACAGTTTGGAAGCTTGATGTAAACAAAGTTCATGAAAATGTGAATTCAATTTCAGTGTCTGTCTTTTCTTTTAGATGTGTGTACAAAGAAAAAAAAAGTGAATACCTATTGAAATGAACAGAAATATTCTCAGTGAAATAAGAAAAAATTCTATAAAGTTCAGTGTGGATTAAATGCGTGAAATTATTGTCCTATTAAATGTATGTGGAGTTTTGTTTAATTTTGGTCATCTCTGAATTCTTAAAACGGATCCTCAGAGCTACTTTCCTCCTCTCCCTCCTATTATTTACTGATCTGTCAATCTCTTTCTGGTCTTAGACACATCTTAATAATTTTCTCTGTTCTTCCCAAATGACAGCATGGGGGAACGCTATGCTAAGCCTTAAAAAACAAACAAACCACAGAGTAATGTTATTTGAGAAACACTGCACGGCCAGACGAATGCGAAAAGACGCTGTATATTTTTCCTGAAGCGTTTAAAAGTCTTTCGAAGACGGGGAGGCTTAATTCCAACAAGAAACTCTGTCATTCTCAGCAGACCACACTGAAGACCATTCATCTGAGGTCACCGCTGACTGCAACCAGCGCTGAAATAGGTCTGACTGGTTTGCCTGCATGGGCAGCAGCTACTTTTAATGGTAAACTGTGCGTTTTTTAAATGTCAGCGTGGGCTGGCTATGGGTACTAAGTGCATCCATCCTGCGCCGTTTGGCCATCTTCTGCCAAACCCTGCAGAAGGGGACAGCCTCTCTGCCCAGATGCCAACATTGGGGACTGGAAACATTGCTCGGAGACACGTTATTTGGAAACCCCTGCATTGGTGTGATCATACTCGTGCACGCACATGCTTGAATGAAGGAATATATATATAAAAAAGCATTTTGTAGAGCCCGCTGCTGGGCTTTCCTCTAGGAAATGGCCTGGGCTATCACGGCACATGGCTGTGGGCAGCAAGCGACCAGCAGAAGCTGCCGAGGACCCAGGGCTTTGCCTCGGGCCTGCAACCTGGCGGATCATTAGCGGCAGCAACCGTGGGTCCCAGGGGCCACGCCGATAATGACAGGCGGTGCTTCACACTCTGCTGGCCCCAGCCCCGATGGCCAAAGGGGGACACCGGCACGGAGGTCCCAGCCCTGCCCGGGCAGCGGGGCCGTGGCCAGGGCCGCGGGGCGTCCTCACACCGAGAGCCGAGAGCCGTTGCCATGGCGACGCCGGCAGAGCCGAGCCGCGGCCCTGCGAGCGATCATATCGATTAAAGGAGATTTGAAATAAATAAATAAATAAAAATAATATTTTTATTTTGATGTATTTCTTTTTTTTAAAGATTGAGTGGCTGGTCGCAAGCCTGTCGCAAGCCGCGCAGGGAGGGATGCGTGGAAAGGGCATCAAGGGCAGCTCTCAGGGCTCACTACCACCATCGGCGGTGGCCGTGCTTGTGGTGATGCCCTCCGGGGTGAGCTCTCCCCTCCACAGCCCGCTTAGCGAGCACCCTACGTCCTCCAAGAGCGCGGTTGAGCCTCAGACGCTCGCAGGTGGGTGGTGGGGAGAGTCTGGAGGCAAAGTTAATTTGTTTTTGTGATGCTCAGGGACGGCGGTGGGGCACGCACCAGCCTGGGCTCCGCTTCCTGGATTGCCTAAAGTGGCTGTCATCTTAGGCCTTCCCGCTGGGATTTGTAGGGTGGCGTGTAAGGGCCTTCCTGCTGGAGGTACAGTTCCTGTAATATTCATTATCCTCAGCCTGACCTCAGCGTGAGGATGCAGTGACCTCCTTATAATAACAGGACATCACTTGCTCCCCAGCCTCGTGACCTTTGCGTGCACACGTGTGCATGCCCGCGTGGCCCTCTTGCCTCCCCCACCTCCAGCAAGCAGCACAATGCAGTGCAGCAGCCTGCCGGCGGGTCTGTTACTGGAGGAATTCATGCATCTTGCATCTTGAAGATGCATTATTAATGCCTGGACAAATCACATCAGGTGGAGCTCAGCAAGTCCCTGGCACTGCAAAAAGGAACAAAGGCTGGTTCTACAAGAGAGAGAAGGATGAGACAAATTATAACAGCTGGGAGTTTCTTGTCGGTAAGATAGCATAAAAACAGAAAAGCTAAAATTGTTTGCACATACGGCAAGCTTATATTTTTATTGGAAAGGAAATTGCACATTGGACTGTGAAGAAGATAGTTTAATTGTATCCTAATAAACATCACGTGGTTGGGCATCTTTGAATTTCATGGCAAACTGGGCCAGCTTGCTGGCATCCAAATTACATCTAAACACAGTTTTATTTAGTATCTGGAAGGGACTATAAAGAATGGATTTGCTAGCAGAGGGCCTGCTTCTGGTCTCCTTGAAGTCAACAGCAAATCTCCCTTTTTGCTTCAGCAGTGACAGGATCGGGCCAGAGTTTGTAGCAGTCCTCCAAAGGAAAGGAGGCATCACTGTCTGTGCCAGCACGTGGGAATGCATGGAACCCAGCCTCCCGGGCAGAGAGCAATAGCTCTTCTCTATAACTCTTGATGAGAAGATCTATTTTGTGCAGCCCAGGCTTTAATGCCAGCTAATATTTTTCTCCCCAAAGTCTGAGTAGTTAGCCAAAATCTGGGCCTTGCTGGCTTAGTTGCATTAGGAAGGGAAGAAGATGATGAGAAGCAAGGATTTCTTTTGGAACAGTCTTGATTATTTGTTTAGAGGATGCATGCGAAGTCTAATTATAGCAAGGCAGGAGCAAACAAAGTGGTTTCTTGTTTGGAAATGCATCTCTTTTAGTGAGCATTTGGCTAGGAAGAACTATCTTTTGGTTTCACCCTAGAGCAATATATAAATAGTACATAAGAATTGAAAAAATCAGATCACAGTGTCATGTTTTAAAAACTGTACCACCGTCTAAGCATCTGTCCAAACAGTAAATGTAGGCACCAGAAGTTTCATAAAAACTGAACATATAATCAGGCAAAGTTTATTGAAAAGGCATACATGAAAGATTAAAAACAAAGAAACAAAAAAAAACCAAAAAACTGATCTCTAACAGTATCAGTTTACAATCTAAAAAGTCCCAAACGTGTAAAATTTTTAAGCCTAGAATGCTTAGTAGCTATTCAAGTATCTAAATTCAGTATAAAGCCTATGTTCTCTACGTTAACACCCCAACTAAAAATTGTGTGGCTAACTACAGATAAGACAAACATTTATTAGTCAGCCAAATAATTTATCACAGACTTAACCAGCTACCAGAAATTAGACATTAAGGCTATCAATTTGGGGAAAGCTTTTATCTCACTGTTGCCACATACAAACAATCCTAACGTTTTTCAAGAGGCTCTTTAGATATTTTCTTCATCATCCTCTGTGCCACATGCTATAGGTGTGCCACACCTGCTTATTACTCTAGTAGGTGGTTTTCTCTATGTTGTCTGTTTTCTCATTATTTTTCACTCCCTCATAGATACACCTACAAGTACACAAATCCCCAACTATTTTGCTCACAATCTGCCCCTAGGAAACTGTTGGGTCTGGTGTCAGTACCTGCCCCTTCTGCTCCTGCCTTTCTTTACTAAGTCTCTGAGGGCACACAGGTGATTTTTGTTTAGCTGACAAACAGACAAACAAACCCCACCCACCCAACCAAAACTCTTCCAGGCATCTTCTACCAACTCGCTATTTTTGTCTTCTCACCTTCCCACTATATATACAAACCTCTATACATTTTGTATCAAAAATATTTATTTATATTAAAAAATAAAGTGATCAAAATGCTTAAAAAGAACTCGAAGTAATTCTTTTATCCTTAAAACTATATGAAATGCATTTCTACTAAGTCACTGAAAACAGATCTAGCCTTTGGTATGAAGTGG
Organism: Anas platyrhynchos; assembly: GCF_047663525.1. Lineage (NCBI taxonomy): Eukaryota > Metazoa > Chordata > Aves > Anseriformes > Anatidae > Anas > Anas platyrhynchos. The sequence goes on along the minus strand of NC_092588.1, from coordinate 42,158,420 downwards.
AGAGAGATTATTTGTTAGGGATCCACGTGAGGTTGGAGGAGATTATTGAGATATCTTCAGTTATCACTGCCGTGATAATCACTCCCTCAGAGCAAGAGATAAAGCCCTCCATGAAACAGGACCCAGTGAGGAGAAAGGAAAAACAGAAAGGACAAAACAAGCAGTTTTCACTATAGCAATATAGCAAAAAAAAAAAAAATCTAATTTCTGAATCAGAGCTGTTCTTTAATATGTTGGTAAGTTAATTGTGGTGACCTTGATTTGTCAGAATCAGACAGGTGAGTGAAGACCACAACACAGGAGCATCAGAATGAGGATTATATGCAGGTAGGTATGCACTGTGGGCTTATAAATTACATACACCCAGCCAGGAGATAGATCTCTGGTTAGTGAGAACATTGGATCAGTGTTCACAGACAACCAAAATACAGTGTTAGTGCATAAAAGGAAAGGTCTCAATAATGACACTTCAAATATTTAAGTAATTGTCATACAAAGATGTGAAACATCATGTCATGCAGCACTGTGTTCAGTATTAATCAAGCACTGTTAAGAAAAGTAAGTTATTTGGAAACAGCAGCCATGATCAGCACAAAAAAAAAAAAAAAAAAAAAAAAAAAAGGACTGAAAGCACAGGGAAGCTTTGTACAGCTGGAACAAGGCCAGGCTGGATGGGGCTTTGGGCAACCTGATGTAGTGGGAGGTGTCCCTGCCCATGGCAGGGGGGTGGGATTAGATGACCTCTAAGGCCCCTTCCAACCCAAACCGTCCTATGGTTCTATGCACCTGCAAAGACAGTGCCATTTAAATGTGCCAAATAGGTAAAAATCTCATAAGCAAGGGTTCCTTAGTCAGTCTTCCTTGGGGTAGGACAACAGCAGGATGCTTAAGGTGGTTGAAACCATCTAGAGCTGTCTTCTTCTGAAGACTGCACACATGCACAAGGCATTGGCTCTAGTACTTGAGACCCAGACAGAGATAAAGCATTCTCAGCAATACCTCTATTTCCTTCAATAAAAGTCTTGTTTGATTATACCCAAAGTGCATCTTCTGCTCATTGCCTAAATTCTGAAAAGAGGATTTTATTTTATTAAATCGCAGACTGATGATTTCTAGCACGTTAAAAAGGGGCATTTTTCCAAAGCTACTTCTGTGTAGTTCTGGGTGTTAAATAAGAGTCTTCCTGGCATCCTAAAGGAAATGACATTCTATTTAAACATGTTACCTGCTGATCTACTAGAGAAGCAGGCCAGCAGTTTTTTGTTGTTGTTGCTGTTTGGTTTGTGTATGCATGTGTGTGTGGTTGTTTCACGGCTCCTGGGTAATATTATCCATATTTTTCTGTTTGGAGAATCACTTTTCCCTACGCACTCACCAACCAACATGAAACCACCTAATTATATTTTCATAATCATGATTAAAAACCATCTAAATTATCCTGCTTGATGTACTCAAAGAGTTTGTTGATTGCTTTTTGATGTGTATTAGAGCTTTTTGCAGAGCCACATCAAATGGTTTGCTCCACAATGAAATAAAAAAAAATCTTGTAATATACATATGCACATCTTTAAAAAAACATATATAATTTATATTCTGCTAATTAAGCTACATCAAAACCAAGTCTATCACCATGAAATAATTGTGTAAAAGCTACTCACCTATTACAAGAACATTAATTTCCACTTTACTTTTTTTTTTTTTTTTTTCAAAATATCGATTTTATCTTATACAAGGCAATTCAGCATTTCAAAGCCTCAGAGTCTCAAAGTGTTTTTCCACATCCATGGAGACTTTAAACCTTGAATATAAAATCGAGTTTTAGAATAGAAATCTCATGTAAATAATATTTTCATGTAGAATATGCTCCTTCTGCATAATGGATCACAAACATTTTAATTTTGTCTTTGTGTTGCTTTCATGTCTTAAATTTGTGACATCAGATCTTGATAGAAGTTTGGTCTGCTGCAGAGAAGGTGTTGGAGAGAAATGGGGAGAAAGGAGTTTGCAGAATTTGACTGTGGTCCTGGGTGTGAGGCTGATCCATGGCCTTGTTTTGCCAGAAGGCCATCACAATGCAGGGGTGTAGTTTTGGTGGTGGTCAGGTTAATCCCAAAGATGTTGTTGGGACAACATCATGAAGAGGATCAGAATTTAGTGGATGCTGGAATTCCTCAAAGCAGTGAAGGACTTTACTAGTTCAGCCCAAGAGCACGTTGGAGTTAAGGTTTACTTCATGGCTGTCCAGCTCCAATCACAAAGTCAGCACTCATTGAATAATAAAAATAAAATACTCTAGGAAAGCAATTAAATATTTCAAACTCTGCCTACTTGGTATCAAATCTGTTGTCACATCAAATATTCATGCACAATAAATCTGGAGTTGTATCTCATCAAGGGAGTGCAAGTGCAAATGCCAGTGCTTGGCTCCAACTTGATGGCCAGCACTCTGAGGCAGGTGCACGGAGTTTGATCACTCATGTACGTGTCCCCATTCACTGTAGCCTTCCTTAGCTCTGTGTGGGGTGGCATGGGGTGGGAGCAGCCTCTCCTCTTCAAAAACTTTGACATGCTGCCACTTAATTTGTAGTATCAGTGACAGCTACGGGGTATTCAAGTACAACTCCGTTCATCCATGTGTTTCCAGTTTGACTTTCAGTAAATGTTTAATGATCCTTTTCAATTACTGGACCAAGCAGTATTTGACAAGAATGCACCATGTCTAATACTAGCACTTAGACAGGAGTGCGTTTTTTAGATAGCACTTAGCATCCACAATGTTGTCATGATATTTGTGAATGCGCTCTCGGGTTGATCTTAATGACCCCATTACAAAGGTCTTCTTGTGCGTTATTGTGTTACATACGGTCTTGCTTCCCTTGACTTTACTGATAAAGGGCTGACAGAGTTCATCTGGGAACAGTCTCACATTCAGCATCCTGAGTTCAAGCCCTAAATGGACATTGGCTTTACTGACATGGCTGTCACTGCCATTGGAGAAGTAGGTTTTCCTGTATGAGACCATGTGAGATTGATCCTTTGACTTCTCTTAGCTGCATTTGATCTAACCTGTGGCCTGTGTGTGTTGTGTCTACCTCCACTGTGGGTCTCGTGCACCCTTCAGCCTCCACATGGGAATGGTTTGAAGCATGGCATGGTCCCACTCTGGCTGCTGCTCCTGGGCTTAACGTCTATGGGAGCCAGGCTGTGCCATGGGAGAGGCTACGTCCTACAGGGATGGTGTGTGCACAGGAGTCAGGGCACAGTCTGTACAGAAGACACATGGGTATACAAATAAGACAGATGATGGAATATTTCTATTCAAGTGACTTGGCCAAATTAGTTGGTAAGTATGCAATTAAATAAGCCATTGTGGCATATGGCAGAAGAGCCGTGACTTCCTCTTTATCAGACGTTGTGTGGTTTTGAAGACAGAAAATGAACTCCCCCTCTAATGTTATGCTTGCATCTTCTTCCTGCAAACTACTGTCTCTGCAGCCCAACAGGGCTTGAAAATAGTTTGGCTGCAGGACCCCTTCCTCCACATTAATGAACAAACAGTAGGGTATGGCAGCCCCTTGAGGGGCTCTGGAGATGCTCTCAGAGCATGCCCAGCATAGCCTGACTATGCTAAGTTCCTTGCAAAGCTCTCTGAAGGATTCACTTTCTTGTAAAACTCTTCTGGAAAAGCAACCACCACCATTTCTGTCTTGCCTTAGCCAAAGGGGTTAGCAGGTAGGAAATCCACATTCCGTTTCTATCCTTGTTGGAAAGAATTCAAACACACTTCTAGTCATTAGACTATATATATATATATATTTTTTTTTTTTTATTTTATTTTTTTTTTTCTGGGAACACTTTACCACTCCTCATGAAGCTGCACAACTGTGCAGAAAAATGGTTTGAATTCACTGAGAGAAGGAGAGAGGGAGAGTGAAAGCATGACTCCCCAGGCTAATGATTAGGCAGCTTTTTCGGAAGTAGGAGGGGGTAGGCTCCAGTCATTCCTACTGTTTTGTGCTTTAGCTCATGCCTGTTTCATATCATGTCCTAGTTCTTTCAGTTAAACTGGTGCACTTTGGTATTTTGAACAAGAAATTAGAGTCTGGTATCTGCCTACTGTGCATGCTCACGGTGTTCTTCCTGCGCAGAGATTTTGTTCTGTGTATGTCAATGAAGGAAGATGCGATAGCTCATCTATTTCCACTTAGATGGGATGGGATCCACGAAGCTGATCCAGTCACAAGGAAAACTCCTTTTTGTCAAGTCCCGTCCCCTTCATCCCGTTCCTCCTCCTCCCTCCTCCCCCCCCATTTCACAGTGTCATCTTTTATTAAGATCACATTAGCACTTCTGGAACAGCCGTATTTTGTGAGGATCTATCAAAAGAGGATGAGTCAGACCATCTGACTGTGTTTTGTTAAGTTCGTTTTCGATTTGCTGGGTTTAGTTCAGATATGAACACATCTTGTCCAATTTATCTTTAATACAATACAGACGCTGGCACAGGCGCTGATCTTGGTATACTAGTGTAAATTTGGGGACATGCCAATGGAGCGCTGCCAAGGCCATATTAAAATTTCACTTTCAGCATGGCTAGAACTGCTAGCTTCTCAGGAAGCAGTCTGCCGTGGTGGGATGAGCCAACGTGCCACTTCTCAATAGCTCTGCAATTCTCTCTTGGCTGGAGAATATCCCAGGTAACACAATACAACCAAAGTCAGGCTGGGCCAAAAGGCTACTTTGCATAGCCTGAGGCTGACTGGATCACTAGTTCACATAAGCCTTGACTGACAGGGATAATCTGATGGGATTTAATCAGTAAAGAGGGAAACACGATATAAACCTCATATGAATGGTAAGAACCATGACTAGTCAATGTATTTATCACCTGGCTTTTTCCCAGACTCATAGAATAAAACAAAGAAGCATCTAACCTCTCCGAACCGTATTTGCTCAGAATTCGCACACACTGCAAACCCCGTAACAGGAAAAGGCAAATGGGTACAGTCACGGCTTTTCCCAGAAAACAAACGGCTTGTGTAATTCCCCCAGTTTAAGTGTGTGCCCCAACATTCTGCCATGAATATTAAAAATGTCAGTGATGTTGATGTATCCAGCCACCTCCGATATATCAGTGTTCTAACATATTCTCGGATTTTGACCCATGCAACATAACTTTAGAAAATGCAGCTAAGAGTAGCTTATTTTTTTACACAAAAAGGATAATTTGCACTTTATATCCAGTGGAAACCTGTATTTTTTCTATTTTGTCGGCCTGAGGGCTGCATGCCACCTCTCAGTTAACTGCAGCCACAGCAGATGATACAAAACCCCTTTTAATACGTAAGTCATGCTAAATCAGTGATAAACATGGCATGTAAAATTGACCCTGCTTCTCTGGAATGAATCATGACAGGCCTGGACTGGCGGGAGTGGCAGCCTGCTGCGAACTTTGATACCTCCGTAATTATTGATTTATGGGACTCTCCTGTCTTTGATCAGTTGTCTCCCTGACCATTTGCGTGTCTATTTGGTCATTAAATGTTGCTGATGCTCCAACTTGCAAGCTCTGTGGGTTAGTGGTTCTCTTTGTATTGTTTTGTTGTGGCATCTTACTCCGACTTCGCAATCCTTAGAAACCTCTGCAAGTAAAAATAGCAAACTGCAGGTCTGCAGTCTTTGTTGACCTAAAAGGCATTTCGAAGTTCATGGCATTGAATATATGCAGCATTTCTGCCATTGAATCCTGATTATTTGAATTAAGGTTTGATTTTTTCAAATATTTTACAGAAGTTTAATCCTTTCAACAAATAAAGCTCCCCATTAAAATACACAGCACACTTTACTGCCAAGAGTAATAGTCTGGGATGGAGCCAGCACTATGGATGAACAGGGTCTGCCAGGCCTCCAGGCTTTCTGCAGACCTTCTGGGACTGCCTTTGTGAAGGCCCCAAGTGTAGCTGATTGCAAGGCAAGCCCTGCAGCTCTGGCACGTGGAGACCAGACCTCTGGCTTTCCTCTCTGCCCACATGGAGGACCCAAATTCTGATTTAAACTTTACTTACCCTACTTTAGTGAAAACTGCAAGGTTTTGTGACAGTGCAAGACAAAGATTTTCAAAAGACTGTAAGGCAACTTGAAAGCCCCTGAGTGCCACTGGACTGGGGACTTTGAAGGGTGAGTGAGCACTGATGGGTGTTTGGGAGGAAGTTTTTTTCCCACTCAGGACCATGGTGGCTACACAAAGATGCTGGATTACAGTGATTAATGTGCTTATAGTCCTGCAGCAAAGCAAAATTTAACCCAGGTAAGCCACATGCTAAATTTTTCAGCTACTGGTGTGGTTGAAACGCTGTCAGTATCCAGCCTCATGAGCTTAAATATCTTTGCACGGTGCTGTCTATGACTTTGGACTGTATTATCTTTGGAGAAATCATCCCTTTTGGCTCCAGGGTTCTTGTCAGGTGTGGGCTCTCAGGAGGTCCATGGGTCCTTTTGGCCTCTTTCTCCTGCTACATGAGCCCTGCCTGGCATGGTGTCCAGCCCCAAGTCACTTAGTGCAGCTGCATTCATGTGGAGATGGGGACGCCTCTGTCATGTAGCATCTTCAGTGAGAGGGAGCTTCCACCTGCCCTGCAGCCCACTTCACTCCTTAGAAGATCCTGCAAAACCTCATCTCATGTCTTTTTTCCCCAACTGCTTCTGCTTGCACTGGAAGCTTCTTCAGTCATACAAGATTTGGGTCTGAATATTAAGGGCCTTGTGGCCATGAAGGGTTTCCACTTGGCACCACTGTGGATAATTGATTTTGCCCCTCTGATCCCTGCTGGTGAGGTGACAGGGTAGTTTTCACCCTGGGGCAAAATGTTCCTTTGCATCTCCCAAGCCGTTCCTGGTGAATTGTGTGAGTGGGACACAATTTAAAGGTTTATCATACACCAGCCTGGGTCTTACACCCAGACAGGTGCAGCACAGCCTCTCTGAAAAGGGCATCTCATAGGTAGATAGTAAAAAAGATTTCTAAAGCTAGCTGATGGCTCTGAAATAGAAACAAGATAATATTTCCTTTCTCATCCTCTGTGGTCTGTGGGGAGGGAATAGAGACAGCCACCACTCATTTAGCAAGAGCAATTCAATTTTTAAGAAATGGGAAGAGACACTAAAAAGCACTCTACGACTTAGGGTCATTTAAGCAGACATTGCTGAAGCAAAACCTGTGATTAAGAGTGGCAATTATTTTTATATACATTATCACATATTATTCAAATTCATTGCAACTGGAAAATAATGCATCTATCACATTCATTTCCTATTCATTTTCTCTTAAATAAGCCCTACAAATGTTCTAAAGAGTTTCAAACATAATTGCTAGCATGACTACCTTATCTGCAGCCAAACAAGCATTTTTTATTAGACCCCATTTTATAAATGGAATGTGGCTTACAAGTTTGAATTCAATCCTTCTGTGCTCAGCACTAAGCCATATATTGGAGAGGTAGAGCATTTAAATGTTGCCAAAATACCTTTGCAACCAGAAGGGCAAGAGAAAGTTCACTTCTGTATAGTGAAGGCTTAGATTCTAGAAAGCAGAGCCAAATCTGTGGAGAAAATCCTAAAATTGCAAATACTGTGGATTTAGATTGATCCTAATAATGGATTTTATTATTTAGATGTAATAAAAATTCAAATGATGTGAAAAATAGTAAAACCTCTAGTTTAGTGAGAGAGATTGAAGTGTTTTTAGACTATGCTATATGAATGCCAATACAGACAATAGAGTTTTGATAGCTATTCATCTAACATTTGCAGAAAGACATTAACACTATATCACACTTCACTGCCAGCTGCAAACACATAATATCATTCAAAAATTATGTATTTGGGTTTTGGGAACATGAGACATTTTTTATAACACAAATACCAGAACTCTGTGTCCAGAGATATTGAACAGAGAGTCTCTGGCCATACCCTGATCTCTTTGATATATCTATTGACATCAAAAGCAAGAGCCATATGCAAAGAGTTTAACACTTCCATCTGCAGATTGCTATCAGATTTGCTGGGTTTCCTCACAGATACATGCCCCTGCTTTCATTTAGTAAATCACAGCAGTTAAGTTGTTGCCCTTTCTATTCACTGCTGTCTGCTGGACATCCTCTGATAGAGTTTGTCTGGGAATGCTTGAATGCTACTCCAGGCTTTAAACATTAAATCAGTTTTGTCTTTTTTTTTTTTTTTCTTTTTGTCATCATGTCTCATTCTTTCACCTACCCACCCATGAGGGGACTCTAAGCAATCAAGCTACTGAAGTTGGTGAAGACGGTGAGCACTTCTTAAGTTCTAGGGTTCCTTATGAGCACTGAAGCTCACAGCTGGTATCTTACTCACACTTCATAAAAGTGCCAGAAGGGAAATACCTTCATTGTCAGAATAGCAATGTGAGTGGATGAATTAGGATTAATAGACATTTTTAATGAGATTTCTGAATTGGTTATAATAGAGAAAGCATTATAGTGTGGCTAGTGGGGTGGTTAGTGTGACCCACAATGCCACCCCAGCATAGGAAAAATGGAAAAGAACAAAGACTGGACACAAATGATTTTATGTAAATAGGTAATTTGCACAAGAGAGATAATAAACTAGAAGAATCTGAAAATCACTGCTTCACAGAGCTGATCTCCAAAGTGACAGCACTATAGGGTTGGATGCTTTAATAAGGATGAGGTATGCCTACAACAGAAAACAGAACCTGCTGCAGAGATTTGTAAGCTATCAAAAGCCTGAATAAGCAAGTCAATGTGGCACAGTGCAATGTAGTGGTGAGTTACCTGTTTGGGCTAGAGACTGGGATATCCTACATTGATACTGCACAGAACATGAATTGTGTAAAGATCTGCTTTGTACAGAGTCAGCTTTGGAATCCAAGCACGTTGCTCTACCATACTTCTAGCTCTATTGTGGGTAAAATCTGCTGGAGAGATAGAGACCCAGGCAATTTCAATTCCGTTCTGAGCTCTGGTGACAGTCTACAATGTGACATTTAGCACAAATTGTTTCCATCCTTTGTTTTCATATCTAAAATTGGGTTAAAAGAGCAATCATATCCCTTTGTAATATGTATCCGATTTTTTTTTTTAATAAAAGGTATTTGAATAATTCTTTGATTATTAATTGATTCTTGATACAGGTTCCAAGCAAGGATTTTAATTAGCAGAGAGAATAAGCAAATAATCCGATTGTGAGGGCTGAAATAAATCAGTTTGAGTCAGTCTTCTTGGTCTATCCGTTTTTAGTGAATGATATGAAGCTGGGTGCTAGTCTGCTTCAAGAGAGTGGTGTAACTCTATAGGAGAATTTATCTTTAAAAAGGAAGAGCAGACCCCACAAATGAGGTATTAATATTTACTTCATTGTGGCAAGGTCACATGCAGCTGCATTTTCGAAACCCAGGTGTTCTGCATTTCAGGCAGTGGGTGCTCAGGCAGATCTCTGCATGCTGCTCTGGCTAGGAGTTTTCAACTGTTATCTTAAATGCTGATCCCTTCTAAAAATATGACCATATAATTACATGCTCAGATACTAAGAATCGTGACGGTGGTGACTGGAGGCATGTATACTGGTTCCCTGCTGGACACTTGGAAATTAGCAGTCCTTTCCTTTACTTCTCGACGGGATTGCTACACACATCGGCCTGTCATTACAGATGGCTTCCTTATTCTCTGCCTAGCAGCGACAGAAAAATGATGCACCCAATTACTAGTGCCACTTGAAAAAAAAAAGTGCACAGTTCATTAGTTTGAATGGGCATGCAGTTCTGACCTAGTGTGTCATTTACATATTATAATGAGCCATTAGCATATGCTAATCACATGCCTGAGCCTAGCCCTGGCACTTCTAAAAGATGCTGGATGACACTCCGTAGATGCTCGATGGCACTCCATAGATGCTGACTAGTCTTGCATGTGCTCTGGATGCCAGCTCCTGCTTCAAGCAGTGGCCTGGCCTGGCTCGCTCCAAACTTGGTACCAGATATCTGCCTTTTTTCTCTGTGGTCTGTGACTGCTAGGTCAGAACAAACCCAAAACAACCACAAGTAGAGATTTTGAGGCAAAGCATGTGAGGGTGGGCAAAGGAGGTTTCTGGAGACCAAAAGTGCCAAACGCCTGGCATGGTGGTTGAAGATCTTCATCGAAGACTTTGAAAGTGCCATCAGTAAGAACAAAACAAGTTGAAGCTGCATTTCTCTATTGGCCCACACTTCTAAAAATGTTTTGAACTTGGCTCACTTGCCTTGGAATTCAGTCTCTACAGTTTTATCTAACATCTGCTGCAGGAAGGATGCAGCTCCTCCCTGGATTACCTCCTGCCTGCCACCATGGAGAAGAGCACTGGGTGCCCTGGCTGCTCCTCATGCCTGGAGGAAGGGCAGGGAGGAGGATTCTTTTGGCTCCAGCCTGCTCGACTGTCTTGGCTGCCTTTTACCAGGAGGAAGGAGTCACTCATAGTCCCTTGATTTTCTTTTTCCCTGTGGCTGTCTGTTTTAATTTTCAGGCTGTCCCAGTTAGTGGTGCTCTTGAGGATATCATTTACTTAATTGGGTTTGTCCAGAGCCTTTCATTGCTCTTGGCTGGAGTACATCCACCATGCCACATAGCATCTTTCCTATTAGGAAATATGGTTTAGCAAGCTTCAGAACTAAGCACAGGAGCAAGGCAGACGCCTTCACCTCAGTAGAAACTTTGCTGGCATTTCCCTTCCCGTTCATGCTGCCCATACTTTACCAGGGGAGTAGAGCAAGGTGGTGTTGCCTGCCATTCTCACACTTTCTGGAGATCCGTTCCTTTCTTCTGCAGGCAGATTTCTCCTTGTTCATGCTCATAGTTCTCTCCCATTGATAGTCTTTACTGTCATTATACCCTTCCAGGTAAGATGCATGGAAGGTGCCTGGTTGCATACACAAATCTTCCCAGCTGCTGGTGCCCCTGCTCAGCTGCCTCTTGGGTGCAGGGGAAATCCACACTCAGCACTGACAAACCTTGGTGTTCAGAAATCATGCATCAGGCACTTATTAATCATCAATTGGCATTAAAATCACAGGATATGAAAAATATCATGTACTTTATGCCTTCTGGTCCTGGAGTCACCAGGACTCAGAGTCTCTAAGGCATTTCCTGCAAGTGTTAGACTTTGCTGGAGAGGAGGAAGGCAGGGAATAAGGGAGCAGCCTCACATGAGTATTCTGACTTCAGGAGCTGGGGCTGCAAGAAAACAGACAAATGTTCTGGAGCTGCTGATTAAATTTGGCAATACCACACATTTTTGTCTATGGGCAGAATAAAACAGGCAAGTGAGGGTTAAGCCTAACAGAAGCTTTAATTTCTTTCTGTTGAATCTATTTTTTTTTTCTTCTTAATTCCTTCTGATCTCTATCTCCATTCTGTTACACATAACCACCCAGAAAAACACGCTCCCTGGGTGTTTTCGTACTTAACTCCACACTTGCCCATCCTTAGATTTCACTGCCCACTACCAGAGATGATGGCTGTTATTAAGTGACTCTGCACAGGTTTCACTGCAGCCCAAGTATCCTGTTTTTCAAACAAACTTCTATCAAGTAGAAGTGATTAGCCAAATTAATGTGAAGTTAATGTCCCAAAGCAGCACAATTTGTTCTCAGAACTTCACGCGACATTTAGCTAACAGCTTAAAGAAAGGGTTCCATTTGATAAAGCGATCAGAAAGAGTCACAGCAATGAGCTCGGCTGTGCAGGGCTTGGTATATTTTTTTCACGACCATAAATTAAAGAATAAGTATCAAATAATGTATTTAGCCAGGCAAGCATATGCAAAAAAATGCCATTTGGAAAGTTTCTCGCTGTTTCCATGGTGCATCTTGGGAACAGTAGCTCAGAGGGCTGCTGGCAGAGAATAGTGATTGGGAAGAAGGAAGAGGGCAGGCTTGGAAAAGCCAAAATTCCTAGCTTGAAGTGGAGGTGTTAACATGATAGGCCTTTAACGAAATAGCTCAGTACTGATCCTTACACAATGGCCTTTCACTTGTGGAAACTTATGTCTAAATCATGTATGGAGCAATAAAACAAAGCAGTCTGTCATAGTATGATGGAAGTTGGCTGTTTCTTAAAAGACAAACCTCTCCGAAGAGCCCTACCCTAAAGGATGCTGAACACTTGTTAGTGATCGTTCCCACTGAATAAATCCAGAGGGATGCAAGACTGGGATCGCAGTCCTTTTGCAGGTGCGATGCCTGAGCTCTCTGGGGAAGCACATGCAACACCTGCTCAGGCACTACCTGACTGGAGTAGAACCACAGCAATTAGTCCCTCATTTTAATGAGTAACGGAGTCAGTCACATATTTTATAAATCACCCCCTTGTGATTTTATCCTTTGAAGTGCTGTTAATCCTCCACTACTGGCAGGTTCAGCAAGGAAGTGGCTCACAGCAGCACCCAGGTATGCTGAGCACCTTGCAAGATCAAGCCTGATCTATATGGCTTCTTGTGGATCATTTTCAGGGTCTACTTCAGCTGCAAATGGGACCCTCCCAAGGAGAGCATCCCCTATCTGCCAGTGGGGTAGGTGACAACCATAACATGGCTGACGGACTGCTTGGCCTAGGCTGGCTCAAAATTGCGGCATGGCCATGCCACACAGACAGCTCATGGCTGGTTGTGGATTAACCCACAGAGATCTCCTCACATTTTAAGCATGCTTGTTCTTTGCAAGGACAACTCCATGTCCTTTGAACCCAGACTCCACACCTGCCCCCCTGTTCCTAGAACTCGTCCCATTGCTGTGAATTGCTCTGCGTTCACCTCAGCTAATGCAGATAAAGTACAAAAAGGCTTTCAATATGGTAAATGTTCGGAGGATGAATGTCTGTCTGTTGAGCAGAGCAATTCAGCTTGCACTTCAGTATTAAAGAAATTCTGCAAATTAACATTCCATCAGCTACAAATCCAGCAACTTTGTGGGAAGCTTTTAAGAACACATTCCGTGGTCAGATGATTGCGTATTGGGCTAGAACCAAAAGTGATAAATGTTGAAATTAGAAGCCTATAAAATAAGCTGGGATCCCTACAAAATCAGTGCACAGCTTATTGTAAATTTGATTATGAATTTTTTAGGCACTGAGTAGACAAAATTACTGTTAATCGCATGTAAATTGAGATACTGGAACTAATCCACTGAAATTAGTGGGATTTTTGCCATTGACTTCCACAAGAGCAGGATCAGTCCTGCTCCAAGCAAGGAAGAGGAGGTGGAAAATTAATGTCTTGAAGAAGAAAGACTTAGGCCAGGTCTCACTATCAAAATGATGGATGGCTGGGTAAGTAACCACCTCTTGGCTCTTTTGCTCTCCCCCAAAAAGGCATCGTTAGCTGAAATTCCGTGCCAAACTCAAGTGTCACGTCTGTTAAAAAAAAAAAAATAATTAAATTTTATTAGCATGATGTATTAATATCAAAGGTCACAATTTGATTTTGGGCAATATAGGGGCAGAACATTAGAATTAAAAATAAAAATCAGCTGCATTTCAGAGCAAAACAACTGCAAGCTAAAAAAAGTATTTTGAGTATCCAGAGTTCTGCCTCACTATGTATTTAATTATTGTAGCATTTGGGAATAACTAGGCCTAGTTTATGAATCAGTTATTGATGGTGCTGTAACCCCCTCCATGCAAACCAGAATGTACAGGTGGCCTTTGCACTTTTAAGGTACAACCATCCAATATTGGCCACTATTTTCTGTGCTGTTTAACCTCGTGGACAAATCATTATCAGCTCACACTTATGGAGGAAGAGATTCCTTAATTCTTCTTTCCTGGACTCAGTACAGCAACCGAGGGCAGAATGAGAGGGAAGCTAATGATGACTTTAAGCTGCCTTTGCACCATATTCTCAGGCTACTGGAGTTTCTTGGCAAATTTTCATCTCGGGAAGTCATTTGAACAATGACAGCCACAGGCCATGGCTTACCAGCTATGCTTCTGTTTTCTCTTGTTGCATATGCCAGAGAGTGGTGGAAATGTCTCTACCCTGCCTGCAAAATCCCTTACATAAGGTAAATTCCCTAGAGGCCCTTTATGCATGATTTACAGCATCATTATGCTATCACACAGCCATAAAACCCATAAAGTCCCAAGTACTGAAAGCAAGACACACACATGCTCATGCTTTCCTCTACCTACTCCTATATCTCTTGTATACACACAATACCAACAGCCTTTCTCTGCCTCTGTGACCCAACGCAATACCTTGGCAGGTTGCTGTGAGGTGCCAACTGATTGCACTTTGCAGGTGATGCCCCTGGGTGAGAGGAGAGCTGGAAAGCCCCCTGCAGATGCGGAGGTACCTGCAACACAGCCAGGTGGCAGGGGCCTCTTGTTGTGTCTGAGCAGTGTGGTTCTTCCCACATGATCTGATGCTTGGAAGTTTGCTCCTGTCATTGGATAAGCCACTGTGTGGTCTCAGCTGTCAAAAAATAAGAAACCTGAGAGTCTAGCCAAATGTGAAATAAACGTGCATGCTCAGGTACTGTGTTATGACAAGCACATTTCCATCCATTATTTCCAGCTACCCAACAAGAAATCATTTTGATATCAATGGCTAAATATACTCACTCATTTGAATATAATGACTTTGGTTTCTTCTAAAGACTTAAAATTCCTCTAGGCAAATCAGATTTTTTTTCTTAATCTTTGCGAATTGAAAAATTTAGTAGCCATGGTTGATTTCCCATTTTGATGGGTACATTGCTCTCTTAGCTATCTCTCAGGCAGAGTATATCACCTGAAGTGTGAAGTTCTATAAGCACAAATTATGCCTGATACTGAGATGCCTTCTTTTTTTTCTTTCCCCTAATTAGTAAAGTTAATTTGATTTAAATGGCAGTTCTGCTGAGGTACTTGTATTTATTCCTCTTCAAATTCATGAATGCTCTGAAGATGTTTTCAAAATATTAAATGAAGCTATACATTTTCTGTGGTCAAGCGAAAAGAAAAAAAGCACAAATTATTACTTGAATGTGTTATTCCCAAACATTTTGAGAGGGCTTGCTTTGCTTTATTCAGAGGATTTGATTTTTTAGGACTGGTGACTGCTCATATGTGGCAGAAAACCACAAGTTTCAGCTACCAAGACCCAAGAAAAACATAAACCTCTTTATGAGAAACACATTATCCTAAGACAGTCTTTTTCCATCTGGTGTGCTTTCAGACTCCTGTGGGTCCCAACACTATGACTATGGGGACCATGAAAGGTAAGCAAAAACAGCATGCCCACTGCCAGTAGATTCTCATTTACTGTGCAGAGATCCATGTCTCCAGTGACAAATCCTTAAGGGTCCACAAATTGAAAAATGTTGAAAACCACTGCCCTAGGAATTGTGCTCCTACCTTGGAGCTATCCTTGCTAATTGGGCAGAGCTGACAAGTGGGTCCAATATGGTGAAGAGAGATCCCCAGATTATTAACAACATGATGGCATCTGGAAGTTTTGTAGAGCAATAGAGGCACAACACTAATCAAGGACTTATTCAGCTTCTTCTATAGCCCATCTGTTAAAGATTTAGCATATTATATAGAATGCCCTCAGCAACTGACTTTGATGTATGTTCAACTGTGAAACATCTTTTGTAACTAACATAAAGGAATTATTGTTTATTATCTGCTAGGTCCCTACAATGGAATCTCTGCAAAGTCATCAAAATAAATGATCTATGTTTTCAATATCTATGAAATATTGGTATCAGATGGAATCATTCTTCTATACAAAGCCTGCTAGGTCACTAGGATTCTAATCATGGCCAAACTCTGTGCGAGAGAAAGGAGATGTCTTAAGGTACTCAGGTTGTAGGTGGAAAATAAGAAGTGATGTGGTGCAAACAAACCACAGCTCAGTCTGTTATGAAGTGATTTATTGTATTATAATACCAGTTATTGCAAAGAATTTAATCAGTTTCGTCTTTGTTTTTCTTCTTTACTTGGTGCAGCACAAGCAAACGGTAAGAGATGTGTCCTGGCCAAGTTCCAGTGGGGGAAATTACATTTTCCCTGACCCTAAATTCACCCTACAGTGCTCCTCACCCCCTTTCCCCCCAAATAAATACATAAATAAATAAAAATCCTCTAGTCCTAAATCATTCTCTGTTGCTGTAATTATTAATCGGTGGGTACATCTGATGGCTTCCTTTAGTTTTGGGAAAAAAGATATTACTGTTTGCAGGGTTTCTTTATTAGGTTATTGTGCTCTCATTCTCTAGAATGAAAAGTATACTATAAATATAAAATAACTGTTTGGGGGAAGCTTTTATTTGTTCCTGAGCTAGCCTACATCTTCAGTAAGTAATATTAGAATGATACAATTTCCTTCTCTTCAAATTTGTTTTCATTGTTTGACTTGGAGAGCAAAGAATCCCTTTCCCCATTTTCTGCAAACAAAACTTCAGTTTAATTCATGGAGGGCTCGTTTGTGTTAAGAATGTACAAATCAGTCAGATCTTCAATATTTGGCCCTTATGGCTGCCATGGCTGGTCAGCATCAATGTCTCAAGGGTAGCTGCCAGAGCAGTTGTCAAGATGTCACCACGCAAAGGGCAAGAGAATATCTCCTTTTTATAGACAGTGGTCTATGAGACCTTGCAGAGCATTTTGCTGTTCCAGGAGCTGCTCAAGCACATAATGTGCTGAGCTCCACAAGTTGGAAATGCCTGTTTGAGGTGATGTTTCAGCAAGAGGTTTGCCTCTTGTAGCCAGGTCAGGATTTCATTTCCTTGATCTTTTGACAGGAATGCTGAATTGTTGTGATCTCTCATGTCATTCCCCACAATATCTGTGCTCTTATTACAGTGTTGGAAATGGGTGCAGCAGGAGCGTGAGGAGCAGATGACACATGGACTCAAGCCCCCATCCATGCCACCAGACCATGTGCACACACTGCAAGGACATTCAGGAACTGGGGTGGACACAGCCCCAGTGCCATACCAGGCACTCTCTAGGACCGAGTCAAAGTCACATTAACAGATCTCCATGTTTCTTCCCTGGCTGTGTAATCTGGCAGATTTCTTGATATGGTTAAGTAAGAATAAATGATGTAATCATTATTTTTCTTTGTTTGTTTATTTGTTTGTTTGGTTTGGTTTTGATGTGTTTTTAGTGTTTGTAGTTAGAGTAGGGCAGCTCTGCAGTGGAAGAAGCCGTTGAGATACTGTCATTTTTAAGGTAGACTATGCTGAGTACTTACTTTCATTTAGAGATAATAGACTCTAAAATTGCCCAGTTTTGATTTACAGACATAAATTAGTAATAAAAGTCTCTAATGACTTTAAACATTTGGCGTTGATAATTAAATTGTAAAGGGGGCCATAAATGGATGAGAAGAAGAGAATATGTTCCTGTTAATATTTATTATACACATTACTGGCTTGACTTAAATATTTGAGGAAGATCAGAGATCCTTTGCAGGAAGCAAGGAACAATGCCACACTCAGCATAAGGTCCTGCCCTGACAAGCCCACAGCTTTGAGAAAGAAACAAAACATGCAGAGAGATAAATAAATTTGCCCAGGATCACTCTGTTGGTACTTACCAAGTATCCTGCTTCCAGGTCCATGACCCTGCCCACTGCACAGCAGTCGCTGCACATGACATAAAGGACAGGAATTTGTGTCAAATTCACACCATATTAAATACAGAAATACTTTAGCTTGTGTTCACAACCAGGTCATTGTCATAAAAAAATGAATGTTTTTATTTTTTTCCCTAGACAAGCACCACAGTAAGATGTGAGAGGTAGTTTAGTCCTGCCAGTAGATGCTGTATATGCCAGAGAACTGCAAAGAAGATTGACAAAAACAGGATATTCTAAGAGGCTCGGGTAGCTATATTTTTGTTTTCAGTGTAAAATGGCAGTTGTCTACATTGAGTGTTCAGAAACCATCAGAGTCCTCTCTCTAGTAATGCAACGAGTCTTTAAATCTTGAAATATGTAAATAACACAATAATAATCATAATAAAAACCTGATCCTTGCATGTATTTAATGTAAAACTTAGAAAATGCATGGTGTGCACCTCAAGGCTTCCTCTGTAACTGTAAATTAAATCTTTCTTTTTAATGAAAACTGAGACCTTACTGTAATCACTTGGCCTTGGCATGTATGACTTTCAGAAATTACTACATTTCAAGACACGTGAAAAGGAAGAACCAATAATTGAGGTGGTCAGTGTTAAAGGAACATTGCAGCCTTTACTGGACATTATCGGTCCCTATAATTCAAGTTTCCTTATTTCATTGACAATCTTTCTCATTATGTAATTAATCATAATTTAAAATATATTTCTCATTTCTAGGTTGTTATTTTTCTAGTATCGCCCTCCAGCAACATTGTGTTCTTATGTATTCAGGCACTTGTTACTTTCCTGTTATAGTTTTTGCAGACTTGTCACTGCTAAATTTTTATCTTTAGTGAAGAAACTCTGTGTATCTCCCATGTATAAAACCCCAACATTTAAAACTTGTACCATATTGTCTAAAAAGATGTAATCAGTTTCTTCCTTATCATACTTCTTTGCTTTCCAGAGAGGGAAAACAAATGCTTTTTCTGAGTAGGAATAAAACAAAAACTGGATTTGTTTTAAAACACCCTGGACTGTGGGACAAAGTTAGCTTGTTTACCTTCCAAGAAATACTTCAGATATTCATACATCGATTTACAAAAAAGAACAAAGTAAAAAATCTGTGTATAACTCGCCTGGCTTTTTCTGACCTTGAAAGTTCATAAACGGTTATTAATCGCAAAGTTCAAGAAAATTGCAATAGAGATGTACTGACAGTGTTTACATTGTTGAGAGAAACTTGCAAAGATCAGTATCATAGATTTTGATGAGGGGAAGGGTTTTACAAAGTGATGGTATTGGCTTATAAACATCCTCTGCATGGGCAGGGGCAAACCAAGAAAAGAAATTGCTTAGGACATGCCTTAAAGCTCAGAAGGTTTTTCAAGGACTGTGTTCATGTTATCTTCTCATCTGAAATAAAGCAAAAAATCACTGTGATTGATTTTTGCCCTGACATAAAAACATTTTATATTTATGTTTTGCATTGCTCTAGATGCTGTACAATGGTTGAGTACTAAATGGAAAAAAAAAAATAAATTAAGTCATTCACTCTCAGAAACTTCAAAGGTGAACGATATAGTGCCTATGATAACCATCTAGCCTTACACAAAGTACTCTTGCTTACTTTCAGAGGTTTGATTACAAAACCAGACAATCTTATCTAGTTCACTAATTAAACTAACAAGATGAGTTAGTATACATAAATAATACATAATTCAGCTGCTTTTCATCATGATCAGATTTTATGAAATTTAAAGTATTTCTTATGGTGGATTCTCAATATGAAATATGATTCAGAGGACACTGTCAAATTTAGGGCTCCATTTTTCCACCCAGGTTTATTCAGTTCTTGCTGATGTCAATCACAATTCCCATGGATAGTACTAGCTAACATTGTGTACAATACTCAGTAGTAAAGAAGTAGATTGCTGGAATTGTCTTCAATGTGTAGATACATTTCATTATTTGAACACTCTTTATGCTGCTGGAGGTATCAGAATAGTGTATAAGAACATCCTATCTCAGAGCGAATGTCTGCCTAGTCCAGTAGCTTATGGCTGACAAAGCTACTAGGATATACTTTTAAACTCTGTGTTGATGGTCCAGTTAGTTAGTTGCATATTGTCCAGATTGCTTCCTACAAAGTCCGGAGAATGTCAGATGAGCTGAGTTTGTCTCTACACAAGTGTTTTGATTCAAAGCAATAAACAGATTTTTACAAGAATTTCCAGTTGTCCCTTTTTAGAGCGTATTGCAGTGGTTCACAGAGTGGTTTGGTGCACACGAATAAGATTTCTTGGAGAAGATACTATATAAGAAACTGTCCTCTTAGTTTGTGTTAGATGCACTCAAAATATAGATGAAATCATAAAGATACAAATGATTTACTGGTATTTTGAATGTTTTTGAAACACATGCATAGTAGGAATGTTCAATCCAGAGGAATAGGTTGAATTTCACTTGAAATAAAATCCTACAGTTGTATATAGTATAAATATAGAAGCTTCAAGACAGACCTCTCTAGCTATGTCTGAGAGTGCAAAGCCACGGCTCTTTCTTGGGCTACTGAGCTGGAAGCTCTTTCCATTATCTTTGTGTAACACTTTAGCATAAGGAACCCCATAAAAAACATAATGGATGGAAATTTATGAAGTTGGCCTCACCTCGAGTATTGTGTGCAGTTTTGGGCACCACAATATAAGAAGGAAATAAAACAATTAGCGAGTGTCCAAAGGAGGGCTACAAAGATGGTGAAGGGTCTGGAGGGCAAGACATACGAGGAGCTGCTGAGGTCCCTTGGTTTGTTCATCCCAGAGCAGAGCAGGCTAAGGGGAGGCCTCATGGCGGCCTGCAGCTCCCTCACAAGGGGAGCGGAGGGGCAGGTGCTGAGCTCTGCTCTCTGGGGACAGCGACAGGACCCGAGGGAACGGCATGGAGCTGGGACAGGGAAGGGTCAGGCTGGGGGTTAGGGAAAGGTTCTGCACCCAGAGAGTGGTCGGGCACTGGGGCAGGCTGCCCAGGGCAGTGGTCATGGCACTCAGTCTGCCAGAGTTCAAGGAGCATTTGGACAATGCTCTCAGACATGTGGTCTGATTTTTGGGTGGTCCTGTGTGAAGACAGGAGTTGGACTCAATGATCCTTGTGGTACCCTCCCAACTTGGGGTATTCTTTGATACTTGATGACTTATGTAACAGCAGTTAATATTAAACAGTATTACCTATATATCCATCTCTCTGACATAATTGAAGAAGCTGCTGTCTTCTTGTTCAAGGAAACCCAACATTTAGTAAAGACTTTAAAACAAAAAAATACAGGGAGAAAGCTCTCTTTTTCTCACAAACTTCCCTAAATGGTTCACCAGTTAGTTTCTTTACCACTGAATTTATTGGAATTCTAGATATTTTCAACAACATGAATGAGTTTCCTGACAAAATTACATAAAACAGTAATTCCGTATGAGGGAGGATGGACTGCAGGTAATGATTAGTACCTAAAAACCTGCTTCAGGGAGGAGAAAAAAAAAGTTAAAAAAAAAAGTTACAGAGTGGTTATACAGTCCTCCTTCCATGCTGCATAGTCACATCCTGGACCTCTACATCAGAATCCCCCTGCGTGGCAGGAGGCGTATGTGGGAGGGTATATGTGGGAGGGTATATGTACAGCCACACCAGCACATAACCATCTAGAAACTAGCTGATAATGCAGGATTCATTGTAAGCTACTGTTGCTCTGAGCAGCAATAACTAGCTGGCTGGCTTAGGGAATTGTAGGGCACCAATCACTGTAGAATCTAAGTGCCAATAATGCTTAACATTTATTTTACACTTTACAGAGTTAAAGTGCTGTACGAACATTAGCTAATTAATTATTGCATCTCCCTTGCGAGGTGGATTGGTTGGTAAGTATTAGTCCCATGTTACAGATAGGAAAACTGAGATGCAGTGTTTTCCCCTTTTATTTTCCTGCTGCATTCTGTAAAGCCCCAGACACTCTCTAGAGGAGTTTGCTGCAAGTTAGTTGCCCAAAGCCACTACTCAAATTGGGGGCTTAGGCAGTGTTACAAAATTGGATTTCTGCTTCTCTGTCTCCTGCTCAGTCCTTCATGCACTATCCACCATCCTATTTCTGGATGGTAGGGAAACTGATGTGGCACCATTCACATAAAAAGAGCAAAAAGTCCAGCCCTAAAGCAACAAAACCAGTGCTCTGACAGATCTGCTTTGCTCAGAAGTCCAGACATCTTATCTGGGTTCTCTCTAGGTAGCCTTTTCTACTGGTTTGCCATTAAGCACAAGAAACAAGGTAGCTGTGCTTCTCAGTCGACCTGCTGCTCAGGAAGCCCAGACCCATGACAGTACTGGGATGCTTGAAAACTTACTACTAGTTCTGAAAGCTTACTATAGTGTCATACCATTCAGCATATAAATCACTGTTAGTGGCCCTAAAGTCCAAACACTAACTTTGTTGCTCAAATCCAAGTTTTAGCAGAAGTTAAATTTATAGGGGGCTTTTATTCTGGGGGGGAAGGGCTCTCAGGTATTTGCTAGCACTTGGAGATGTGGCCCCTTGTTTCCTCTGTGTGTTGCATTTGTAATCCAAGAATGTTCACATGTGTTTGAAAGCATGACATTGTTGGCATAAGTCAAAAAGTTTTGGAGTTGACAAAACCAACAGACCTTTTAACATTAAACTTCATGGCTTTCAGAAACCACTGCTTTCTCCTTTCAGTCTGTTCAGTTAAATCTTCTGAGGCCATGTTTCTGAGTCCTGGATGCTGTTTGTGAAGTAAAAGCCTTCAATCTGAACCCTGCAAGAGGGACTGGGTTGTCTTCTATATGTTATTACAGTTACAGCCCAGCCCAATAAGGTAAGACGCATACACTGAGCACCCACTACATTGTTATATTTTCTAATAATGAAAGGATTCTGAAACATGAGAGCTGTAATGTGGCTATAGGTGGTGCACCCTCAATATTGCTATGTCACTGATGAGAATGGTCCAAATGTCAAGTGTGCATGATGGAGCATACATTAGTATTTTAATGAAAATAGTCCAAAATATTGAGTGATGAAAGACATGCTCAAGAAGTCAGATATTTGGAATTATCTGAATCCGTGAATGGTACTTCCATGAGTAATTTCTTACTTGTAGGGCTCTGACCTTCTCTGAGCTGAGTATTTCTGAAGAGACAATAATCTGACCATAGACATTAAATGGAGTATTGTTCTATTTTGAATTGTACAGGTTATGTTTGGAATTGGGAAAGGGCCAGTCCTGAGCACTTAATGATTATAAGTCAGGTCCCCAAATCATCTGATGAGTACTGGCTTATTATTTGCTAGTCATTTTTTGGCAAGCCTAAGATTGTCTTGCCTTTGCAGTTGTTTGCACTAAAAGCACAATCTAGCTTTCTTCATTCTTAGCTAAGAATTTGATCTAATCACATGCCCCTAACAGCTGATGCCTGTGGAAAACCCCAGGATTCACAACACCCGGCAATTTCAAAATACAATCCATAAAGCTAATTGCAATTCTTCATGTAAGTAGAACTAATTACATGCATGCACTTGACCTTTAAACACCAGTTCTGTTTTCTCTCTGAGACTTTTGTATTTTTAATTTCTTCACCTCTCTGTTTATTGTTCTTAATCAAATTGTGCCCTCAAGTGATTAAGAATTCAAATTAAGTTTTCATACTTTTCTTTAAGTATGTGATGGGGAGAAGAGGGTTAATGCAAACACTTTCATGGCAATATTTTAAAATTTTAATGAATAGTTTGGTTGATTTAAATATTTCTCCAAAGTGCTTACAATACAAATATAGCTCCATTATGCTAGTAGTAAAGATCCAATAATGAGTGTTTTCCTGTAAAAGTATTATGGAAAGTGCAATAGTAAGGTGTCTTCTTTAATTAAGCGAGGTGTAAATCAAAAATATGTAATGAAGAGTGCACTTGTTTAAAAAAAATCACTTTAAATAAGATAATACAAAATCAGTAGTGTAAGCAAGATTATATAAAAAAATATTTAACTTTTTGTTCTGGCAGCAGCCTTTGAAAAACCACTTCTGGTAACCTTCCCTGGCATTCACTAAGTATTGGCAGCCTTGGCAAACTGGCAGGAAAGTGGATGCAGAAATTATTTCATTGAAATGTCTGAATCATTGCATGTTGGCTCTGCCAATCTTTACGTCCTACCCTTGGGTTCTCCTGCACCGTCCATCACTGTGGTGCTGGGGATTGGGCTGGTGCCTGCAGCTAATGAATACAGCATTTCCAGCTCTTGTTTCATCTCACCTATCAAGATGGGAATGTGAAATACTGTACTTTGAATCTCATCCTGCCTCTTACTATCAACATAACCATGAAGCAATGTTGAAGTGGGAGAGACTTGGATGGATGGTTCTGGGCTGCTCTCCCTCCTGTCCTGCTGCCTCTACTGGAAAGCTGACACCACTTGCTGTGGGCAAGTTGTAATATGGTTTGTTTAACAGGGTAAATCATGCTTTTATCACTAGAAATAAGATGTGGTGGAGACATGTTGTCATGGTTACTTAGCCATTTCCCCAGAGTCACAACACCAGTGTCCCGGAGGGGACATAATTCTATTTTATGCATATGCATGAGGCTAGCAGGTGCTTTGGCACTTTAATTATATATTTTTTAAATGGCTAACTGTAAAATTGTGACAGAAACACAGAGTAAAAAGGATAAGAAATGGGCTTGGAATGCAGGCAAAAGGATTGTCAGGGAAAGGAAAAATGATAATCCAGGTTTTTGAGGGTTGCTAATGTAATTTAAAATAAAGTAAATAAATACGTTTCCTTATTATGTAGGTATATCAAGGACACGCTGAAACTGATAATCTCCAGGTAGTGAAAGAAACTTTACAATAATTAATTATTTTATGATTTTTTTTTTTAATCTAGAAAGTTAGTCTGCTCATGTAAACAGAAAGAAGCCTGGGAGTGACAGAAACAAAAATGAATAAAATATTAATAACTCTTAAATAATTCAACCCCCCCCCCCAACAATAAAACCTGTAGCTACAAGTACTATTGCAAATTAATGGCATTGTCAGATGAATATTTACATGCCCGCTCAAGAGGTATTGTACCTTACTGCACTTCATTTAGCTGCTGTCCCCACATGTCAGTCATTACTTATCAGCTCCTTTTATCACAGGTGTTAATTGATGACCCTCAACTAAAAAGGAACAACCAGCCAGCTATATGTTTTTAGCTCAGTCTAGTAGAAAGTAAAACAGCTTTAAGTCAAAGGAACTTTCAAGGACAAAGATTTCCCAAGTTATCTTCAGATATATCGGATGCTGTGTTATTATGGTACATTCAAATATTGCACAAGTCTTTGCATGTTTTTTTCAGATAGCTGATATTTAGACATTGGTTAATATGTCCAATAGAAAGATGAAATCACAAAATCTGGAAAACCTCCAAATACCGATACATATCATACAGAAAAGGTATGCTGACAGAACAACCCTTTATAACTAGTTGACCTTATATGTTTGTGTCTCCTTCCATTAAAATAAAAAAAATCACTTTTCTAGGGCTGATCGTGTTAGGGAAGTTTTAGATTTAATAAAAACATTGTGGATTATTTTGTGAAAAATATCAATATTTTTCAACTCAGATCAGGCATTATTTTGTTTTGAGGACATTCATGTGGGAGTTGCGATCCATGAGATGATCTTTATTCTGTTACATGGATATATAGAGACACATGTAACCTTTTTTTTTCTCTCTCTCTACTTCTTATCTTTCCCATGTAATTTTTGCCAAAATTGATAGATTTTCATGACATTTTTTTTTTCTTTTCTTTTCTTTTTTTTTTTTGACAGAAAACTCTTTGAGTGAATGTTTTGTCAAATCTTTTTAATCACTGTTTTTATGTTTTCAAGCATCTTTTTTAAGAGTAGGTTGTACTTTCATGGGCATTTGGCTCAACCTCAATGCCCTTTTGTATTCCAAGGTTGCTTTTAACTCAGATCAACTCATGGGACCTGCAAACAGATTCAAGAAAGGTGCAGCTTAGGGGAGGAAGGAGAAACTGCTTACAGAAGCAATGATATGAAGAAGAATGTTTGTGTAACTGCAGGCTTTGATAGAACAATGATAACGTGTCCTGTGAAACACTTCATTTCTGAAGAGAAGTCAAATACATTCAGGCCTGTCTTTCCCGAGCAACTTTTATTCTGGAGCAAGATCATGAGGCACAGAAGACAAAGGAACCACATTTATACTTAAGGTGAAGAACATCCATAACCAATTGAAGTTAGGTGTGGACTGAAATGTTAAGAAGCATTGCTGTCTCCTGTCACAAATTTGCCCAACTATTTATGTTCTCCTGGAAATGTTTCATCACAACCAAAGCATGTGTGGCTCACACAGGTTCCAATAAAGATTAAAGTCTGTTACCAGAGTTCTCCTCCTCCTCCTCCTCCAAAAAAAGAAAATCATACATAATCAAGAGATATCCACTTTATGAATGTTATAAGCATTTTTCCCTCTGTTGTGAATTTGAAGCCTGAGAATTATCCTGGCTGTTTTCTATGACATTCTTGCTAGCTAATGTAACTGCACTGCTGTTGTGGACATGTACCATGAAATTTATGTGTTCAATACTGCCAGAAGACCAAAGAACAGCACTGGATATTTAACACACTGCTTTTCAAATGGAGCAGAAATCTCCTAAAAGGTTCCAGTAGAGTATACACATACGTTTAGCCAATACGCCCAGGGAGATACTAACAATTCCCTCATGGCAGTGCCAGATTTTAATTTTGAGCTGCATAGCACTCAGTTTTAGCAAAGATTTCTGAAAATGAAATATTCAAAAAAATGTCAATTGCAGTTGCTAAGATAGTAATTTACTGAAGGTGTTAAGGGATACCTGGGTGGCTGTGCTTTCTTCTGGTTCCAGATGTACCAGATACTGTCCTTTCTTCTCTCCAACCTGCCCAGCACTGTTGGCTGTAAGTTTCTTTCCTTTAGGCTCTACAATGGAGCTGCTCCTCTAACTTGATCCCTGATTTCTGTCAATCCAAATAAGTCACGTTAGCTGACACCATCTAAATAGGTCTTTGCGAGGAAGGCTTGATCTTACTGAATCAGGTTAGAGAGAGCTCATACAGCCCTGCTAAAAGGTCTGATGGGACTTCTATGCTCCAGAAGGGCCACTGCTTTGGCACCGTGTAGCTGAGGTGATCAAAGGGCAGTAGTCCACTGAGCTGGCTAAGGTCTGGGGGCAGGGAGCATGTCAGTTGCTTCTACATGTAGTCCCTTCAGAAGAAAATCATCTTGATTCAGTGGAGCACTAAAGCACATATTTGCACACCCCTGAGATGAATGGGGTTGAAGCTGAGGGAAACCTCAGTACCACTGGAGCCTGCAGTGAAGCTTCTGTTGATTTCAGCAGAGCAAGATTTCATCCCTTTTGCATAAACACTTTGCTGAATGGGCCCTGGGACCCTCCAGTTGCTCAAAGCTAAGTACAAAAGTAAGCACTTTTGCCTAATCAAAGATTGGGTTTTTATTAAAAGAAGAAACTTGGGTCTGTGTGACACTGCTGTATTTACCTCCACTCCAACTTGGATCAAATGGCCAATGTGCCACAAACAAAACTTAGAAGGAATGGAAATCAAAACTGTCCTCTTGCATCTGCACAACCTGCACAACATCTGCACTGTATGGGCCGATAACACCCCAGTTACTACTATATTTTGGCACCTTGTGAACTTGTCCTCATAACTCATAACTCTATGGAGTGAGGCCATGCCGCCATTCATGCAGTACTGGTATATCAGCAGAGACAAATGATTGTACAGTGCCACACAGATAATTCCTCATTGGGCCTCACTCTTCCACAGCTCAGGCTAACACTCACTTATTTGAGGTTAAACCTCAGGTTTAACAAAAAGCCTATTGCCTTGTGTACATTGTAGTTTTACTGCATAAATAGAGACCCAACTACCATGGTCAAGCCTGGCCCAGAAGCCTCTACTCCTGCAAAAAAATCCGTGACATGAAGCTTTTATGGAATTACTGGTATGAGAAAGATGAATGAAATAGGTTGTGGAATTGGTTACTGTAGCAGATTAAAGAGTAAAATTTTGCTTGAGACAAAACTTGACACTGATGGGGGGCTGGGATCCACAGGGCCTGGCAGGGCCCATTTCTCCCATTTCCCAGATGCCCAGCAAAAAGAAATGGTGGCTGTTGTATGCTGCAGGCTGTTAGATGTGCACAACACATAGCAGCATCCAGTGCGGGTTCATCCCTGAGCTACTCAGGTACCACTTCTTTGTAGATACAACTGTCCTTAACTTTCAACTCAATCCCAGCAAGGCTTTCAAAACCTGGGTAAAAGTGAAGAGTTTTGCAGGAGCTGAGTGAAGTTATCATGATGTTATGTCTTATAGCTGAAAACTTGAAACAAGGTAAAACCAGAAAAAAATGTTAGAAAAAGATTTCAGGAAATCACCCATTCTATTCATCTGTTTTCTTCTCTGTAACTCTGTGGCATCTTGTCATACTTATGCCATCTCTGACAAGGGCCTAAGGATCTCTAATGAAAGATATACCACAACCTCAGTAGGCAATTTCTCCCATTTCATTACTGTCCTTCTGTTTAAAAAGATTTCCTAAATTCAAGCCTGAAACTTCTTGGTTCTCTTACCCAACTCCTTTGTCATGGATGTGACAAATTATTCCTGTTCTCTTTAACATCTTTATATGTACCAGAGGGCTAATATTAAACCCATCCTCAGCCTTTTCTACTTTAAAGTAAACAATCCTAAATTAATAAAACTTTCTTCCAAAGACAACTTTTTTCTCACCCCTTTCCTCATCTTTACTTTTTTTTTTTTTTTTTCCCCTAAAAGTTTCCTCCTCTGTCCCACTCAAAAGAAGTCCCAACATTTCAATAAAGGCTTATCAGTTCTGATCAGAGCTGCAAGACTACCTCATACTCTTAATATCTCATTGAAGTGTTACTTGCAACTTGCAATGTCTTCTGAAACTAACAGTGTTGCACTGAACTGAACCAGACTAAGGTCAGACCTTGAGAGGATTTCATGATAAACACTTTTGGTTTGATCATAAGCCACTGCACTTAGAATCCAAAATATTCTCTATCTTCTCTATAATCTCTTATGAGTGTATCAGGTAGAATAGTGTCAAAATCTTACTAAAGTCAAGGTGCTTATCATCTACTAAATCCCACTATCCGCAAGGCCCATTACACAGCCAGAAAAGAAAATAAGGTTCATTTCACATAGTGTATACATAAATATTGATTTCCAGATGCTTTACTTCTTACAGTTTTTTTTCTAAGGATTGAAGTTAATTTGACTTTTTCAATAACTCCTCAATTCCCCCTTTTGCTTAAATAAAAGCACAATATTGTGTTGTTCTAGTTATCTAGTTCTTCATTCCCTCTCCACAAGTTCCCAGAAAAGCTACTAATGACTTTGAGATAACTTCAGCCAGTCCTTTAAATATCCTATACAAAATTCATTACACCTGAAGGATTTAAAAAATGAACTCAGATAAATACCCTTTGCTTATTCTTTCTCTTTTCTAAGCATTTTTTTCCCTGATTTTAATCATGCCAGCCACGTGCTCACATTTGACCTTTTAATTGCTGAAGGTGCAGAAGCCCCACTTCACACATCATCCTTCTCTGAAACCTTGTCTGTCTCTTGATTGTTCAGACAACACTACTCCTGTCTTACCTCCTACTTCTAATACATGTATAGAAAGATTTCTTCTTTGGTGCCTCTGCTAATGGTATTGTACTCTGTGTTCCAGCTTTTCTGTCCTTGCATGCTCCTGATAACCTTTCATACTCCATCCCTAGTAGCTGAACACAGATTCTTCCTTCTGTGCACCCCACGCACATGCAGATCATCTACTCCTGCAGAGACTTTCCAGTTCCAGCATTGACAGAGTCCCCTTGTTACCACTGAAAGCTTCACTCATTAGATCAGACCAGAATTTGGTTTTCTGGCCTGTTGTGGTGGCTCTCCCACCATGGAAGTACCTGTGTTTTTTTTTTCCTATATAATTATTACCCATAGCATTTTCAATGGTTTTAGTCTTCTCCACATGCCAGGCTCACAGCAAATGAATGTATCCAGGGCTGTGGCTACACTCTCCTTTCTACCCCCTGCTTGTTCTTCCTTTCATGTTTTTATTCCAGTCATGCGAATTATCCCACCAAGGCTCTGTTATGCCAATTAAGTCATAATTTTGATCTTGTATTAAGACTTCCAGCTCCACCTGTTTATCCCAAATATTTCTTGCGTTAGTATACAGACATCTAAGTTGTTCAGTGGATTGATTCACTATCCTCTGAGTCTCTCCTGTGACCCTATTATGCATACCAAATCCTCCAAAATTTTAGGACCCTGTAAGGCTGCTCTGGTTTATGTTAGCTTTTTTGTTGTTGTTGTTGCTGTTGTTCCCTAGTCAATCCCTCCCTCAATCCTACTTTAAAGCCTTCTAACTAGGTTAGCAATTTGTTGGATGAACAGCATGGAGTCAGCGCCACGGAAAAACCTGAACACCCTCCAGTAGCATCTCAGACTATGGCAGGCAGCACCCCTTCTTCCCCTGTCTTTCTTCTTCTGGAGTACAGATCCAGCAGGCAGCCAACCTTTTTTTCCCATCGGAAGAGGGTCATCAGCTTTCTCAGCTGTTCTTTTGGATCTGGGGGGGGCTGGTTACAAACCTCATAGCTGGGATGGGATGTGTGTATTTTTCCTTAGCAATGGGATTTAAATATTGTTTGCTTCCTGAATAACATACCTGTTCTTGATCTCCACAGGTAAAATCTGCCTCAGGAGAAAGCCAACTCCTGCATCCTTCCCTGTGGAGAAGCCATTTCCTTCTTCATCGCTGGTATTGCTCCCTGCTCTAGCTAGCCAGCCTCTTTCTGTTTGGAGATGTCCTCAAACGTAGCATCCCTAGGCCCTTTTGGTTTCCTTTCCTGCAGTTCCCTGACCTGCCACCAAAGAGCCCCTGTGGGCACAAGCACCTCTCTCCTGTTCATCTTCCTTTCCCCTCTGGGAAGGAAAGAGAGGCCACATTCCTTGCAAATCCAAACCAATACGGAGCCAAGGCATGGGAGATCAGTGTTCCCTTCCTAAGATGAGCCTCCCAATGTCAAAGCTTGTCTTCATGTATAGATGCAGCCAGACTGATATCAGTCCACCCTTAAACTGAAAGGTAGGGAGCTGCTCTTCTCTGGGAACAGAATAGATGCTTCAGGGTGTATCTGCTGTTCATGGCCTTCAGTATATCAGTTTAATCACAAACCCATGATGAGATAGTTTCAGCCACTCCTCTAAATATGCTAGACAACATTTGTCATAACCAGAGCACTCAAAAAAAAATGTAGAAGGGAGCCTTGTGTCTTCCACATCAAGGCTAGTTCATCAAGGCAGCCTGCTTGGAGTCCAGGCAGCATGAGTGCATGTCCTGCTGCCTCTCTGCGTGCCAGCATTTTGTAAAAAATATACTTCAGACGGATTTTTGTAAATGTTCAGGATGACAACACCACCACCACAGCCAGTCTTATGACATTGTTTTCTCTCCATGTACATTCTAATGAAAGAACATTTTGTTTAGCATGTGAAATGGTAAATATCTTCAATCATAGGAAAACATACAATAGTTGCATTTTATTATAAACAATGAGTACTCACTAGGAAAACACTAGAAGAATGCCACCCTCTTCCTTTTCCTGTTGATTTTCTGTCCTATACTTTCAGGCAAAATGGCATTTCCCTCCAAGACCTGATGCTCCATTCTTTCCCAGCACTTATTATTGACATAACTTCCTAAGTTATTGTTATTCCTCTTATCGATTAATATTGCCAATGCACGGGAGGCTTATACCAGTGCTCAGCTCCTTCAAAGCCAGTGTGCACATCCTTACAAGAGGTCCGACTGCATGCTTAAAAACATGGGATAAGGTGTGAAAGATCAGCATTAATAAATGTGGATACCAATTTTATAATACCTATGGAAGTCTATGCACCTGTTTATCTGGATGTGCTATTTTATACAGAATAAGGAAATTCTGACGTTGTAGTTACTGCTGGAATCGAGTTGGGCAGATCAAAGTGACAATTACCATGTTCTAGAAATCCCTATTTTTGATGACGAGATTTTTTAAGCCTGTAACAACACACAGATCCAATTGCAAAAGCTTAAAATCGCCTCTTCAGTAGAAGCAGAGCTTTGATTTCATCTAATTTGACCCTTCCACCGCACTTATAAGTGCACTCCAGTGTGGCTAGAGATAAAAACTTTGAAATTTAAATGTGCAACTTGCAGCTGAGGTTGGATTTGCGAGCTAGGACACAGAGTACCTTTTGATGAGCAGCAGTTTTCATTACAGCTGTCAGAAAATACCTCCCCATTAGGAAGCGATGAGTACATTTAATTCAAGTCCAACCCTTCCAACACCATCACTTACAGACACTCTTCTGCTCTGTGAGTGAGGTTCTAATAATACACTGAGCCAAGTGGGACACACCAGGGTGATTAATGCTTGGATGTGAACATACACTGCACAGAGTATATATTTCCCCCTTAAATGAATATATCTGGTTTTCATTGATATTGAGGTAGATTTGCTCTGTACTTGCTCACATGAGGAAGCCTAGAACTGTGGGATCTATCATTCAGTAATAGCTCCTGATAACACTAACACTCAGAACACGGCAAAGTAAAAAATGTGAATTCATATTCACTTTTAATAAACTGGGGTAATTAGTCAGTTGAAATGCAATAGAAAGTGACAGCCTGTGACACATAAAAGACTGCAGACTGACAAAGACAGAGCTATTCTTCATTGCACTAACATCCGTTTCTTCATCAACATTGAATTTTTTCAGTCTCTTGGCATTTCAATTACATTATAAAATGAAGGGCTAAAATCCTGGCTCTGCATTTTTTCCTCCCCTCTTTCAGACTGAAGGAAAGAGATGAGAAAAAAAAAGGATGAGAAAAACCCTCTCCACAATTTGCTTCTGCACCACCTGATATGATGTCAGTGGGCCACTGCATCCAGAACACCCATGGTGTGTGCAGAAGGTGCTCAGCCTTAATGTCATCAAGGTTCTGCTGGGACTGCGAAATCCCAGCCAAATGAAACTGCCTGGAAAACAAAGAAAATGGACAAAATAGGTAAAAATGTAGAAAAGTGTTTGTTTTTTTTTTGCAACTAAAACAAATTTAACCATGGAAGTCAAAATGTCTCAGACACTCCTTTGCTCCTTGCTGGCATCATAGCTGTTTCTCTCTGCATCCTGACTGCTTAGCACCTAAGAGGGAGCTTGGACAAGGACATGGGTTTCAGTGCAGCTCCCCAGCCAAGGTCTTGCACAGCTCTCTCACAGCAGCCTGGTCCCAGGCCCCATGGCCATGCCTGGAGCCCCCAAACCCTGGGTAGGGAGGAGGTTGCAGAGCCTCATGGCACACCCAGAGCCTGAATGCCCTTCTACTTGTGTTGGCTCTGACACTAGCTCATTTAACTGTGAGCTCATTTAACTCACTGGGCCAGCATGAAACTAATTCCTCCCTCTAAAAAGGACAGTTTTCTGCTCAGTTAGCAAACCAAAAGAAACCTATGAATATCCCAACAATTTCCAGAGTCTATGGAAGTGGAGGAGGATGACTGTGGCACCAAGAGCAAGAAAGAGAAGAACATTGGATACAGAGGAGAGAAGAGGGGATGGGATGGGATGGGATGGGATGGGATGGGATGGGATGGGATGGGATGGGATGGGATGGGATGGGATGGGATGGGATGGGATGGGATGGAGGTGAGGGCTCTTCTTTCAGCTCACCTTTCAGGAGCAGCATCTAGTCAGCTAGCTCTGCCTGAGAAAAATCCTGGTTCTTAGTTTGAGGACATAAATGGTGATATCTTATAAATGCATATGATGAGCCACCTACACTTGTGTCATCACTATTCAGTGAGGTTAAGCCTATTTAGAAAGAAGCAGTACCTTTTATTAGATCACCTGAGACAATAGTAAAAAATAGACTACCTTTTAGGTACTTGAGTGCTTCCACAGGAATGAAATAACTTTACTTAGAGCTTGGAATGGCCTGGTGACCAGAGCACTGCTGCCCTTCCCACTATTTGGTCCTCTAAAAATCATAGCATAACCCTCCAGCAGAGAAAAAGAAGTGAGGAGAAAGTATTTTTACATGAAGACCAAATTACTTTTTAATCCTTTTTTTAATGACATCAGGACATCTCACTGTGCAAAGCCTCAGCTTGTTGACTGGTGAAACATCAATGACTTACCTCCCAGGCGTGATATTTTGTTAATTTTTATATATGGTTTTGAGAACCTTGGATGGAAGGCACCAAGGTTGAGCTGTATAATTTTCTCAGAAGCCTCATGGTCTCATTTGGTTCAGTCATATGTCAAAGCAGCTTTTAATTTCTCAGTTGTGGGACTCGAATCTTAAAATACGCTAGCAGCCAGAAGCTCCCCTTTAAGTATCTGAATGAAAGGGTCAGGTTTTCAATTGTTTCTAGTCTCCTGCAGTTCCCATTGTTTTAATAGAGATGTGCTGTTCAAAAAACCTTAGTTCCCAGCTGTAGGTATGAGCGCTTCTACTGCTGTGACCTAATACTTCACAGCACAGTCACTACTCTTATCACCTCACTGAAAAGGGATCTGGAGGGGACATGCAGTCTAACTGGCATCCGCAGAAAAATGGTGATGAAGTGAACTGCTTCCACTGCCTGCTTTAGAGTCTTATATTTAAGTGAAAAAAATCTTTGCAGAAGGGAAATAAGCAACCATATATTTTGAACAGTTCTTGCAAATCTCAGAGAGGGTAAATGGCAAAAATGTGTTAGTAGCATGGTTTGAATTATTCATCTGTGAGCCATTTTGTTGAATAATATAGCCCTGAGGTGTGCCTCTCAATTCCTTCATCTGTCCCTACGGTGCTTTGCAGAAGGTGCAGCCTGGGCACTGTGACAGGTAACAGGAGGCACCTGTTGTCTTTTCCATTCACCAACTGGACTTCCTACCTCTGACGTCTTTCTTCCATCAACAGTGAAGTGTTTCTCAGTAATTGGATAAACCAAAACTCTGAATTTTAAGCAGTCACAGGTAAGAGCTTGAACCTGTGCTTATAAACTTGAAATTCATTGTTTATAAAAGCTTGTTTGAGTAAAATTTAGGCTGCATGAATTAATCTTCCAAAAGGGGAATGAAGCACAGGCCAGTTCCTCAAGCAGCGTAAGTATTGACTCAGGTATTGACATCGGTGGAACTAAACTCTTTTACACCAGCTGAGGGCTCTGCATCTGTTGTTTTAAATTCAGGGAACTTTCCACAGAAAGGGTTTATCCTCACCCCATTCGGCCAGCTCTATTCGTGATCCGAAATAGAGCGCTCATTTGCCAGGTCACTACAGAAGTGAGATAAATGTGCAGATGAAGAAGTCTTAATCATAGTTTGCTTTTAACCCTTAGATTTTGCTCATTGCTTCTTGCATTACTCATTCCAGTAAATCACCTTGACTCTGGCAGAAAAAAGCAAGGGAAATAAACTGGATCCTGTTTTCACCTTAAGCAGCCAAGTGGTTAAAGGACTGGCGTGTAAACAGCTCCACTACACCTATGCTGTATTATGAAGTCCAGTGGGATTCTGCTTTAATCTTGAGAGGGAGTGTGAGGGGTTTGTTTTTCACAGGGGCTTTAGCCTACAGTTAAGTGCAAACACCTGCTGAAGTACTGGTAATTAGTAGGTAATTAGTAGCTAATGTTCTTAGAATTTAAAAAGAAAAGCTTACATAAGTAATTACTTACTATTTCTTATAATGTGCTGCTTTTCCTGAGATTTCATATCCCCAGAACATTTGCCAAGTTCCTAGGTTCCTCAACATACTAAATTGTTTATTAATTACACACGTATATTGCTTGTAGAAAAAATAAAGTGCATTAAAATGCTGGAAACAGGAGCGAGTTATCTTTTAAATTACAGTACAAGACTCATTGGAAATGACAGAATTTGTAGAGGGTGATGGCTTTAGGAGGAGCTTTAATTTGGGGCTGGGGGAGAAGGGTGGTGGTGGCTGGATCAGGGAAGGCAGCAGCCGGGTAGCCCAGAATGAGTTGCTACTTCTTGGGAAGGGGCAGAAGCACAAAGTGGGAAGCAGCCTTCACAGTGGATGCTTTGCCCAGCCCAGTAAATGTCTAACACAACTGTGGAGCCCCAGTTGGATTCATGTGTCCCTGGGTCTCTTCATGGATTTCAGGTGTGTTAGGCGTCACGGGCTGATCTGGCTCTGCAACAGAGCAGTTGTAATGGCATTTCACCTCTTGTTGAAGGATCTTTTCTGGATCAATGGGAAAGCTGAAATAACTGCCTTGTCAAACTCTGCAAAAGAATTCACTTGTTTGCATGTGTGAGCAATATGAAAACAAAGCTGTGGTTTTCTGCATGTTCTAGGCTTCAGCTAGCACACGATGCAGCTCCCAGGGGCTGTGATTGCACTTACTAGCTGCCATTCTTGCTCTTGCAGCATGTGGGACAGGCTTTATGCAGAGGCGGAAGAGGAGACCATCTGCTGAGGTCCACCCATGACCTGGATGCTCATCAAAAGGTGTCCTCCTGTGGGACCCTACCTGCAGCCCAGTGCAAACCTCTTCTTACCGGACAGTAGTCTAAGAGTGCCCCATCCTCTCTGGTGATGACTCTCCTGTGAGTTAAATTGTATACAAAGACAGGGTTATTAACAGCAAGGACCACGTGAAGGTGGCTCGTACTTCTATGGAGTAGTCCTGGCAGGGAAGAGGTTGAATTTTACCCTCCATTCTCCCATTCTGCAGGGTGGGACACAAAAACCTTGAGAGATCTGCTGGCTTCCCTGACCCTGTGCCATGCAGCAGGGCCCTGGGGACAGCTGAACTCTCTCAGGACCTTCTCATGTACAGTGGTGGCTTCTAGAAGGGGAAAGGTAGGAAAAGTTCCCTGCTTTTCCAGGTAGCTCACAAATATCAAGGAGCAGCTGTCCACACCATGGCAGCGGGGAATGGCCCTGGAGATCTCTTGGCTTCCAAATTCCTTTATCCTGTTTCACCCCATTTCAATTTGCACTTTAAAAACTAAGAAATTTCCTGGTCTCAGCTGTCATTGATGCTTTAACAGAAGAATGATTCAACTGAAGAAACTGAAGATGGGCCACTCCTTAAACCATGGAACTAGCTCCTTAAACCATGAAGCTAAATTGCTTCTTAGTACTACTATTCAGAGTTAAGTTTTTTTTTTTTTTTTTTTTAGCTTGGCTGTGAATAAGAAAAAACAAACAAACAATCACAAATTGGACTAAATGAGATTAAAGCTGCGGGTAGGCACCAACTTAGCATACAGCCTGGGCTTCCTCAGGGTTTTAGGTCCTCCAGCATTCTTATTATTCCTTTCCAATCAATTAAGCTGGATGCAAATGGTAAAAAGTAATTTTTTTAAAAAAAAAAGGAAAAATTGCTTCCAAAAAAAAAAACACCCCATGGGTGGGGGAGAGTTTGGCTCTTTCAGCCATATGTAGCTCTTGAGAAAAACACCCACATTTTCATGCAGGGTTTTAATACTAGCTGAATAATCTCTTTGAGGTGTACACCTTGGAAGACTCCAAGCCCAGCTGTATCTTAATAGCAACTAATATCAACTCCTCTCACACAGAGGTAGCAACTCTCCGAGGAGGCACTTAAGTGCTAGGGCAGCTTTTGTTTTCTGAACACCATGTCTGCTTTCTCCTGGTGAAGACAAACCAGATAGTCCCTTGTCATTCATCTTTGCTTTAGATTCAGACATTTACCACAATTCAAGAATTTCTGAACTGCAAACAGCAATGCCTGTCAGGACAAAGAAAACCCCTGAATGAAGGCATCCTAGGTGATGAAGATATTTGTCCTTGCAAAGACTTTACAGAAAGAGTGGCTTTGTGTCTCTCACAGCGTATCTCTCCATGAAAAAGTGCTAGCTTCTTTTTTTAATTAAAAATAGTGCGTGCTTCATACTTATATGGTAATGATTTGTAAAAGTATTTATGTTTCCTAAATAAGCAGTAATTAAAAAAATTAAACAGCAAATCTGTGGCCCTTTAGGAGCTATTTCCTGCCACTGTGCTATGCACCAGGGATGTGTGAAGCTTCCTAATCATAGCTGGGGACCAAAGCTGATTATTTTTGCTTCAAAGGCATCGGTCTGTATATCCAAACAACAAAGTGCCATCCCTGTGTTTTGCTACCATTAGCGGTGTAGGGCTGAGAACTGAGTAGTTGTGGTTTACCTAAAAGGGAGAAAGAATGTACCTCTCAGCCTGCCCACGTTAATTCCTTGTTCCCACAGCACGTTTCATGCAGAAGGAGAAGTTACCGTGGAAGCAGACGTGGTAAAACGATTGACACAGGAGGATAGTCTCATATTCCTTGAATTGCATTAGAAAACTGTTTGAAAGAGCACAGAAATACCACCCATCATTTTAAGAAAGGAAGAGTAATTAGTTCAAATAATTTTGAGCACAATTTGGCATTAAAGTGCAAACACAATTTGGCCATGACATTGGATTAATGTACCTTGCCAAAGGGTTTATGGCATTAAATCATCTAATCTAGCCATGCTTTCAGACCTAACAAAAGACCAATTCTTTAACTCAGTCCCCTCTGTGTGCCCACTCCACGTGTCCTGGGGTTCCTAATGCAGTTTTATTTATCTTTTCCGTAAAGACCAACCTTGAATAGACATCGTATTTTTCCTTTTTCTCTTGCATGCTACTTAAGACATATCTCACCATGTAGACTCAATTCAGTTGCCTG
Source organism: Anas platyrhynchos (assembly GCF_047663525.1). Classification (NCBI taxonomy): domain Eukaryota; kingdom Metazoa; phylum Chordata; class Aves; order Anseriformes; family Anatidae; genus Anas; species Anas platyrhynchos. The sequence goes on along the minus strand of NC_092588.1, from coordinate 42,119,903 downwards.
GTTAGAAATGTCATATGCTGCTTAAGGTGCCCCATGGTGCCTGAGATGCCCACTAGGGCTGGCAGATGTAACTCATCACCAAGGGGGGACTTGTGCCCTTCTGGACCAGGAACTATTTCTTGTCCCATATGTCTGTTGGAAATACCAGGCTGGTGCTGTGAAGTGGCAGTATATTTGAGTTTTACCATGATAGCCAACTTCATTATTATCAAGCGATACGTTCTCACTATACTGAGACTATTTTTTTTGTTCCGATTCTCTGTGAAAATTTAGGACCAGATGGAAAACAGCTTTTCTGAGGCTACTACAACTTCCCAGAGAGTTACTGGAGAGATGAGCTGGATGATGACATTTTGCGGTTTGATTCCTGAAAACTGGTTTGGTTCCAGGTCAGTCAATTTACTTTTGATGCAAACTGATATCAGATAACAGAGCAGAACTACACATGTTCTTTGTCTCAGTCTCAACTGATACATCATTTACCCAGCTGATGTATCAATTCACACATGGAAAGCTGTGTGCAAGTAACACAGGGCAATGTTTATGCATTGTAGACTAATTTTGCTCTCAGTTATATCCATTGCATTCTACTCCTTTCATTGCAGTTGACAGGTGTAAAAGAGAGCAGCTGAGTTTTTCTTTGTGACCTTATACAGAACTGAATGAGATCATTCAGGACTTGGTTGCCTGTACATTCGTAATACTAAAAAAAAACTTAGTGATGATAAAATGGCTACTTCGTCATTGCTGCCTTGGGGGACTACCTTAGCTCACATGATTGGTAACTGTTTGATCTGCCATCCAGGTCAGTCTTGGCCTAGGTTAAACTTGGGATAGTGGTGGGGAACTCCAGTGTTGTATTCTTTGGTAGATGAGTGTTATGTTCTTAGAGAACAGAGATACCTCTTGGGTTTATGGTAAGCATGTGTCTGTATCTGGAATCATAAAAGGCAAATACTGTTCTTTAGCATTCCACGCCAGTCTCAGCTTCAAGGCTCTGAAGTTCAGTGGGCTTGAGAGATGAACCCTTCATTTTCTCAGTGTCTGGACTGAGGCAGATAAGTGAATCTGTGTTGGGGCAGGCAACAGACTCAGGCTACAACTGGGACTCTTCCTGTAGGTCTCTTGAAGTCTGCACTAAGCCTACATATAGCTAACTGGACAATATGAAGCCAGAAAGAAGCCAAAGAAGGGGCAAGTAATGTACAGATCTTAGCAATTAATTCTTGTAGAATATTTAATGAAGGTTTCTGCTTGCTTTAAACATGTTATTCAGAAGCAACTCTTGATAAAGTCTTCTTTTTGTAAAGATTTCAGGCTACAGAGACATGCTCACCACCGCCAGAGTTTTAATACTTATATAAATAAAGAAAGCTCACAGGCTGTGGTTGATCAAGAACTGGATGAATAAAATAGATAGCACATTAAAAACTTATCTACTACCAAGTCCTATGATCTCAGAGAGAACTCCTTTTGCTCAGTTGATGTGCCTATTCTGGAGAATAAGGGTTTAGGTATCCTGGTTCTCTGAGTATCATCTAACATAGCCTCGGTGGTTCTTTGCAGGACATCTGTCATTATAAGAGTCTGAGAAGTGGTATGGATGCCTAACGATGGCCATCATGTACAGTCAAGAAGCAGGCAAAAATATTTCTATTAGCTGAGTGAATCAGTTGTTTATCTTGACAAAACATCTGTGAAACAGGGGCAATCATCATCTGACTAAACCTGCAGATCACCTACTGACTAGAGGGGATAAACCTCTAACCCAGTTAGATGGCAGAAGAACAGGTGTTCCAAAAGTGACAGAAGTCAAAGAGCTCATAATTACTTAAATGATTTCTGGGTCCTTTTAATGATCACAGTTTGGATTTCCTGCAATCAAGAAGTTCTCCCCATGGCCCAAAAGATGACCATTGCCATTTTTTGTTCATATACACAGCTTCCAGGCTTACTATGCTTTTGTGTACATATTTCAGCACAGTGCATAGATGTCACTGAACCACTCAGTGACAGAATGAAGGGAGCAAGAAGAAAGGACACACACATCGATACACCACTTCAACAAGACTCTATATGTCAAAAATTGGGTAAAAAATTTAAACTGTGGTATTTGGCTTACATTACACAGTGCTCTGCATTGGAGGTGCCCACCCAAGCCATACTGATGTAACGACTGGAAAGTCTAAAACCTCTGAACATCACCAAAGACTTCTGACAGACAATTCATGCACATGAGAGAGACTGCAGTAGCATTATTTTGCTAGTCTTGTTTTGTTAGGCATGTTTTGTTAATTAAGGGCATGTCTTAAATCCATGGTGGTTTTTATCACTTAGATAAACAAAATACTGTAATAAGGATATAGCCCTTGTCTGAGGCCAGCTCAGCAGCCTTTCAGGCCCAAGAAGCTGGTGTGAGGGGAAAAAGAGACATAAAGAGGTAAAATGATTGAATGGCAGGTACAGAGAAGGTCAATTTTGGACCCTCCTGCCTTAAGCCCAAGCAACCTTTCTTTGTGGACTTTTCTCCATGACAGAAATACTCCAGATGGAAGTTTTGACTTCAGCGATGGTTGCCATAACATTTTCAGATAATATGATGTTAGTGCCCTACTCAGCGTGCTGTCAAACCACATGGGCCATAGCCTGCATCAAGGTTTCCCTTTAACAGTGCAGTACACTGCTTTATTTTGTGCTCATTAGATGCCTTTAAATGCCTATCAGAATTTATCCTCTGCTTCTTTTTTTTCTCTCTCTTTTTTTTTTTTTGTTCTGATCTCACTCATTTTCACAGGTCTTGTCTCTTTAACCACATAATTCAATTATTGAGCATGACAATAGTTCCCCCTGTATTCTGATTGTTCTGTAGCTGACGATGGTTTGAGGTGCCATGACAGAGTGCACTCAAGGACCTCTTAGATGAGCTTATATATTTGCATTGCTAATTTCCTGCCTTGAGAGAGAAGGCAATGGTTGACTTTTTTCCTCGTTTGATTCATAGGTCTGTCTTGTTTTACTGAGGATTGATTTGTGTGTAGGCAGGGAGAAGGGCTGGATATATGGTTTGAATTGCTAGCACTTGTGCACAAGTGAAGTACTGCTTGTTTGTAGGCAGATATGGAAAATCAGGAAAACAATTACATTATGAAAGAATTGTTGAGATGTCTGTGAGGAAGCTCTGAGTGTAAAGACATGTACAAAGGGATGCTTCTGGTCTGTGCAGACCAGAAAATGGAGGTGATTCAAGGATAACTTAGAATGGGGAGTTTGAAAGAAAAGGTAATCATCAGTAACACAAAATACACAAGTAAATTCTTTGCATAGGCTTAGACTCTTTGCATCAGATTCTTACGATGCTAGCAGGATGCATAAAAGCCATAAATCAATGGGATGCTGAAAAGCATAATGTTTCTTTAACAAGTGTTATAAGACGTGGAGGCTTAGCCCAGACCAAGTACAAAGTAGAAAGCCTCACAAAAAATAACCGAGGTCCCTGCAAAATATTTCAATTTTTTATTGATTGAAGGCAATTATCCCTTAATTGCATATTTAAATGAGGTATTAGGAGGTTTAACTAAGCAATGCCTCTTAATTGCTGCTGCACACTAGGTGTCACAGATTGTGTTTATTTCATATGTTAATTAAAGAGAATGGGTATTTTATTTTATTGACTAGCTGGCTCTTCAAGGCTGTACTGCTTAGGACCGAGGATGTCTCAGGTGTCCACAGGACCCTAGGTATTAATGCAATCATTAGAAAGGTTCCAGTTTTAAATGAAGAGGTATATCTCCATTTCATGGATAGTTTCAGCCACTTAGATCACACATAAGTAGGGGAAGGGAGAACCTGAACCCAGGTTAACCCAAACAGTACAGAAATGTGTAACAACCACAGTAAAGGTGTATGTATCGGGAGCAAAGGCCTTTTTTCTGGGACTGAATGTGAAGCTCTGAGACTGTGAAGAAGTATCCAACAGAGCTGAGATTTGAAATGCATGGCATGATTTCCAGGCTATGGCATTAATCTCTGAGGTTTTCTTGCATGGTTGCATGCGATGCATACCTTGCAGTGAGCAATCCCATCACTGCAAAGGGGAAGAGTCTGGATCCCATATGGAAGTTCTGAGGTTTTTATTGGTGATACCTTTATATGAATGATGAAGTTTGTAAAAAAATCTTGTCTGACTAAACATGTAGCAGCTGAAAGAGTGACATATGGGTAGAACCAAACATTAGAGTGGGATGGAGTTGTGTGCTGATGTGTAGCACATACCTACAGAGTACAGGGCTGTACACTTCAGGCTCTGGTAATATCCATTTCTTCTATAAGAAGAAAATAATCAGCTGGAAAGTGTGTGAAGCTGATGAAAAGGCAAGAGATGAGGTATCCTGCCTAATCACAGGAGTACTGTGTTATATCTATATGGAAGGGGCAGATGGATGGATACTGCAAACCGGCCAGATTATGAACCGTCTCCAGGACAGAAACCATACAGTCGTGTTAGCAAGGTTTGTGCCGGAGCTAATAAGGCCCACTGGGAGGCAGAGCGTGTTAATTCAGGAATAATATAACACTCACACCGTCAGACAGCTTCTGGATCAGAACAACCATAGTGCAGTGCACGGGCGAAGGGGACACGTCTGTCTGCGCCTGGTGTGGCTTACCATCGTGGTGGGGCTGGTGGGACACTGAAAGTTTTTTCAGGGTGTATCAGGCATGTACCTGTTTGGGGCATGATGAAAATATGCATGATGAAAATATTCTCAGAAATATGCGTAAAGATGAATGATCTCAGATTGGAGACAGTGAAGGGAAGAGCTGCCAGAATGAGCAGAGTAGGCAGACTATCTTGTTACAGGAAACTCAGAAACGAAGCTTATTTTGTCTAGATAAAAACAGAGGCAGATGGCAGAAGCCTGAGCAATCTTCAGGCGCAAGCCTAGGGCGATGGGCTGCATCCTTTCCCAAGGAGGCAGTGACTGACTTGCAGCAGGAGCCAGGTGCCAGCTCTTGGGGCTGTGTGAAGGCAGGGAGCATGTGTTTGGTTCCAGGACCCTTCCCAGCCTCTACCCAATTTCCACAGCACCACCGTTCTCTGGTTTCTGCCCCCTCTGGAACCTCTTTTGCTGGCCAGCACTAACAGGAAGGCAGTTTCTCAGTTATTGGTGTATTCACACAAATGACATTCATCCATAAAGATGCCAGGGCATCAGTATCAGGAGAACTGAAGACCCGTGAAAGCAAAAAGGTAAAATTCATGTGAAAGAAAATGGGCATAAGTTAGCCTTGAATCAATCTAGGCTGGAAATTGGGTACATCTTAACTAAGCAGCAGAGCACTGAGGTTCTGAAATGGTCTTCCAATTACAGTAGTAGAATTAAGAAGTATTCTGAAGATGGAGCTGAACTGGTTCACTTATTGAATTACTGGTTGGTGTTCTGGAGTTGGTGGTAGGTGTCAGGGAATAGCTCTTCCAATTCCGAGTTCATATCTAATATTCCACATATTGTGTTTCTTGTGTGTTTTCCTACCTTTTTCTGAATATATATGGGGTTCTCAAAGAAGAACCAAAATTCCATGGCAGTTCTTTGAGTTCAGGGCATCTGGCTTTTGTGTGTGTGTGTGTTTTGAAAATGACAACCAGAGCCAGTAATGATGGTATGATCACAGACATAATTTCTGCCTTCTGTCAGAATATAAAAATGCAGTGCCAGAGTAAGAACCATCAGCTTGAAGTATTGACTGGATGGTTAGACTTAACAGTGAATTTGCTCTCTTTTAAATGTGTTAAATCCGACCTTAGATTAAATTTAAACTACTTTGCTACAGCATAATCCACGAGAGACCCCCTGACTTTCCATTGACTTTAATGGAGCCTCTACTGAACAATTAGAGCAAATCACAAAATATGCAGTGTGGATGTAGAGCTGAAGTGGTTAACATCCATTTTTGGCGGGTAATTTCCCCTTTTAGATCTTACTGTGTCATTATAATTAGCAAAGCCCAAGGGTTCAACTAACAAAGGGCAGTAGCATGATAGTTTGTGTGTTGTTACTACTGCTTATTACATCTATCATTATCATCTCTCTGTGACCTTGGGCTTTCCCTGCTGCTTTATCATCTTTTCTCTCTATCTTTTATGCCTGCTGTAAGCTCTTCGGGGCAGATCTGAAGGTTTCATGATTCAGGCCTCCAACAACAGGACCTTATTTTACATCAAGGCCCATAGGAACAATAACAATGCAACTTTTAGAAAGAGTGCTAAAAGATACATGCAGTTTAGTGGCAGGTCTTTTGGATGGGGCAATGTTGCCATGTCAAATGGCTCCCTCCTGGGAGCTGACTATTTTAGGGCTAAATAAAGAGCCAAGCCATACATGTCAATATCCTACAGAAGGGGACAGGGAACACCTCTGGTCTGCCTCCAAATTCAGACTTCTGTGTTGTGGACATGGGGACATGCTGGGTGAGATGGTGTAGGGGCCCACTGGAAAACGAGGAGGCTTGGCTATATCTCCGGTTCAGTTTCAAGAGAGTTCAATAGTGGATTGATCAGATTCATCTGCAGGACATTTCCCTCCAGAATAGGCTGGAAAGCTGGAGGGTTTGGATTTTTTCATCCTCTGTTTCAGCCTAGTAATCCTATTGAAGCCCAGGCATGATCGCTCCAGCAGCTGGGAAGGCCCCATGCACTGGTGGCACATTGGTATCTTCCATTCTCTGTCAGCAGCAGACCACAGCTGAGTCTCCTGAAAGTGGAGATATCTTTGTGTAACTAATGTCTTTACGCTAATATAGGGGTGCATGGATGGAACGGACCACCAATTTAATGATTATAGGGGAGATCAAACTGGACGATTTATGGCTCCCTTTTGTCCAGGAATCTGTGGAACATTATGCTGTCCCTTGCTGGGAGAAGACTTCTGAGAAGCCCATAATTTAGTCCATAATATAGAAGAGGTTTAATATTATAGTGCAGAGCACAAGGGCTTGAACAGAACAAGGTAGGTCTTGACATCACCAGCCTTTTCTTCCCTTCCATTCCCCAGTGCTCCTGCTATTGTTTGAGCCTCATCACTAATAGCATCAGTAAAGGATCCAGCATTGGCCAACTGCTAGGGCTCTTACCACTGTATCATTATTTCTGCTCCTGGTACATCTAGACAGGACCATGATCAAAATACTGCGGGCTGCCAGCAAACTTCTGCTGCCATGAGAGGAGCTGAACTGCTGTTTGTGAGGGGAGGATGGAAATTTCAAAGTTAATCTGGTTCCCATCTCTGGAACCATTTAACTGTAGCACACAAAGGGTTTGCAGTGCACCAAGAATTCAGTCGTTTTATGCAGGTCAGCCTTACAATGAAAAATTTTATATCAAAATGTTTAACTTCAAAAAGGGTTAGACTCGATTTCCTGGTGAAGGCTCAAGTCAGTTCTCATTTTAATCTCACCTGCATGCCTGCCCCTAGGTAAAATGTCATTGTATTATCACATTTGATTGTAATAATCATAGTCATTTGGCCAGTAACAAAATCACAGGACTGAACATACCTGATGATTTAATCCAAATTCAGCCCCAGATATGTAGCCTGTTCCATTTTTGAAATGAGTGAAGCCATTTATTTGCACCCGGATCATCAAATTAGGAGGCGTCTCTGTCCTTCGAGGTCCTTGCGTCTATCTTACCTTATCTCCTGCTCCCCAGACAACATTTTTCCTGCTTAGGGCAGCTGCTCTAGTGACTGATTCTGAAGCTGTTGAAATAATGCTGGCTCTTCCCCAGTCAGAGAAACCAGTGGTGTCACATTGTTTGTGTCTTTCCTTTCATAAGTAGTCCATGAATATGCTTCCTTAAGTCACTGAAGGAAAATACTTCCAAGAAAAAAAACTCCTGTCTTGTCTTTAAGAAAAATATTTGGACTGGTAAAATGCATTGTACTATGAAGGATAGTTCCAATTTACAGACTCATGAGCTTATGAGTGGAATAAGCCTCCATCCTTATCTTTATGTTACAGCAATGGCACCCACATACGATAAGTCTTCGCTGGCAGAATTTTGAAAAAGTAATTCCAGTGCAGTGAATATAAAATAAATGCTATCAAGGAAAAATATTTTTTGCTCCCCTGGAATAGAAAACATTATTGAAACTGTTGGATGCCTCAGGAGTCTATTCATGCAAAATCTATTTCTGCAGTCAAAATATATTCTATTCTGCAGATATTTTTTCAATATGTGACTGAGACTTCAAGACAGAAAGAAATAGCCATTTTGGCCAGGAAAGAACTGGCATGTGGTCTGGTTTTAGGTGAGCATAGATTTTTGCATGAAAATTATAGTAATTATGGGTATTTGTAAACAGCGATTTTTGCACTTTAACGGCCTAATCGCATGGTCAACAGCTGGAAGTTGCTCTATGCAGATTCTTACCTAACACATAATAAAAGTCACCCTTTGCTGCATTTCCACAAAGAAACAAATTATAGCACAAAAGAGACCTGCCAAACGCAATCTTTCATCCTCTTCTGCTTCTTAAAGAGGATGTTTGAATATTCTGATTTTAAAAAAGGGATAAAACAAAAGGAAAAATAATTTATGTATATCTAAAATGCATGTCTAAAGAAAAAAAATAATGGAAAATGCTGATGTATATGTACTTCTTGGCCTTTTATTGTCATATATGCATTTCCTTTGCATTTGAAAGTTCATATGTCATGCATGGTACACATCTGTTCCTTTCATTTTTAATTCTTTCTTAAATACGTATTTTTAATTTCTCCCTATTGTTTTCTCAAATGGTTCCATTACAGCAATATAAAAGCATATCCAACAAGCAAAACCACACAGAATGACTCTCGTCATATTGAACATCTTGGCAAACTGATGGGGAATTTGCTATCTATCAGGAAGAAAAAAGAAAAAAAGAAGAAGAATAAAAGAAAAAAGAAAATCAGAACAAGTCTGATCAAACCTGTGCTCCCCCAGATTGGTTGGAAACACCTCAGTTTAGCCTCCTCATCCCCAGGGGTCCCAGTCCAGGCATACCTCAAACAACTAAAAGCAGCACTAGCTGTAGTTGGTGGTTTACATTAATCTTTTTCTTTGCATTTAGAAGTGTCAGGGAAATAAAGGGGCAGTTGCTGTTTCTCAGATGAGAAATGGTAGCTTCAGATCCCTAATTTAATTGCTTTTGATGAACACCCTTTATCCTTAGGCTTTCTAATAAGATGCTGTCAATATGTATCTCTTCTAATCTTCTGTGCCTTTACCCCTGTTTCTTTGTTGAACATTGGCTGACAATTGTATTTAGGATTTTCTATAGACAAGTTTTCAAAAAAAGAGTGCATAAAAACTCACGAGACACCCACAGCTTCACCAGGAGCTGGCAGAAATGCACAGCTCCAGCCCTTTCTCTTTCTTGCCTTCATAGCCACTTCCCTTCAGTCAACTCCCTAATAGTTATATAGATTGTGCTAATAAGCATCAAATTATATAAATTTGCACACCCTTGGGTTAATCTGTGTATGGAATCAGTGAATTTGTATATGCAGTTTAAAATGTCAACATTAGCTATTGAAACTTGTGCATAAACTTAGTCTTAAAACTTGCAGTGGAGGAGCAATGAATGCTAGTAAGCTATGCAGAAGTGCAAACCATGATGACTTCCAAAATCCCTTTAAGAAACTGCATTTTTAAAGGATCAGCAGCAGAAACCAAAGCCACTTGTTCTCCTAGTCCTTGTCCCTGTGCATGCCATTTTGGTGGGGTGAGGGAAGGATGCCAGTCTTATGGTGATGAGCATCCCCAACAAGCCCTAGCTGAGGAGGAACGATCTGGTAATGCTCTGGAATAGACAGGGTCCCATGTAAGCAGTACCAGCCTGACTTTTTAGGTTGACTTCTAGGTCTAGAGAAGCTACATCAGCTGTTGGAGGCAGCTCCTGGTGCAATCAGGGCAGCAGTGAAGGTTGCTCATGCTTTTCCATGCCATTACAGGGGCTTTTCAGCTGTTGGCTAGCCTGGGGAGAGTAGACAGAGCTCTCACTTTGCACTTACAAGTTTTACCTGAAGGCTCAGTCTTATCCCTTTCCTTACCCCTTGAAGCCATTTTCCTTTCCATCAACAGGTTCTTGGCATATATGTGGGTTCATTTTGCTCTTTCTCCATTTTGCCACTGTTATATGTTATACTTTGTTAATTTATGGATTGCTGTGAGTCTTTGGCTTCACTCTTATTAAATATTGTGCATTTTAAAGGTGTTTAGTTCTTTCATTGCTAGTATTAATCGCTTCACTATCAATTCCCTATTCCCATCTGTTGTTTTGAAATAGCATTATATATTATTATGCCTCTTCATTGCTTCGGCTCTCTGTCACAGCTGACTGCTTGTTTACCTCACCCTCTGTGGAGCTTCCAAAATCCTTTTTCTCCCTTGTTCTCATGGCAATGCTCCAGTTCCCTGAGTACCTGTGTGTTCATCAGCATTTCTGTTGGGTAACCTTCAGGGCATCTTGCTCTAGAGTTTTAACATCTCTCTCAATTCCTCTTCCTCCTCATCTGTCTGTCCTAACTGAAGGTAACCACCCTTCAGTAGCATCAGCAGAAGTAGGTTCATACCTCTAACTCAACCACCAGCCTGGCACACTGGCTTAAATCACGAGTGGGATGAGGAAGTACTGCTGAGTTACTGTGAAACCTCTAACTCCGTTCACCTCTGACAGGTCCCCCTCAGGATTCCCAAGAGTACCCATGGCCATTGATTAGGTATTTCATTTCAGAATGACCTTGGATATTGCTCTTGTTTCCTATTTATAACATTTTGTTCCTCTTTATCCTTTCCTTCTCCTATAACATTTTAATGCCCTTTTCCTAATTGGCTTCCCTGCTTTATTACCTCTTTTTTCCTCCCTGCTAATAGCAGGGTTGTTTCCAAGATGTTTTGTCATTTCTCTTCTACACCCATTTTCTCCTCCAGCAATCTAACCAACATATTTTATGGATATTTCCAATATTCATGACTTCAAATGTTATTCCTGATGATGTTTCAGGCTGTTTAAATCCCAGCATCTGAAAAAAACAAGGTGTTTATGCTTTAAAAGGACAATAATGTGGTTAAAACATTTTTTTTTTTTCTGTAGCCTGTTGTAGGACCATCCATTGCTTGCATTTCACTCCTTGCAGTGCTGAGGGCTCATGAGCAAAGATGATAATAATGGTAAACATCATGTCAGCCAATGTCCCCTAACACTACCGTCTCTGAAATCTATTCTTTGCCCTTCAAAGTGACCTTGTCCTACACTGCCCATATGAATTCCTGCTGCTTCTTTCTCACTCGCAAGGAAAATTTTCTGCATACTACAGTTTGTATGATTGTATATGATTGTGCATATGCAGAACTGTAATCTCCTGGAAGGGAGGGGCATACTCTTCTGTTTGAAACGCAGCTGGAAATGGGAACATCAGGCAGAAGATTAGGAATCACCAGGCACCATGTCAGACAAATCCTGTCATACAGGGACCAAGCTCTGTCACTGAAAGGAGTTACCAGGTTGGCCTGTTGACTTTATTCTTCTATTTGGAAGAACATTACAGGGTTAGAAACCTTTTCTTTAATTTTCTGATCAAATTGATTGGAGGCCAATTTCTATCCACTTGTTATTGCCCAGTGGATGGCTCCATTAGACTTACTTTTTCTCCTACTACAGGTATTTGCATACACTATACCACAGAGGGCAGCTCTGCAGCCTCTTGGACATCATTTTGCTAGCTGACAGCCAAACCCCAGCTTCTCTAGAAAGACTGTTTCTCAAGCATCTTAGTATCCTTCTCTACATCAATTTCAATTTGAATTTCTGATTTTCAAATGTGGGTATCCAGAGGGGTAGATTGTATTTCAGATCTAGTTGCAGCACTAGTTGCAGAACATACAGTTGTCTTAATACTTTCCTCCTCCTACTGGGACCATCTTACCTCTCATGGGCTGGATTATGCCTTCGTGGAGGTAGTCTCCATAGACAGCTCGGAGTCATTCATGCTGTCATTACCTGTTTTACCAACTTAACCATATTGCAGTCATTTTTAACTGATGAACAGTCCATTTACAGCAGCTATAGTGTCAGTCCCTTGATGCATGAGCTTGTGTTACATATTATTGAATTATTATTATTATTATTATTATTTTCCTTAAGTACATCCATTCTTACTGCCTGCTGCCCTAATCATCTTCTGTATCGATACTTTCTCCTAGCTATGGACAGACAGACATTGGTATCCTACTTAGGGTCCCAAAACTCAACACCCTTCTTATATATATCCAAGCCATCAGGAAACAGAGAGAAAAAAAAATCCCCAAACTAATCATGGAGAAACCTCATTCATGTCTCTCCTTCAGCCCAACAGTTCTCTTTTCAGTGCTGCTGATGGCTGTCTTCCTTTCAGCAGGCTCCCACTCAACAGTTCCTCTGTGCATCCCTATTTTCTCTAGTTTAAGAAATGATTTCCCATCTGATGCCTTATTAAATGCTTTGCTGAAGCCCAGATAAATTAGACCTAACACATTTCCTTTGTCTAGAAAATCGGTGATCTTATAAAAAAAAAATCCTCTGAAGTTAGTCTAAAACAACCTACATTTAACAAGCCCAAAACCTTGGGTATTTTTTTAATACACTCCCAGTTTATATCCATAACTTAAATTACTTCTTTTTATTTTTTTTTTTTTATTTTTAAATTTTTTATTTTTCCCAAAACCTTCAGACATTTGAGGTCTAACTTGTAATTGTCAGCTTTTTTTTCTTCTCCATCTTAACTGTAGGTACTGTAGGTACTGCACTTGCTATTTTTTTAATGCCATGAGTTGATAGGTTTGTCATGAATACCTGCGACTGTTCCTGTAGTTTCATGTGCCAATTCTGTCTGATTTCTGAATGAGATTATCCAGTTTCTCCCAACTAGAGAGGATTAAGCTCTTAGATTTTTGCTATTGTTTCCAGTGTGGTAAAACCTCATTCCCACTGCCTATCTTCCCTTTGCCCTTCTGTTCAATGTTGTTGCCCTTATTAAAGTTTGAGCTAAAGGCTCTTTCAGTGGCCCAACTTTAATCAAATAGAGCCTTTTTTTTTTCTTCTTCTTCTTCTTTTTTTTTTTTTTTTTTTTTTTCCTGTGTTGCAAGGAAGACAGCTTTGAGATCTTAGTAGCACCTGTGATTCCAAGAATCCTCCAGCCTCTTCCGTGTTCAAGGCCTGGAGACATGCAGCATGCTGCATTCAGCAGCTAGGGCGCTCAGAGCACTTAGTCCATCAGAGTTTGCCCTTTTGAAATTGAGAACATTAGTTCCAGCCTTACTTTTGTTTATCCTTCTATTTAATGTAAACTGAATCAAAGCACAATCATTTCAGCCAATGTTGTTTGGTCTCCTAAAACGTCTTCATTGCTTACCCAAACCGATGGAAAATTCCAGTCATTCTTTTAATAACTTTCTGCAATAAACACAACTGGATGTATTATTTATAATTGTCTTCACCAGCTACTTAATTTCAGTGATGCCAGAATGGCCAGCAATGTTTTTAGGAGACATTTTGTCTTGATTATGCTTAGTAGAGAGAAATAGAGAGCCTGACAGGCAAGAAGAATCTTAAACATAACCAGAGATGATTGAAATTTCACTGTGACAAATTCCAGCATTTTCAGTCCAAATTAGGATGAAACACAGGAGTATATATATTAAAAGGGGAACATTTCCAGGTCAGATGAACTGCTTGAAATGTTTCATTTTGTCTTAAATACATTATAACTGATTCAATAGTCTACTCATTTGTTTTTCCCCTCTGGCATTTTGAAATTAACCATAAAACAATGAAAAAAAAATCTGACCCACCAGAGATAAAAATGGCTTTAATATTAAATGTTCATGTTTTGATTCTTCCCATAAAGTGTGTTTTTAAAATGACTTCCAATGCCTTTTCATACTAGGCACTGGATTAAAATTATGCTTGCCATGTAAAAGAAATTAAACAGGAATGTGAGATGCATGTGATTGGTCACAGCTAAGCAAACTCTACAAGCTGCAGAAATGTTAGCTGAATTATTCTCACCATGACCTGGGGTTCTGCTAGGTGTTTTTCCACAGTACACACTTCTGCTTTGTAATCACTGCAAGTTTGGTGGCATGTTTCCTTGGAGGGTAAAAGGTCCCTTGATGCCCGTGTTACACTGACGGTGGTAGAATTTGAGGCCTTGTCTCTGCAGAGAGGACGGTCCTAATAAAGAGGCATCCGGGCCTTCTTGTCTCTTTTCTTCTATTAAGATATGTCAGGTTAGGCTCTGGACAGCTGGATTGTGATGTTTTTGCCTCCAGGGTGTTTTGGTGTAGTGCACTAGGAGAGTGTTGCTATCTCCAGGAGCCCGTGAATCTGAGAATATGTCTCAAGGATGAAACCTGGAGAAGTGCAAAGAATGATTTCATCTTGATTAATTACACAGTATTGATCCTCTGTGGAAAGAGCAATTATCCCAGACACTCTTCTCGCTGAAGTGAAAGCCACCGGGAAAGCCACTCTGATAAAGAGGATGAACGTTTTCCCTCCAAAGGGCTCAACTGGTTTTATCCTCAGGGTCTGCAGCATTAAATTTAGACTCCATGGGAAAAAAAAACCCTGAGCCTCAGTGTAGATGTGCCCAGCTTATATCAAGTGCAGGACAAGTTGCACAGACAAGTGGGTTAAATCTGGATTCCAGTTGGCAAAGTGTGAAATCTAGCTTTGTGTGTCTTTTCACGAATGGCTTTGTCCAGAGTTTTCAAAATCTGCAGGTTGTCTGCTAAATGTTATCATAATGAGGATGTCATTCTCCCTCACCCGTTACCTTGCTGAGCCCTGGATATCTCCGTAGGCATTGCTTTGAAGGATGCTGGATTCTACCCTATGCATCAAGGAAATAAAGCTTCTTAACGAAAAACATGAAACTGTCAGGTGCAAGCTGTCTTACCAAGATATGCTGACACTGTCTTCTCTTCTGATTTTTCAAGGAGGTGTGCCTCTTGAATTTTTTTTTTATTATTTTTTTTTTTGTGTATGTTCAGTAGTGTTAGTCTGTATTAATCTACACATTGTGTACATCAGTATACTGACTTAAACTTAATTTTATGCTCAAATTTGAGTCTTTTCCTTTCACTGTCGCTGCGTGTTCTAAAAGCAAAGTGTTTCCACTCACCTCATTGCAGTAGGCAAAGCATTAGAGGTAGAACCTCCCCCTTAGCAGTAGCTGCCTTTCCCTTTGAAGCCTTGCTGGTCACACAAAGGCTGTGCAGATCCCCTCAGGGATCTTGCCCTTGAGCTAGCTATCTCAGTACTATTCTCTTTTTCCCTGTTGGGCTCCTGCATTAAGAATTTCTTTTGTTAACCATTTCTCATGTTAATAAATCCAGACAAACTGCTAGTTTGTGCCTGCTGCCTCTGTAGCATAGCTTAGCCTTTAGTTCTCTCACTAAACCTGTCTTGATCCCTTGTCTATTGAGATTTTGTCCTCACCCACCACCCTTCTTTTCCTCAGATGTTGATCAGTATGGGAAGATATACAGAAAGGTTTATATGCTTTTGGAAATCTTTTCTTCCTCTTTCATTCAGTGCCATGCCAGGCACATGAAGCATGCTTTTTGTCCAAGAGCTGTCCCTACTTTTTGACAAACAAAATGCTCAATTCTTCTGCTCAGATTCTAGAAACTACAATTCCCATAATACCATTCAGAGAAACACACAGCTTTGGTGATGTCAGTGTCTTGTATTCAGCCACAGTTGGGATTTAGAGGAAAACCATTTTCTAGGTATGTATGGTATCTGTAGATGGCTGGCTTTCATAGCAGCAAGCTGTATATCAAAATATTTTCCACTTTGGGGAAGTGGGTGAAATGGCCAATGTGATCATAATGCAAGCTATAAAAAGATCAAAGTTGCAATGCTCTGCAACAGCATCATCCATTGAATTGTAGCAGGAGCTCACTGGAAAAAAATGTTCATGCAATATATAAGACATTAAAAATTCTGTTACATTACTCTTGCCACAAAGATTGTAATGAAAATGGGAAATGGCACAAACGTAACCCATTCTCATTACAATCGTTAGATTGTAATCTTGTGCTCTCCTTCTCAAGAGAATGCTAAATGAGATTTTAAAGTATGGAAAATAAAGGAGCAAATAGAAAGTGGAAAGCAAAAGAGGTGAGGCATGATAGACTGTTCCTGCATTCTTATGTTCTTTATTTTTGCAGTAAGGTAGGAAAGAACGCTATGAACTCAAAGAAAGATATATGCACACAGATATATTTCTTTTCTGATTTCTTTTGAAAATATGTTCTTTCAAAAATCTTATCTCCCTCATTCTTTCTTTAAAAAAAAATCAAAAAAAAAAAAAAATCAAAGAGACAAAGTAACACTTCAGATATCTACATCAAGAGACTTATTTTAACAGAGTAGAATTTGCCCTTAATCATCATAGTAGGAGCTGAGGGTAACACCTCCCAGTGAGAGAGAAGAACGGTATGACTTAGGAGACTAGCAATTAAAAATCTGTCAGTCACAGGTTGGCATCCGGCCCTGATTAGACAGTGACCGAAAGTTGTTAATATTAGGTGATGGCTGTGGAAGGAAGTACCTGACCTTGTTCTAATCCCCATGCCACTGTTTAAATGACATGTAGTAGCTGTCACTCAGCGCTACCATTGGTGCTTCCTGTAGAAGACCAAGCATAAAGAGCGTAAGAAGTGATCATACACCATCTCCTTCCCCATGAAAGTAGTTCATGCACAGGACTTGGAGCAGACAGGTACCCTCCAAATCTGTCTCAGAACAAAAAGCAATGCTTGCCTCTCTTGGAACCTCTTAAAATAGTAAATAAGGAAAAAATCCAGTGAGTATTCAGAGCCAGAAGCACAGCAAAGGCTCATACCCAGTATTTAATAGCTCTGTTTTGCTTGGAGAGGCAGTGGAGGTGAGTGATCATTATGCACAGGAGTCAAAAGGGCTCCTTGGTCACTGAGGCTGTAGCCCTGCAGAGTCCACGTGACATTTAGTCCATGCAGCCTTTGCAACAATACATCCTCATAAACATTAAAATACCTCTCTAACAAAAGAAAAGCTTTTCAGAAAAAGGACTAAAAGCTACAAAATCTCTAGCTCAACCCAAGGAGAAGGTAAGAAAGGTATCAGAAGGCATCAGAAATACTTTAGGACTTTGCAGTTCTGGAGATGTGTCTTCTGGTCAGGCACAGGTTTTTTTTTTTTTTTTTTTTTTGTTAATCCACTCTTTTGTTCACCCACTTTGTTATGTTTGGCTTTGCTTTTGTTGTTGATGACATTTTTTTATTTTTTTTTTATCCACTGAATTTATGTTGAGACCTGTACTCCTTCTCTTCCTCTCCATTCTTTGACTGTCCCCCAGGTGGTGGCCATGGGATTCTCTAAGTGAAGACAGAAGAAGGCCCTGTAGACAAATTATCTGTCATAGCTTCATGTAACCTTCAGCTATTCTTTGCTTAATGGATAGCCTCAGTTAAATGGTTCTGCTCACCTAAAATCTGCCCAGAAATTACAAAGGAAGGAATCTGATATTTTCATGGGTTTATGCCAGAATAAACTTTCTTTGTCTTTGTTGTTTGTGAATAGTCTCTGAAGGTAATTTTTTTCTGTATTCACACACAGATGTTGGAGGTGACATGTTAATGATTTGACAAGCTTTCTATTTGAAAACCAAAGCAACTCTTCAAAGAACATACATAAATCTGGTCTGCAACTTCAGACTGACTTGTAGATTTTTCTGTAATCTTGGTTAAAAATGTTTGCATCTGAGACGACTTTTTGTTTGAGAGATTTTTCTCTCATATAAGTGGTTTCAGCTGAACTAAAAGTTCCTGAAAGTTTGGAATTGTAATTGAATTCCTCTCAGTGATTCTATGTTAACTTCCAAGATCTTTCAGAGTACTGAGAAAAACCTGTATTATGGCTAGCTGTACTGTATCTGGCCTATGATAAATAGAAGACTTTTAATTTCCCAAGCATCCATTCCCTCTACCTCTACAACCCACAAAAATTAAAAATAAAAATTTCATTCCAAAGCTTAAAATTAATTTAGTTTCTGTTGTAGTGCTGTAATAAGCAGATCTAATTTAAACAGTCAGCAGTTCCTTCCATTGGACATTAATTTTTTAAAGTCTGCAAGTTAATCAACCTGTTTTATGGTGAAATGTGTTTTTACACGAAAACTCTTCATTATTTCTTTTTTATTTTTCTGTTAAGTGTCTGGGATAAGTGAAAATAGCTTCTGAATATAAAAGAATCAATTAATGTTTCAATATAGGAAAAAGAAAAAAGCAAAAAAAAAAAAAAAAAAGAAGTCATTCCCCAAATGGGTAACTTTTGTTCAGTGCTACAGACGGTTTCTCTCACAGCTGTCTTTGGAGCATGTTCTGTCAGTGCCACCTGTTAGCTAGACTGGTCTTTACAGGTATAATATATGGTCAAAAAAATGAAGAAAATCCTGAATTTTCTCTTTTCAATGTTAATAGTCCCTCTGAAAGATAAAATTAGTCCCAAGGATTCGAGACATTGCATACACGCATCTATTAGAGAAGAATTAATCAGAGGACACAGATCTTGGATAATGGAGTACGCTATTTGTGGGTAAAGAGGAGGCTTTCTGACAGACGTAACACCCACAGCCAGGCCTCGATTCGGACACAGCCTTTCCCGTGTCACTCTGTAGCTGTGTGTGACCTCCTTCAGAAAACAATTTGGGTCTGCTGTTTCTGCTCGTCCTAGTAGGGCAGTAGGGGCAAATTCTTCATCATTTTAAGAGGGATCTTGGCAAATCTAGTCAAGGACTGTATGACAGCATTGCCCCCTGAGAGCCACATGCAGCTCCCTTCTCTTGCACCAAAATTCAAGCTTCTAAAGGAAATAAGTGTATTTTTATCCTTCAGGCTCTCTCCTTTGTTTTTGTTTATACTTCAAAATCCAGCAAATGCAGTGAATTTGTTCCCCGGACGTTCAGCCCATCGTCCCTCCTTTCTGCAAATCAGTTTGCACCTCAGCGTGTCTCAGCTGCTGCAATAACTATAATTCCAATCACAGCCAGCCACTTTAATGGGCTTCTCATGTCCATCGGGAAGAGCTATCCCATATGCAATGTCAGCTCCCAGCACCTAGAGAAAGCACAGTCTCTCTGCCACGTTTTAAGGAGAGCTGCAGTTCTATGGTGACATTTGAGAGCTTTCATTATCTCAGTGCAAGGATCTCTGGGGCACACTCTGGTCTCTTAACATGTCCTTGTTTAACGGCACTCCTTACCTTTGGCTGCTTGCGTTCAGCTAACCAAGTGGTGGCAGAGATGTGTATAGTCCCTCTTAAATCATTCTGATTTTCCCAGGTCCCTCTGCAGTTTTTTTGACGGAACATATGGCAATGTTATGTCTATTTGAAAAAGCCTTTGCATCATATGTTTATACAACTGCTCACTATCCCAAGACAAAAATTCTTTCCTGTTATTGCCCATTTGCTGACTAAAGAAATTATCCTCTTTATGTATTCTGGTACTTTACCTTGATACCTTACATGTTTAATTATGTAGTCCTCAGTCCATAATCCATATGATTCACTCACCATATAATACAACTCACATCAGTTTTATTTGTTTTAACCCTTGCCCTTCCATTCTTGCTAGCTTTCGTCGACCTTTTGTATCTATTTGTTTTTGGTCTCTGCCTGGCTCCCTTGAAGCTTTCTCTCCCTAGTGACAAAACAGTCATCAAATCCAGTGATACAGGACTGGACCCAAAGGACAAAAGCTCCTGATGGTTAAAGACCAGGCATTAAAAAAAAAAAGGTGGGGGGGGGAGAGAACACACAAAGAAAAAACAAAGGAAACTTCAGTTATGTACCTTTTAAAGGAACAGAAACAGAATGGAGAAAAAGCAATGGATTTTATGGCTGCAGAAACAAATGGAGAAACAACACTCCGTGTTTGGCTCTTTTTCCTTCTCCCTCTGTGCTGCTGGCCAGTGACTTCAGTCATCCATGGAAATCAGGGATTTCCACCAGTTTCACTGGGAAGTGAGTTACACACAAGATCTTTCCATTCTCCAATTTCCTGATCAGCTAAGTAGGAATAATGTTTTTTTCTCTGCCTTGGTTTAGAGGCGGGTGAGGCCAGAAAAACCCTGGAATCTTTTAAGAGTGAAAATAATTTCCCCCCTGAGGTCTGATTTGAAGCAAACAAACAAACATACAAAAAATCCAACCTGAACATAAAGCTGTGTGTGATTCTTTTTTCCTCAGAAGGAGCAATGGAATAGTTCTTAGAATAATGTTTAAAATGGGCTTTTTACAGCTGAACTTCATTCCTTTGAAGTGCTTTCTACAACCACTGACTACTTTAGATGAAGTAACTATTTTAAAGCATGCAATATTAGGGAAATATGTCTAATAATATGTAGATATTTAGATCTACACATAATGTGTTCAACTTCTGTTAGCCCTTTGTATCATGCCATATTCAATGCATCTTAATAGACATATCTAGGGACCCTGTCCTCATTTTTAAGGCTTTCTAGAAATTTAGACTTTTTCCATGTCTGCACTATTACAATGGGTATCTATTTACATGAGATTCTCAAGCTCTGCTGTTACAGCCATCCTTTTTATTTACAAGTCAATAATATCAAGGCTTTCTTTTTCAACATTGTGTTCTTTGCTCCCTTATTTAAGAAAATAAGTCAACTGGCAAAAATCAAATGCAAGTCTTTTCATACTTGGTGTAGCTCATTTCTCATACAAGGTATATTTGTCACCACACTTAAATAACAAATTTTTACTTACAGTATATATCCGTTTTGCAAATACAACTTGCAGCACTTCCAAACCATTTCTATCTTTTGATAGAAACACCCCTTAGTCTTCTACCTTTATCTTGATATTTTTTTCAGAAAATGTGTGTTTTCAGGAGGTAGGAAGAGATGCATGGTGACTGAAATTTATTGAAGTCATTCCAATACCCTGGAATAGCATAGTAATAACTGCAGTACAATACTACAGAAGCAAAATTAAAGGTTTATAAAGTATATTTCCACCCCCCAGGCATTTTCCTTCTCTGAATCCAGGATGAACTGGTCACACTAACTCCAGTTTTACCGGAAGATGATGGAAAGTGGTATCAGGGCATGTATTTATGTTGGCTCAGCTGATCAGAAGAACAGGTTTTGTAGTGAGTTCTTGGGCAGTTTGACTTAGAGCTGCAATGGCCAGAGTTGTGTTGCCAACAACATCCATCCCATTAGTGCTCATTCCATTTCTGCTGATGTATAGTCCCCTCTGAAGGGAAATTTAGTGACTCTGGAGGGCCTGGACAGGGAAGGGAGAAGAGGGCTTTTACATAGGGAGAACATAACTATTCCAACTGACTTCTGGAAATGGCAGAAGGGTTAAACATCCAATACTAGGGGGAAAAAGGGCCAAGGAATTTCAAATGATGATTTCAGACTCAGTCTTGGAAACTACTCATGGTAGGTGGACTTCTGCACTTGTGCCCAGCTCAGTCACTGTTGGCCATGCTAAGGGGATGGTAGAAAGCTGTTTGGATGCACAACACACATGAAAATGCCAGAACATTAATGTGCATTACTCTTCTGACTCGACGTTTTACTCTTCCTTACTCTTGGGCTACAACACTATCCAGATTCTCCTTAATTGACTTGATGGTCTTGCTGGAAAAAGTGAGTTGCAACAGCTTTTTTCTTCTCCTGAATTATTTACAGGTGGAAAATATCTGTGTTGCTGGATCTTACCCAAAAGGCACTAAAATGTTTCTTGCAGCCTGATACTACTATTTTCTTCACTTTTCATTTGGCTAGCAAAAAATAAAAAAAAAAAAAAAAAAAAATTGTTTCAGTCAGTTTTGAATCTTTTTTTTTTTTTTTTTCCCCTTCTGGTTTAGGGAGTGAAACAATTATTTACACCGCCCTACTCCTGATAGCAACCATATGTCTGGACTGCACAGCAATGAGCCTCACAGTCCTACTTCTGGCAGCTGTCCCCTGGCCACAGTGGCATCCCAAAGCGCTCCTAATGGGAATAGGTGCCGTGAAGCCCTTTGCATGCCATTGGCACTTTCCAGCCTCCAACACGTTACCTCATTTGCCACCACTGCTCTCCAGCAGCAGCTGCAGCCAGGCATTTGGTAAGCTGTGTGGCACAGGCAATGCTTGGAAGCCCAGAGCCTTTTCAAGGGCCATGATGCTGAGATGGGTCAGAGATTAAAAAAGCAGTGTTATTGAGTGAGTTTGGCTGCCCAGCTTCCCATCAGCTTGGAGCCCCTGCAGAGCTTGCTTGCATCCCCTAGAAAAAGCTGTGATGCAGAGACTCAGCCTGCAATGAAGAGCTAAGAAACCTGCCTGCTGTCCTGGCTGGGGCTCCCCAGGGAAGGCAGATACTACCTGGGAAAACGAACTTGGCTGGAAACTGCTTTTTGTCAACTGATGCAGTCTCTCTTCAATCTTCTTTGTTTTCCTCCTTAGGTCAGCAGAGCCATCCTTTACTACTACAAGCCAACTGATATTTGTCAAGGGGATGGAAGTAACCCCAGACTTGCCAGGAGAGTCCCAGTGAACCGCGGTGAAAACAGACCTCTTTATCAGATGGGAGAGGACCCATACAAGTCCTGGACCTGGGTAAGAGGGCAGTTTACAAGCCTGAAGTTCAGTGGGACATTACTGGTGAGAGTATGAGGGGGGTTAAAAGCTTGGTTAGCTCAGTATCTGTGGTCATTCTGTGGGAGTGCTCTCCCACAGGAGCACTCCCACAGAAGGAGACGTCACACAGTCTCCATGGCTGGCAGGAGAGCCTGCAAGTGCCCTGTCAGCTCAAGCCCTTGCGGGTGCAGAGCCTGGAAGGACTTGTCTCTCGCTACTGAGTGTGGGTATGATTTCTTCCAACAGGACAGCATAAGTGGAGCAAGACTCAGCAGGATGACTTCTGCCTTCTGCAGAGATGCTGAATGCAGCCCAACATGAGCTCTGCCTGTGGAAAATGTGATAGGAAGCTGCTCTGTGAAGCTTTTATCAGCTGTGCAGATCAGAATGGGAGATTTCACTCTGTTTCCTCCCATTTCTAATGCAGCAATATTTCAGCATTGTGCTTCAACTCGTGGTTCGCAGCTGAGTGGTAGTTGTATGGTTTTATGAGGCCTCAGACCACAGTGTCTTTAAATGTTCTATAAAATATACAGGTTAATCACCTGACCCCAGCAAACTTCTTGGAAGAAGTTGTATTGCATTAGCTAATGCATTGCAAAGTCTTACTGGAGCTGCAGAAAAACATTTTACATGAAAAGCCAAGCTGTCAAACTTGTATCTTTGCTAACTTCACACAAAACAGGAAAAAAAAATCTCTTTAACTAGTGAAAACAAGATAAAACCACAAAGTTGATGGCCTTTTGCGCAACCTCAATTGGACATTGCAGCTATATGCCATAAGCTCAGAACAGAGCCTTTATCATCTTGGGTGCACTAGCATTGACCCATAACACAGACTCCTAAATAAAAAGCAAACCATATTGTCAAAGCAAAAATCAGTATCTCAGCAGATCTGGCCTCAAGTGTAGGAGTGTGAAGAGAGAAAACAAAAGCTCAGAATAAGAAGAAGGCTGGATGGGTTCAATGAGGGAAAAAAATACAGAAAAATAACAGGGTGGAGCAGAAATAAAAATACTTTGGACAGGCAAGTCCCCAAAGGTTCCAAAGTGCAAGGGAAAGGAGGCCTAATTCTTGTCTCTTCAGCGCCTGAGTGGATGTGCATCATCTATGGTTGGGGGAGGACTCAGAACCCTGGTTCTGAAACAACTGTGCAAAGCTCTTCCATCAGGACCACCGTGGTGGAGATGACATTGTGTCGGATGCGGGCTGTTCTGTAATTTATGGTAGACTGCTGCGCTCAGTACCCAAGAGAGGTGATACTGCACACCCCTGAAGAAAGTGACCAATGTGTCCCTCTTGCTCAGGGTGGGCACTGTTCTGCAGCAGGCTCACCCAAGGAGGGCAGGGCCATGGTCTGCGCTCCCTGCCCCTTCTAATTGTTTGTGTGTCTGTGTGAATTAGCACTAAGTAGTTTCCTCTCTCCCTTGAGTTGTGCTTATGCCCATTGTAAGGCAAGCAGAGATGGATGCAGGGGCATAGCTGAGGGATGGGGACAATGGTTGTGGACAGCTCAGGAGAAGTCATGTCCTTGTGCAGCGATACAGCATGCACTTTCTCTGTCCATTGCCCTGCTACATGGTTTTCTCCTGTCTCATGTGCTCTCCCTCTCCACAACGAAGCCAAGTCTTCCACAGGAAGATATTTTCCTTTCCATCACTTTTTGCATCCCAGTAAGAGCCAGAAGGGACCCAGCCTCCACCAAACATTATGAAAAATACTGGCTCCTGAAGAGCTTCTCTGAGCTCCATGAAGAACTACTGAGTGTTCAGACACTGGAAAGCTGAAGGAGTGCTGAAATGCAACCTGTGGAGAGAGAGGTTTTGTTTTTACTGGGGAAAGTACCTTGCTTGAGAAACATTCAGGACTTTATACAACTGAAACGTATTTTGATCCCATTCATATTATTTCATGCTAGAGTTCCTTGTTTCCTCATTCAGTTTTTCTGTGGCACTTTCATAAATGTCATTAAACTCACTTTAGAAAGGATTTTATTGATCAGTGGAAGGAGTTCATTTGCAACAGAAAATGATTAGCTACATCAAAGCTGCATCAAAGATAGCTGCTTTGGCCTGTGTCAGAGCAACAGTCATTTAACTATCTGGTATATTTGCTATTGTCCTGCATTGCTTTGCCAGCTTCTTCAGTCAGTCTGTTAGTTTACCTGTATGTCCTCTACTGTTCTAGGGTCAACCAGGCCCAATGCCACCTCTCTTTTGAATAATGGTGCACAATGAACTGTTCCCTTTGTGTTTCCAGCTGCCAGGAGTTACTTATTCATGACTTTCAAATGTTAATAGAGCTGTCTCACATTTTGCTTCAGTAAGGTCCTTTGCTCAGGTCCTGGTCTTTGTTTGTCTCTAGGGAAAGCAATATGTGTAGATCCACCTGAAATCCCATCTGCAAGTAACCATCATAAGGAAGTGAGAAGTCAAATACAAAATTTCCTCAGTTAGATAAGCCAGGTGGAACTAGAAGTCCTACATCAAACTAGCTGGAAGCAGAGACAGAGGTCATGGAGGGGATCACACCTACTGAGAATTATATGGTGCATTACCATACAGCTGTACAGAGGGGCTGACAATAAGGTAATTTGGGTAACATGATGTGGCTGCTATATTGGTCAACTGCCTTTTTTTTTTTTTTTTTTTTTTTTTTTTTTTTCGCCTTTTAAGACCCCTGCTAATACTTTGGTCAACATATTATTCGTTCTTTTCATTTTGGTCAAAGTACCATTCACTCAAGCTCAATCTGGCTATTGCTGTTAAGGACAATAAAAATGTTTTTATAAATATATAAACAAGAAAAGGAGAACTAAGGAGAATCTGCATCCTTTATTGGATATGACAAACAGACAAACAGTGACAAAGGATAAGGAAAAAGTGGAGGTACTTGATGCCTTTTTTGTCTTGGTCTTTAGTAGCAAGAACAGTTATTCTCTGGGTACACAGCCCCTGAGCTGGTAGATTGGGGCAGAGAGTAGAATGAAGCCCTCATAATCCATGAGGAAATGATTGGTCACATGCTACCTCATTTAGATATATATATAAATCTATGCATCCAGATGGAAGGTACCTGGGGCTACTGAGGGAGCTGGCAGAAGTGCTCACCAAGCCACTTTCTATCATTTATCAGAAATCCTGGATATCAGGGGAGGTCCCTATTGACTGGCAGCTAGCAAATATGACACCCATCTACAAGAAAGGCTGAAAGGAGGATCTGGGAAACTAAAGGCCTGTCAGTCTGACTTCGGTGCCAGGGAAGCTGATGGAGCAGATTGTCTCAAGTTCCATCATGCAGCACTTACAGGACAACAAGGTGATCAGGCCCAGTCAGCATGGGTTTATCAAACGCAGGTTGTGCTTTATGATTCTGATCTCCTTTTACAACAAGGTGATGTGGGAAAGGCCATTGATGCAGTCTACCTAGAATTCATTGAGGCTTTTGACACTGTTTCCCACAGCGTTCTCCCGAAGAAGCTGGCTGCTCAAGGTCTGGATGGGTGTACACTACATTGGGTTAAAAACTGGCTGGGTAGCTGGGCCCAAAAAGTTGTGGAGAATGGAGTTAAATCCAGCTGGGGGCTGGTTACCACTGATGTCCTTTAGGGCTCAGTTCTTGGGCCAGTTCTCTTCAATATCTTTCTCAATGATCCAGATGAGGGGATCAAGTGCACACACCCTCAGTAAGTTTGCAGGTGACATCAAATTAGGCACAAGTTGATTCTTTTGAAGGTAGGAAGGTCCTGCAGAGGGATATGGGTAGGCTGGGCAGATGGGCTGAGGTCAGATGTATGAAGTTCATTGAGGCTAAGTACTGGGTCCAGCACTTGGGGCACAACAACCCCCTGCCATGCTGAGGTGCTGGAGTGTGTCTGAAGAAGGGCAATGAAGCCAGTGAAGGCTCTAGAGAACAAGTCTTAGGAGGAGAGACTGAGGGAGCTGGGATTATTTAGCCCGGAGAAAAGAAGGCTCAAGGGAGATTTTTTTGTACTTTACAATTACCTTAAAGGAGGTTGTAGCTAGGTGGGGATCGCTAGCAAGCACCAAGTGGTAAGATGAGGGGAAATGGTCTCAAGTTGTGCCAGAGGACGTTTAGGTTGGATATTAGGAGAAATTTATTTACTGAAGAGGGTTGTGTGGTATTGGAACAGGCTGCCCAAGGATGTGGTTGGATCACTATCCCCGGTGGTCTTCAATAAATGTGTAGATGTAGAACTTGGTAGCATGGTTTAGTGGTGGACTTGTCAATACTAGGATAAATGTTGGACTATATAATCTTAGAGGTCTTTTCCAACCTGAATGATTCTATGACCCAGGGAGTTTCCTAATTTCAGTGCCATTTTTCTTCTCTAAACAGGTCAGCTCTCCACAGAAAAAGATGGAACTCTACTTTGGCTCAGAGATCATCTCAAGAGAAAAACTTTGTGAGGATAATTTCCAAGTTCCTACCAGCTTTCAGTAAGGCATGTTTTGGTGAGCAGCAGCAACCAGAATTCATAGGTACTTATCCCATCACCAGACTGCTCCACCAGCCCAGCACTGTATCTGCCATAGAGCCCTGCAAGAATGGAGATCCCATACAAACAGTCTGTGGAAATACCTTACCCGCTTTCTCATCCCACCAGAAACCTGTGAGTGACTTTCAGCCTGGCCTATGTCCCTATGCAGGCTCGCTGTACGCAACCATGAGGGCTAGCAGCTGCACAGGGAGGAAAACATTGGAAATATACTGCTGGGGAGGGCAGCATTGCAGAAGCCCAGAGCTACCCCAAGCTCATTCAATGGACTTACGGCAAAGAAACTCCATAACAAGGATGAAATCATCATTATGCTGCTTGGGGAAAACAATTTGGAAAATAATCTTTCTCACTTTCTCAGCATTTTTGTAGTGCCCTCCACATAACACCAATCTGATAAAAAGAGGAGAAAAACATGAGAAAATGGCCATTGTGTCAAAGATGTTGATAATGGACAGATAAATAGGCATGCTGCAGCTGTACTTAAGCCCTGGAAACAAAGACGACTTGCACACAACTGTTTGTCTAATTGGAGCTTTTTTTAAAAAAAAAAAAAAACTATTAATTTTAGATAGTAGTACACACACTCAGTAAAAGACAATGATTTTCCACAATGTTCAATTTATTATATTTATTTTTATTTATGAAAAAATCATTGAGATGTCTTTGCATTCATAGTTCTCATTTTTGCACAATTCATTGAAATGCTTGGCATCACTGCCATAAAATACATACACTGAAGGTAATAAAATTCAGCCACGCAGTACAGTAAAAATCCCCACAAAAAATACAATAAAATGGACATATGAATCATGATAAAATCTGTGCACCACTATGCTGCACACTCACATGTATTAGAGATGTGCAGTAATCTTGGATGAAACCTTATGTAAAAGCACATGCTGTCTTCACAAGCAATGGAAAATGGAAAGGAATAACACAACACAGCCCCATCTCTCTGATTTTGTATAACTCTTAACACATCATAGAGGTTTCCTCCTTGGTTGTGTAAAATGTTCTTCAATTTAGCAAGCCAATCCTAGCAGGTCTGCACGAGGTTCCCTTCCTTGGCCTCACAAAGGCTGTGCAAAATAACGCATGCAGTATCAGGGGGCTGATACCACTCATCAACCTCCAACTTCTCATGTCCTGCACTCTCCTCTACTGGTCAGCTTCCCAAACGCATGTTTCATCATCATACTGAAAATGTTATCTGTAGCTTGTAGGAAACATTTCTGGTCTTGTGTCTCACTAATACAGTGCATAAGCTGGCAAAGCAGAGAAGAAAGTTGGGGATGGTCTCTCAAAATGTTTGGATTAAAGATTTCCATAATGGTCACTGGAGCAAAACAACTCCTCGCCGAGGCGATCGGCTCTGGGGCAGACGCGTTCTGCAGCGGAGCTTGGGATTGGACAGGCAGGGCTGATTTTTCCAGCATCAAGCCCACTCGAGGGAGCCGCCAGGAGGTGAACGAGGCTTGAGCGAGTCCAGAGAAGGGCGATGAAGCTGGTGAGGGGCCTGGAGAACAAGTCCTATGAGGAGCGGCTGAGGGAGCTGGGATTGTTCAGCCTGGAGAAAAGGAGGCTCAGGGGCGACCTTATCGCTCTCTACAGATACCTCAAAGGAGGCTGTAGTGAGGTGGGGGTTGGTCTGTTCTCCCACGTGCCTGGTGACAGGACGAGGGGGAATGGGCTAAAGTTGTGCCAGGGGAGTTTTAGGTTGGATCTTAGGAAGAACTTTAGCAAAAGGGTTGTGAGGCATTGGAACAGGCTGCCCAGGGAAGTGGTGGAGTCACCACCCCTGGAGGTCTTTAAAAGACGTTTAGATGTTGAACTTAGTGATGTGGGTTAGTGGAGGACTTGTTAGCATTAGGTCAGAGGTTGGACTCGATGATCTTGAGGTCTCTTCCAACCTAGACAATTCTGTGATTCTGTGAACCCAGAGTTCCTACAGGTGCCAGTATTACTTGCCTTCCTAGACCACTAGAAAGGTCACGTATATAATGTAGGATACATGATGATCTGCTAAACCTGTAAAACATCTCAGAAAAGTGCTCGCTTCAATTGACAAGCATCAATTGTTCATAAATAATGATAAAGAGGGCAGATAATAGATGTGTGAACTCCTCTGTGTCTTCAGTAAAACCTAAGAGCCCTGAGTCCCTTACTAGTAGCCAACCTTTCGATACAGACAGTACCTTCTGCATAACATTGTGAAACTTCCCTATGATAACCACAGCATTTCATCCCCCAGCTTGTTAAGTCAGTGCTCTTGCAGGTAAGAGCTCCCTGGGAGATTTTCTGTCACTAAGCTCTGAAGTGAGCTCTGCACAGCCTTGCAGAAAATAATTTTTAATGTGTTGAAGTCTGGCTTCTGCTATTGCTTACTTTGAAGGTGCAACATCTCCTTAATCACTGCTTGGTG
The DNA here is from genome assembly GCF_047663525.1 of Anas platyrhynchos. Taxonomy (NCBI): domain Eukaryota; kingdom Metazoa; phylum Chordata; class Aves; order Anseriformes; family Anatidae; genus Anas; species Anas platyrhynchos. Next base: position 42,090,233 of record NC_092588.1, on the reverse strand, counting down.
CTGCATAGGTGAGCTGGACCATGGCCATCCATTGGCATAAAAGACCTTGGAGAACAACAGCACCACTTGCCGGGGACAGTCTCATAACAGCAGGAAAAATCCCACAAAATGTGCAGCAGAGTGCCCTACTAGCATATGAGATATGGATTACTTTGAAGCCTAACCCCAGTTCCGTGGCCTCAAAGATTTGTAACAGAGATGCACCACCGCAGGACAGTGGTGTGGTTTGTTCATTCCACTTATGCTTGGTTTCAGTGGCTTGTTTGGTGCAGAGACAGAAAACCTGTACCAAGCATTCAGGTACGGGTATACTACACATAGATGATGGAGAGGAAAGTTCGCACAATCACTCCTACAGCTATGTTAAACAGGATGAGGAAACAGTTTGTGGGAACGTATCTGTAGGGAGGGATGTAGGTAAGGAGAGTGGAACAAAATGAGCAGTGGAACAAAATTTGGAAAAGCACCTCTAAAAAATCACAGAATGTTGAGCACAGAAAACCTCCCACCATGGAGACCTGTTAAGGTTTAGGAAAATTTCCCATGACCTAACTAAACTGCAATGTCTGGATCATTTAGAATGCGTTGTACCAAGTCACAGCACAGTGCAGGGAATGGGATGATTTGGGGGCACATTTCCTTTCACCAGCTGAGGGTGAACTAGCTGATGGGCACAGGTCTGAGCTTTAGCCCAGCTCTGCTGCGGGGTGCACCGGAGCTGTGGTTGGTGCACTGGTAGGCAAGAAGAAACAACTCTGGTGGCCAGTAACCCAGCCAGCAAGTTCACCTGCATCTGTGCTACCTTAATGGTCCTGTTGCTGCTGCACAAGCTGGCCATGGTAAATTTAACATTTTATGTCTGCTCCATGCATTATCACACCTTCATTCAATGTACTATCTTGCCCCCTCCCATGGCCCTTCTGCAAACCCCTTGTGCTCTGCCTCTCTGCTCCCACCATCATTTCTTCATGCTGCTGAGATACCTAGGGGAATATTTATTCCTCTGGAATCACAGTGGTAGGGATCCCAAGGAGAGGTGCAGAAAAACAATGCAGATGCATGTGGGTGCTCTGCTGAATCCCTCCATCCCTGTATATCTCTCTGGGAAAGGGCAACGCAGGCCATTGGCATGGTTCTCTGTCCCACTTTCTCCCTGTGTAAAAAAGGAATAATGATACTGACCTAGTTCACTGGGGAGCCTGGAAAGGCCAGTTAATGTTTCTAAGACTCTTTGAAAATAAAAAGGTCTGTATCGGTGCTAAGTGTTATTATTCATGTATTGTAATTCTAACCTATAAGGGACTCCACTTTAGTACGAGATTTTCAGTTACTCTAGCAGCTGAAAGAAGGGTTTCATATTTCATCTTTTAGCTATACACAGATTAACAGCGCACACACACAATTTCATCACAGGCGTGAAGATAAAGGTGAAATCTACACTAGTGTTAGGCATTGCAGTGCATTGGCATGAAAAAACTCTGGTTTCCAACATCTGTGAAAGTTTAGTTGAGGATCTGTATAATGACTTTGTACCAGCTATCAGAATCAAGTGTTTGTGAGCTTGATCCTGTGATTTGAATTTTTCTGTGGATGTTAGCAGGAGCTGGAGTGGTGCCTGAATCAGAAAGGTGAAGCGTAAGTATTTTATTATGCAACAAATATTAAGCTTTTGAGTGTATAAATATATAGAAGGTACAGAGTGGTTTCATGGAGGTCTTTCACTTAGAACTTATTCATGTCTCTCCAGCAAGATCAGCAACATAGTGTGGCATGTGTAATTTTAAAAATCATAAAAATATCAAGCAGGGCCTTTTACAACATATCATATGTTCCTGACATATATTGCAGTTCTGGCAGTGACTTATATGTTACTCATTTCCAAGATCACTGCTTCTCCTGTTTGGATTATATTCCCCTCCCAGAGGAGATGACTGCATATCAGAATCCTCCACCAGGTAACAAGAGAAAAAAGGACAGGGCTCACATGCAAGCAGGATACCACCTTCCCAGCTAGGGACAGGATTGTCACACATGGGAGACAATGGTATGCCCAACGTGAAAACATTATTGAGAAGTCACTTTGATGTATTACACATGATGCCCTAGAAAATGCTGACTATCTGCCCTGGTTCTACTTCTCTGATTGTTATTAGGAGCATCCCTTTTCAACTTGTATTCTCAAGTAATACTCTGGGAAAGTGATACTGTTGCTTTGTGTTCAAGGGAGAGGATGGGATGCAAGCAGGAATGATCCCTTCCTCATCACAGTTTACCCCTCTTCCCCTCTCTTGATGTTTGGGTACACATAGAGCCAACAGAACATACCAGCTTTTTTTGTGGAACATGAACACTGTGATATGGAGCTGTGGAGGACATTCTTCTGTTCTTCTTATGTACTTCCATGTATTACACAATATTATAACAATGAGAAAAACAAAAAGAAGTGTAAACCTTGACTGTGGAGAGCCATATATTTCCCTCCTATTTCTTTAGGTAATAGAAAATCAACGGGCCTTTTACATACGAGGCACATCTTAAGCGCAGAAGCTCCCATAATCCCCTCTTATATGAATAAATGAATTTGTTTACTGTGCTGTCTGAGTGTGTTTCAAAACAATGACATTTCAATGGATTAGCTCCAACATTTCTTCCTTGCAGCAGAGCCTTTTTGTCATTCTTCCATATTTCCGAAGAGCAATAACTCATATTTCCTACACAAGCTCCTTACACACCACCTTGTGACTGAAGGGGGGACTGCAGCACACATAAAAGTGTTACCCAGTACTTCACTGTTGAATTTCTGCTTGAAATGCTGGAATAATTATCATCTCATTTTTCTTCCCTTCCTATTTCCCAAATAACAGTTCTCCTGTCCCAGAATTTGGTACAGCTGCTTGCTGCTGCTGAGCCATGTGCTCCTGGTATGGCACTCATCACAAACATCCACATTTTGAGGTAACATTATAGAACTTCTAATTTTTTAAAACCTTATTTATTTATTTATTTTTGTGATGAACTGCTAAAATTATTCCTTCCTTCCTTCCTTCCTTCCTTCCTTCCTTCCTTCCTTCCTTCCTTCCTTCCTTCCTTCCTTCCTTCCTTCCGTTTTTCTCTAGTAAGCTTGGTTGCAAAATTTCCAGCTTTTTTTACTGTTTAAGAATTCAGTACACTATTAGAAAATGCACCAACTTTTCACTGTAAATGATTGTGCTCTGTATGGCTTTGTCTTATATCCTGGAACTATTTACATTATGAGTCATTGATTATTTATGGAGATATTCATGGTGCTTTTCTTGGACATGCCATGCAAAGAAATCAGTAGGCTGGAGGGAAAGAACAACGGGGAGCTCTCGGGAGTGGACTTTTAGGTTTGTTTTTACATTTTTAAAGTCTTCAGTGCCATCAAAAATTACTCTTAGTATTTGGCTTTTTTCTATTGGCCTCTGTAGGAGGATCTCAAACAGAGACAGGCTTCCAGGAAGCAAGCGTAACAATAACACTACATATGGTGGTATGATCTCCTTTGCACAGACAGGCTGGATGGAACATGAAGAAATTAAAGGCTTGACCCTAACGCAACTAGGAATTTTGACCTTGCTGGTGTTAGGCATGAGGTGATACTGTCGGTGACTTTCCAAAATCATGGAGGAATTGTATTTGTGGAACCAAAACTCAGATTTCCTGGCTTTTGACCCAGTTTTGGAGGTTACAGGGCACTGACAGCCTTGCAAGGAGAACTTGTCCTATCCTGCACTGAGAACATGGGGTGCTTTCCATCAGGCAACTGAACAGAGGAGGCACTGCATTCTGGGCTAGGTCTTGATTTCAGCAAGCAGGACCTTCAAATTGCCTTTTAGTTTTGGCTTGATTTTAGTTTTGGCTTGATTTGTATTTTGTTTCTAATGTGGTGGTTTGAGACATTGTGCTTGTGAGAGAGGGAATGGCATGCTATCTAGGGACAGAGGAGTCCAACCCGTTTAAAAGGGAAATATCGCTGGAGAAACACAAATTGGTGCAAGCCACATCATTAGGAGAAAGTTGTCTATCATTAAGTGCTACACAGTGCACCCTCTGTGTCTGAAATAAGTCTCCAGGGGATATAAAATCATACCTGCCACACGAGTGGAAATGCTGAGGATGAGCCACCGCACCGTCTGGGTGTCCACCTCCCACCTGTGTTACCATCATTATATGCACGTTGGGCTGACTTCGCATGCTGAGGAGGAAGATGGCCATGCCATTCTCTTTTACCATCTGGGTAATTTACTCTGTGAGTTTCATAGAGAGGGAATTCATTAATGCAGATATGCAGGCTGTAATTATTCAGGTGATGCTGTGGGAGGAAGCTGAACAAAATTTGCAGTGAATTCTGCTGATACCCGGGGCTGTGCTTTTCTGGGTGGTCCTGCCTGAAAAAATAAATAAATTAATTAATTAATTAATACCTAGGAATGACTTAATGACTTCTTACCAGGTCCCAAGTGGCAACTTCTCCTGACTGGCATCAACAGGAACAGTTCTTGCTAGGCGAGGGTGATATCAGAAGAATCCCAGTTAGCATCCGTCACAACAGAGAGGAAATCTGTTGGAAATGCTGATCATTTATATCAAAATTAATGAGGTTTTCCCTCTCTGAACATGAGGGCTGAGTTGTATGCTGACTACAGGGAAAAAAAAATAAAATCCATGCATGGATATCTACTTTGCCTTCTTTATATATATATATATATATATATATTTACAGGGGTATTGTATAATTGATGACACTGCCTATTTGGGAAAGGAATTTTCTGAGAACAAAATTCATTTTAATAGTAATTTTTGCCCATTAAAAACACTGTTGTTTCTTCCCTCCTACATCTAAAGCAAAAATCACAGGGCCACAAAACAAATCAGCCTAATTTCACTGTGAACTTTTCTTTTGACATCCTTCTATTTTTCAAAGAGAATAAATGTGTTGTTACATGACTGCTCTTTTCCAGACAGAAGAGGCAGAGAGCTATTTTTGAAGCTCCTTAAATCAGAAGCTCTGGCTCTTTACAAAAGCATCCCCACAGGATATCAGGACTGTGTTTGGAAACATATGTGATAAAAAAAATCAAACCATAAAAATGAACTGGGATCACCTTGTAATTGGGCAGAGAAGACTTCCTGCTGCCGTCTGTATTTTTGTTAAAAGCCAGTGCTTCTGCATTTCTCACCTTTTGCTGCGAGAGATTGTACACAAAATCTCTGATTGCCAAGCAAATCAAAGCCAAGAGAGAGACCCCCTGTTTGGAAGAGACCATCCCCCTTCTATATTCTCTTTTACTGATGTTATGTGGGGAAAATTAGATGTACAGAATGAATCAAAAGTCATTGTGAAAAAAATAAAATAAAAACACCACCACTGGAACAGAGCTATATGGAGGACCCGGAGGAGATCTTAGAGTGCATCGGCTTCCATATAGAGCAGCAAGCTAATAGGCAGTTCATTGAAGCTAAAGTATAACATAAAACATAAAATTACAGAGAAAATGGCTTAAAATATAATAAAAAATAATTAAAAATCATGTAGGAAGGTGGCTCATCAACTTTTGATGTAAATACAGACATAGAAAGTGCAATTCATCACTTGAATGGATGATATAGTTGAAAATGGTAACAAAATTTGTAGGTTTTTATTCTTTTTTCTAAAATTTTGAGAAAGTCCCAATGGTTCCAACAACAACTTTCTGTTCTCTTCTGTCAGAAGGTGATTTTTTTTTGTTTTACTCTACTACCATAATTTTCAAAGAAAAAAAAAAAAACACTTTAAAATAAAATTCAAGATTAAAAAAGGAAGAAAACTCACAGTGATTTTCAATGTTTCCTACTCTATATGTTAAATGTACTATGGAGACACACTAGTGTCTCCACCAGTGAAGCCTTATATGAAACTTCCAATAGAAGCCAGACTTCTATTTTCTCTTGTCCACTGCATTTTATTCTTCAATGAAATTAAAATTCAGCATTGTTGGAATCTTATGACAAAGTCTTTTTTTTTTTCTTTTTTTTTTTTTTTCCTGTAAGATACAAGACAAATTGGAGAAGGTGTTGAGGGAATACAGAAGTTAAAAAATAGGCAGCATTCTCCCTTCCTTGGATTTTTTTTTCTCCTAGGGAATTTTTCTCATATTATCCTAAGCAAGACACATTTAAAACAAGAATATCCTGGGAATGCATTTATCCCAGGAATATGTTCATCACATTAATATTGCATTTTTCCTTTCATAGTCTGGCACCTGGAATTAGCTGTTTGAGAGCACATTGGCAACACTTAGGCTGCAAACCTTTTGAGGAGGGAGCATTTTTCTCTTTCTGGAACAATCAGTCCTTGACCTGGGCCATGACCTGATTCTGATGGCACTGAAGACTTTAAAGATGTAAAAACAAACCTAAAAGTCTACTCCCAAGCATGAGGTCAATACTAGAGTTAGTCATATGGAAATAAGAGTGGCCTTCATATATGAGTGTTTATCTACATTGGTCTTTGAGTTCCGACTCAGAGTGTAAGAGTGTATGAGAGTGCATGTATGTGTACAGACATATAATGTCTGTATTTTGAACTAATATTTATGCATATTTAAATAAGTATATAAATACTATATATATAAAATATGAGTTGAGAAGAATCCATACTCATGTTTATGGACCCCATGAAACAGCAGTATGTGTCAGAACAAAGGCAGTGACAAGCCTTTCCCGGGCTCCTGCATCCTCAGTACACATACGTAGAGTTCTGAGACCAGGAGGAGCCATTTGTTGTAATGCAACTGTGCTGCTTTTCCAAAACTTGGCAAGGATATCTTCTCCCTTGTTTCTCCTGTTGAGCACCTCAGCATTCAGCAACATGCCATATACACAGGAAGCATAACAGAAGGCATTGTCATATTCTGTCATATTCCTTCACGTGGCCAGCATGCTTATCCGTTTCTCAAAACACAGAGGATGCATTATAGGCAAAGCTTTCAAGGTTGTTTTTTTTTTTTAAAGTCTTTTTTTTTTTATGCACATAGATACATACAAATATTCAAGTTCTAATAGTACCTAGGCCCACAACAGGAATCTACAGTACAAAACATGGCGCAAGCTTAGATATAAGTGAGATACAGCTGCATGCAGTTGATATCCACGTTACGAAGGGCTTGAAATCCAACAGAGCTACTTTATAGTGCAATCTATGTATTTTAAAAATAGCTTATTTAATAGCTGATAAAAGCAGGGGTCAGCTTCCTCTGAAAGGCAGGAGGTGCATAGCTTTAAATACCTGCAGTTATTTTGAGAACATGGACGATTAAAATCTAGCAACTCTGCAGTTTCAAAAGCAACTGGAACTAAAGGACAAAGAAAAAATATTATGTCACTTGCTCTGAAGTTATTTTGTGTCTTTTCCTTCTTTCTATGTCTACTCGTATTTCTGACCTCTTTAATTTTCTGTCTTTTACTCTCTTGGCTCCAAGCTTTGTTCAAGTTTATACCATCCAAAATAAAAGGTCTCATTAATATCTATCTATTTATCTATCCATCTATGTATATATTCATCTATCTATCTACTTACCAACTTATATATTGTACCTATCTACACACACATAAAATACACATGAAAAGTGACTCTTTACAAGAGAATATATATATATTCAAATATATGTATCTTATGCTTTATCTACTATTATAATCATTTCCCCAATAATATTTGGCATATAATCATTTCCCCAATAATATTTGGCAATAAATGGCAATATTTCCCATTACAAAAATAGTAATGAAGGTGAGAAACAGCAGGAAAACTTGTAATTAATGGCTTTAACTTCTCACATTGTTTAAACATTTGCATAATTTCAGCTTCTATGAGTGCCTGAAAGGAAGCCAAAACCCACCAGCCAAAAGAGGCAAGCAAAGAAACAGGAATTCACATAAGCAGAAAACATTATATTAGTGGGAAAGGGAAAAAAAATCAGGTTTAATTGATAGCTATTAGAAGGTAATGACTTCTGTCTCTTCACTTAAAAAAGATTTAAAAAAATTCCATCTCAATGGAATTTTCAGTCATTAGTGAAAGTTTCCAAAATCTCCAGAGAGAGAAAGTGAATAGAGGTGTTAAATGCAAAAGCTTGTAATGGGGACCCTGATTCTGCCTCAAGCTGCTCACATTACATATTACCTTCATCTGTGAGCCCTACTGGCATCCCTTTTTGAGAAAAGGACTAGAAAAGTGGAAGTATTTCGGTGAGCTATTGGAAACCCAATTGCATAAGACACATGGAATGTGTAGAACTGGGAAAAAAAAAATATAAATAAATAAAGACTGGCCTATGTTCGTGGCTGCCTGTTTTTTGTAAGGACATTTTGGAAGTATTTGGAAGTATTAGTGTAATATTATTATATATAAACTTATTTGTAAGTTGTGATAGGCATCTTAGAAACAAAGAGCCAGTCTTCTCTCCTTTCACCACTTTTATGGCTTACTTGATATCTCTCCCATTGATAGCAAAGCTGCAGCATTTTGTGCATGCACCCTGCACATTGCAGCATTGTAGGAGAGGACAACACACGACTCTCGTGGGAGTAGGTGCAGTGTAACGGGTCTGTCTGAAAAGGACCACAACACTGTTACATATAATCAGGCAGAATATACATTAAATAGTGGATGTCTGTCACTTATATCCAACTGAGAATTCAAGCTACCGTGATGGTTCAACTTACACATTGTTTACAGCGAACAAGAAGGGATTTTGTTTAATGTATAGTATGTAGGAAGGAAGGGCGCTTTATGGATGCATCTTCTTCACTCCTTCCCCAAATCCAAATTCTCAATCTCTGTGAACTGTAGTGCTACTTAGTTAAAGAGTTTAAGGAGAAAAGGATAGAAACTGCAAATGCTATGGTGCTGCAACAAGCTGTGAAATATATGTGCATAGGGATGACATGCCCTTTTTAAAATGACCATGGCTGTGTGCTTTTTTTGTGATCACAACACTGGTTGTTGTCTTGAGAAAGAAAAAGGGTATATACGAATATATGGAAAACCAAAGGAGAAAATAACAACAAACAAACAAACAAACAACAACAAACACACAGACACATACAAACAGAGGTTAAATAATCAGTTTCATAAAGGAAGTATGTCACCTGTGGAGTCCCAAGGATATGTTGCTGAGACCATGTATTACATCATATTCACGAAACAGAATGAAAATGGAGATGATACTGTTTACTGATGGTGAGGAATTATGTTACACAGAAAAATTTGATTACAAGGAGATTTGGAAGAACTTCTCAACACTGAGCACAGAGCAAATGTGTAATAAATTGGCAGGTGAAACTCAATGCCAATAAGTGCAAAGTAAAATATATAAAGAAAAGAATACCCTAAGTATACAGGCAAGATGCTGGGATCAAAATTAGTTATTGGTACTTCAAAATCTTAGTCGATGTGGTTGCCTTTTGAAAACGTTAACTTAAAATGTTTAGCTGTGGTTGAAAAATAATTTTATTTTATTTTATTTTTTTTAAGAATTAGTATGAAATGAGTAGAAAACAAAAGGTAAACATCAGTATGCCAGTGTACAAATCCATGTTTTCACATCCTGAATAACCCAGGAATTTTTTTGTTCTTAAAAAAGAAGACAAAAAAGATCAAAGCTATGGAAGATCCCTGTGTGTAGGAAAGATTAGAGCTGAATTTCTTAGCCTGAAAAAGAGATAATTGTACAGGTCTATAAAATTATGGAGAAGGCAAATGGAAGAAATTGAGGTTACTTCTAAAGATTAAATAAAAAGAAGTTATCAAATGAAACTATCAAACTATCAGGCAGCAAGTTTAAAACAAGCAAAAGGAAGGAACTCAGAGTCACATGATCTTGAGACCAAAAGTAACATGTAGGTCTTAAACACAATAGGATAAACTCAGAGAAGAAACACCTGCGAAAGGCCGTATAACATAAGAAGTACAGATTCCCAGCCCGGGGACTTTCTAAAACAGTCTGTACCTGAATCCCCTTTTTATTAGTGAAGCTAAAACCTAGAGATGTCTTAGACTGAAGTTCTTGTGTTTCTCCTAAAAACAAGCCTCTTCACTTGGAGACTCATTTGTGTAGGAATTTAGCCAGGAAACTGCAGTTAGCATTTTGTGGGGGGAGCTGTAGACTAGCAGATGAATGGTTTGTGCCACTCTTCAGAGAGCTGCGTGACTGACATACCTAGAAGTTGTATCTAGAGGGCTACCTTCATCTATACATGCAACAGGCAGATTTCCATACAACTCTGGAGAGCAACGGTGTGTTGGTGTACATCTACCTCCACGGAGGTGTTTTGTTCGCTCCCTGAGCTCTGCTTTGGAGAGAAGTTCCTGCGAGAAGGTGAGCAGCCGATGGCACCGCTCCTGGCAGGATGCACTCAGGCAATATGTGCTGGATCCAAAGTTGCAGCAGAGAATGGGAACAAAATGAATCAGAAATGCCCGTGTTGTTTACAAGGCCTTCTCTGCTGCACAGTGTCACCTACCCTAGCCACAGCCGCTCTGAGAGAAGATTGTTTTCTATGGAGAAACCGCTTAGGGAAGGTGAGCAAGGACAGCGAGTGAGAGCAGGGAGCCGTAGCTTGTATTTTGGCGAACTTAATGACTAGTTTTGAGGCAAAGCCTTGAAGGCCAAAGTCTGACAGGCTGTCAGGCACTGATTGCCATTTTTCATAAAGGGCGCTATGCAAGTGTAAGTGATTGATAGATTGATTGATTTATTTTGCTGAGGCTCCTTTGTGGTCTCCTGGGGGGATTTCTGGCCACACCTCTCAGCCTGAAAGCACTTGCTCTGCCTGCTGTTGCTTTTTTTTTTTTTTTTATTTGCGGGTAATGAAAATTTGTTATAAGCCTTCCCTTTCATCTGTACATGGCAGGCTGTCACACAGAAACAAGCCATTCTGGAACCTTGCTTCCTTCCAAATTGCTAAATATTTTTCTTCAAATTGCTTCCCTAATGGGCTAGTATAATAGGAGCAGCATGCTCTCTGCCCACGCTGAAGATGCCAGAGCATTTGTCCAGTGCACATGTGTGTTGGGCACAATAAACTCATTGCCTGGCCTGGAGACAGTGCAGCACTGCTGCTGATCTAATCTATATCGCACATTCCTTGGGCACGATCATGCGTGCAATGGATACAGGCATATATGCACGTAGATAGGTACTTTTCTTCCCCCAGGAAAATGGGTCTCTTCAGGGAGGCAGCCAGCTTTGCATCCTGCTCTCCCAGGGAAGAAGAGATGATTGCATTTCATAAGGTGAGACACAATGGCAGGAGGAGGAGGAGGAGGTGGAGGAGGAGGAGGCTGCACAGCCACCGAGCAATCCAAGCGAGCAGTGACAGAGCTGGGCTCACTAATGGACTGGCCTGGCCAGTTTTTTATTGACTCCAGTTGCTGCTTTTTGGAGGGGCAGACACCAGCGGTCCCTAAGGTCAGCAGTTCCATGTGCTCTATGCTAAACTGTTGCTGACCCACTGCTTTATGAGCCTAAGTGCTTATCCAGGAACAGAAGTGAATAGGTTGTGTGTGATAAGAAAATAATTTGCCAAAACTGCAACAATAAAGAAGGCCTGATGGGATCTCTTATGGTATGAATAGCCTGGAGCAGCTGCAGATTTCTCTCTGCTTTCACAATTATTTTCATTTTTTATAACAACTAAAAAGGGAGCATTGTCCACAGGCTCTTGCAGCCCTTATTTTCATATCCAAATCTAATATTTCCATATACACGTGTATATATATATTATACGTTCCATGTCTTTGTGACTAAAGGACAGGAACAGAAAAAGAAAGAAAAGAAAAAAGCCTTCCAGATAAGAGACCTGTTGGCACATTAGTTAAATCATTCCTCCTTTCTGTTTCTTCCACAGCCTTCTTGCTGGACTGCTACGTGACTCAAGAACAGCTAGCCTGAGAGGCATGCAAGGTGGGCACATGCAGATGTCTAATACCCACCAATGCACATGGCTGGCTCTCAGTGCCGTGATGGAGCTCCATGTCTGGGGGTAGCTATCCTCCCCACCATCTGTGGGGCTGGGAAGGTGATCTGTACACTCCTAGCCCATACTCCGTGGCAGTGTCTGTTGAGAAAGCTTGGCATATTTTTGCTTCTTTTCCTTCCCACTCTCATGCTCACTGTGGTTACCATCTAGGTGTCACTTGCCTCATGCTCAGTTACCCTACCCGAACAGCCCCAGCAGTGCTGGAGCTGGTGGCAGCCCCTGTGCTGTGTCCTTCTCATTTACCCACCAGCCCCTGGGATGAGCAGTGGTTTGCCCAGACAGGGCTCCCCGTGACCCAAAAATCCTGGCAGATGTACCCAGGGCTTCTTCCAGAAGGTATGCCAGGTTTCATGTCTGAAACTCTCTGAGAACATCTAAAACTTTCAGAGGACAGACTCCTAAAAATACTCTTCTTGCAGTTCAGATTCTGCATAAGGAGAAGAACCAGACTCTTGCCTTGGATGTCAAGGCAGGGTCAGCTATGCAGAGTTCAGAAAACAGTTGTATAAAGAAAGACACAAAGAAGTGACTCAGATTGTAGCCGACTGCCTTTCTGATTTCTCAAGAGGTCTCCAGTGAATCAGAGTGAATGAGCTTTTTGTTGCCTTTACTGTTTACAGGAGTAGCTGAAGTCAGAGAGAGTTCTCCTGTCTTAGTGCTGACAGCTACAGTATGGCAAGGCTGTGGTGCCTTAGCATATAATGATCAATCTCATTTCAGCCCATTTTGCTAGAATTTAATTTTCACATGGCCCAGTGTGACCACATCCCACTAATTTCCCACTTGGATATTTTCTTAAAACATAAAGACCAGTTGAAGATTCTGCAACTCCTGTTGGTGAAATAATAGTAATAATTTACATTTATTAAGTGCTGTTCTTCCCAAAGGACTGCCCGAATGCTTTCCAAAATTTGTGTGTTCATGAATCCCTTCACCAAGGAAAAAATGCAGCTGCTTTAGTGGCATATAGCAGCACTAGCACAACAGCTAAGAACAGGGAATGAATCAAGGGTTTAGTGTTATTATAACTTTGTGTTCCTGTTAGAGAATTGCCCAAAAGTCCCAAGAGGGATTGAGGTCCCTCTTGGGCTGGGTGAAATAAGTAGGAAGGTTATTGAATAGAGAACCAGGGAACAGTAAACAGTAAAAAAAAAAAAAAAACAACAACAAAACAAAAACCAGACAAACAAACAAACAAAAAAACACTAAAGGAAGGGTAGGAAGAGAAAAGAGAGCAATAGATAAAGGCACACATGAAGGTATAGGTTTAAAAGATACCTTTAATATAAAATCATGGGATTGGAAGGAAATTGATGTTATCCAGTGCACTCTTCTGTTCTACAGCAGGTTCATTTATAATTATTTAACCACTAATAGGCATTTCTGCAACTTGTTCTTAATGATCTCTACTGGTGAAGATTTTACAGCCTTCTGAGGCAACTTCATACGCTGAAGTCTCCACTTTGCATTAACACGAACCTGAGTGTTGCTCACTGTAAAACAAACCTCTTGATTCTTGTCTTATGCACAACAAAATCTGTGCAAGCTGACATTTATTTTTGACAGAAGGAGACATATTATTTAGTCGGTAGACCTCACAGAGAGGGGGTATAGTGAGGTTGTTTAACAACAGCATTATAACGGGCTTGTGTCATAAAAACAGAGAATCCAGAGGAGGACATATCTTGTAGCTATCTTTCCCCATTCAGAGCCATGTGGAAAAGGTGTTTCTGGAACAAATGGGCAGAGGGACAAGGCTGCTATGCTGGTATTTACAACACTAGAAAAAGAGAGGGAAGGGCTGCAGTGCTCAACAGCAGAGGGTTAGCTGGGCATCGTGCCTAGGAAATGCTGCGCAGGAACAGGCAAGAGTTTCTGGAGTTAGTCTGAAGGAGAAAATAAAAACGGTCACTGCAATATGGGTCTAAACAACTAAAAGGTCAATGACATTATAATCAGGTAGAGGAAGGACCACAGAGGTAGAGGAAGGGAAAATTAGTAGCACCACGCTAATGAACCAGAGCCAGCAGCACCTCTGTGAGGAGAGTTTGCTGATGCAGGTGAACATAGAAGTCTGGAAGGAGCAAAGGTATCCTGTAGATACCAATTTGTGAGCATTCAGAAGGAATATGTGTATTGATTTGGGTCTCCAGTTCACAAATGTGAACAGATATAGAAAGCTAAAAATCATTTTTTCTCTGCTATTTTCTCCAGCAAGAAAAGCAGTTTTAGGTGCTAATATCTTCCCTGCCAAGTCTCCTGCACCCCATCTTCTTTGACCCAATGTGAAGTACTGCTTATTTGCCAAGCAGGAAGAGTCTTTCCTGTTCTTCACCCACAAGACACAGGAACGTTGACCCTGACATGGTGCAAATAAGAGTGTATAATAGAATGTAATCTTCGGAGTGTTTCTCAAAAGATTTGTTAGAAATGCTGTGTAGATGCCATTACAAAATTTAATGTTTTAAATTTTCTTCCTTCCCTTCCCTTCCCTTCCCTTCCCTTCCCTTCCCTTCCCTTCCCTTCCCTTCCCTTCCCTTCCCTTCCCTTCCCTTCCCTTCCCTTCCCTTCCCTTCCCTTCCCTTCCCTTCCCTTCCCTTCCCTTCCCTTCCCTTCCCTTCCCTTCCCTTCCCTTCCCTTCCCTTCCCTTCCCTTCCCTTCCCTTCCCTTCCCTTCCCTTCCCTTCGGGACTCGAGGGTGCTTTTCACTTTACAGGCAGTGCTAAGGAGACCCCAGCTCGAAGACAAGGCTCATCTCAACACCCCAAACTCCTCCTCCTCATATGTTACCTGGATACACATTAAAACTGAGCTCTGAACTGACCCATGTCCCAACCACATCTTTTGCACTTCCTTAATGACAGAACTTAGCAAGGCAGATGTGAGCTTCACCTCTGCAGACCCAGATCCACTTGTTTAAATAGAATATTTTTTTGTTTATGCTGCAGGCTAAACAACTAGGTTTACCTAGGGTCTCTTGTTAAAATGAGCCATCTGTGGCAGCTGTGGTAATTATACCCAGACTACTGTACCTTTCATGCAGAGCTCTTAGATTTGTGTTGAGACTTTGAAAACAAGAGGAACAATGGCACAAGGGGAAAGAAAATATCTCCTTAGTGCAAAAACTGTCATGAGGTCCTCCCTTCTTTCATTTTCAACTCTTCCCTGGATCAACCACAATCCCCAAGTTGCTCAACAGTTATTCCCTGCAATGAGGGGCTGGGTAACTATCTGAGGGCATGACCAGATGCCAGTCTGAGGTATGTTTTGCACCTCCTCCACACAAGTATATGGCTGCCCACTTTGCTTTGGCGAGTCAGGTAAATTCAGTATTTGTGATTCATTTCCCCGAAGTCTGGGCTACACAAATGCAATGCCACAAAACTATCACAGGGGTTGTTTCTTCCCCAGCCTTGATTCCTGCCCCCTCCACCCCCCTCTTTCTGGATGAGTCTCTGCTAGCACAACTGTTTTGTCCCACCTGTCCCCAGAGCCATCAGCTTCCTGTGAATATTAAGCTGCAGAAATCCCTCAGGAGCAAAGCCAGGTATTCCCTCCCTCCAGGGGGCTGAGCACACCACTCTGGGGAGGCTGAGACCCTCCAATGCTAGCAGAGAGAAGGTAAGACTTACAGGCAGTCAAACTTCTGCATGGCATGTGATAAATCACTCCACTTTCCCCTCTTTAAGAGTTCTCCACTTAAACCACACATTGTTTTCATGCATTAGTTACTGAATAGGGAAGTATTTGAAAACCCGCAGTACCTCATGATGCCTTGGAGGAAATGCTGAGACCTTTAAAATTCCAAGTTGTTGTAAATGCTACCAAACATAATGATTTTTGTCTCTAATCTTGTCTTTGTGAAAACATAAATTTGAACAGATGGAAATAAGAAAAGTAAACCTGTGCGAATAAACATTGATGTTATCAGCTGGAACTGACAATGGCAAAAGCAACCATTGATTCCTCAAGCTTTCATGGACTACAGAATATTCACACACCCTCCACTTCTCCTATTTTATATTTCTCACTGTGCATTTTCATATACTTTGGTAACAGCTCAGTCGTAAGAGTAAGTCAAGCTAACATGGCCAGGAAAGAACAATAGGTTTGATTCACGTCTGCTGTTTGTGGCACTACCGCGGCAGAAAGTCTGCCTGAGCCAGGGGGAGGTCAGCGTGGTGCAAGGTTCACAGCCCTCGCTGACTCCCTAAATGAGTACAGCTGATCTGGAAAAATGTAGTCACCGGAGCAGAGAAGGGTGTTCTCATTCTACTTAGCCCCTGAGCAGTTTCCAAATCACTAACGAGGCGCTTGCAGTACCAAGACGTGATTTAAAGCTCCCATACACAGGGCCAGTCATCTAATGAGCATCTGCCCCATTCGGCTCAAGAGCAAATCAAGACCATCATGTCTATTGTCTAAAAAGTCATGGATAAATAGTCCAATAACAAACAGTATGAAGTAATTTCCTGCGCAAACTTACTGCACCTTGGTCTTTACCACAAGCTCAGATTTCTTGTGTGGGCTCAGATTTTAGCAAAGAATTACGGTATATTGCATTCCATGAGAAGAATTTCCCACTTAACGGATCTCAGGACTCTATTAGACCCTTGGCTAATGGAAAACCATAAACCATCCCAGAGCTTTCTAGAACTCCATGGAGAGATGAAAGTGCAGATATTTAGCCTCTTCAAGGGCCAGGGACTGACAGAGGACTCCTTAAAGGAATGCCAAGCTAATAGAAGTTTCAAACAATTTCCAAAGGAAGAGATGACTATATTAACACAAGTATGATTTAATGGCAGCATTAAATCTTCTTCAGTTTCTCTCTATTTCTCTGCTTGACTGTATCTGTCACCAAACTCAGGTTGTGTTTTTTATTTTTTTACTGGGCATGGATTTTTATGCTACCTTTGTGCCTTCATGACTATATCTGTTTGGCTACTGACTTTGACCAGCCGCCGCGATGTGTCTGTGCACTGTGTTGCACGTGGTCCCAATGGTGTGCAAAGCAGCTGGACCCAGATGTGCTCTGGCCACCTCTGTCCTTGTCCTTGTCACACCCTCTGTAAAACAGTCAAGGGTTTGGCTCACACCTATCGCATTGCTTCTCTACCATTTGGGAACTCTCCAGTCGCTGGCTCCACACACTTCCTCATTGGCACACTCTCAGGGCAGGCCTGTTCCATCCATTTACATATCTGTACCTTGTCCTCAAGTCAAAGTAGAGTAGAGAAATGGGTCCTACTACCACTACATCTCATCAGGCATATGCCATGTATTTCAATTTTCTGTAGGCACAGAAGACTGTGCATCATTTTTCATTTTAGCATATATATGCCACTTATTATTGGAAAGCTCCTCTCTACTGGTGACTGCTGTATTTTTGAGTGACTGCTAGTAAGTCTTATTTTAATATTTCTTAACACATCCCCTCCTAAAACAAACTCAAATTCATTCATTAAAATTAAGGCACTAAGATTCCATAGAGACAAACTCCAGAGAGGGCTGACAAATTACACAAATAAGCTGTATTTATAATACCTCCAATGCCTCCAAATAGGCATTTTATAGAAGAGAAGCTCCAGCAAACTGATAAATCTATTCTCTGATACTGCAGATAAGCTGCATTTCAATACCTGAAACCATCTGTTTGACACAAGCATATGCTTAGCATAATATGAATACCATAGCACATAGGTACCTTAGCATAGCACGTCCCTTCATTTTTTCATAACCAGTGATTATAGCCCAGGCAGAAAAAAAGCCTGTAGTGTGTTGAGAAGGAGGGAGGAAGAGAAACATATAAAGAAGATGGATTTTTTTTCCTTAATCTGTGCAAGTCTGACAGAGCATATGAAGATCTGTAAGCCACAGAGTGCCAGTGAGACAGAGACAGAGAGACAGACAAAATTATTTCCTTTGCTGGGTCTCGCAGTCTGGAGTAGTGGCTGCCTTATTCGCAGGACTTTTTTTTCCCCAGACGCCCACCCAAGAACCATTCAGCTACATTTATTATTCTGTCAAATACAATGTGCAATAAAGAGCCAGTCTCCCCAATGATGGGTACCTGTGTTCATAGCTCCACAGTGAAACACATAAATCACATGTGAAGGGCAAGGCACATGTGCTTTTTGTTTCTTGTATCACCTTTTATTATCTTAGGACTGAAAAGTTAATAACCCAGTGGGTAATCATGCCATTATCAGTTTACATTGTAGTAAAGCCCATTCAAATGATGATTACATATGTTAATGAGTGTCGTTATAATGCACTACACAGTACATTACCTTCAATAAATATAATTGTTTATGCACTTTAATGAGGGGATATAATGCCCCCAAAACTAATGGCATTGACTGAATTGTGATTTATTGCTGGAAAACTTTGTCATTAAGAAAGGAAATCTTACAAACCCTTTCATGTTTATCTAACTTTTTTCTTCTTTAAAAGCTGCCAGTCATCTTTCCCTCCTTCTGTTTGCAAGGAGAAAATAGCTGTAAGACACTTCAGCAGTGTTCCTTGTCAATGCCTTTCTCCACCTGAAGAAGCAGGAGGTGGGTTCATTTAGAAGGTTTAATGAAGATCATTATGTTTACCCCTTAGTAAGGCTTAATGCGTTATCTGGCAACAAAACTGATAACACGTCAGAATTTTGGCTGCAAATCAAGCAACGGGAAGTAAAAATGTTGGTTGTTAAACCACAGACTAGGAACAGAAAATAAGGTTAAAGATGACATTTTGGCCAATGGTTCTTCATCTAGCTATAGAATAGTCAGAGAATAGTTGACTGTGCTGAGTATTCAAAGCTCTCCAGCTGGGAATGAAGGAAACTAGAGGTGAAATGCCACCTGATCTCTTCAATCTCTAGGTGCTTTCTTTTCCAGAGGAGTGAGATAAAACCTTTCTTTGTGGACTCAATAAGAAATGACAAAGAGGCAGAGAATGCTAAACCAGGCAGCGCTGTGTAACAGGCTGAGGGTGCAGTCGGCAGAGCGAGATGAGCTATCAGCAACTAAACTGCACAAGACTGGAGTTTCCTCTTTAATTTCCCTCCACTTGGTTTCCTTCCTGAATGGCACCGCTGTGACATTTCCATTACTGGTGAAAAGTAGTGTGCTTTGTACAGTAGTCTCTTCTCCTATTGAAGTCAGTGGCAAAAACTCCCATTGATTTCAACAGCAGAAGCAGCTAGCTAGCTGCAGGGGTACAGTTGCTTCTGCAGAGGATTTGCATGC
The DNA here is from genome assembly GCF_047663525.1 of Anas platyrhynchos. NCBI lineage: Eukaryota > Metazoa > Chordata > Aves > Anseriformes > Anatidae > Anas > Anas platyrhynchos. The sequence goes on along the minus strand of NC_092588.1, from coordinate 42,070,951 downwards.
AGTATGTCCTAATTTTGCTCTCTCATCAGTGTCATGAATTTAAAAAAAAAAAAAAAAAAAAAAAAAGTTTCCTCAAGTCTTAAAGAATAAATAAAACGCTGAAATTTAGATCAAATAATAACAGGAATTCCTCTAAATGTTGTTCAAATTGAGATGTAACAGCAGGGAATACGAGATAGCTGTATCTGAAGGACCGGTTTGAAGTAAAACAGCTTCTTAAGGTATATTCCCAAATATGTGTACATTCAGTAATTACTTGAGAAACTTTCCAAGGATCACAGTCATGTTCCAACTAGTTTGAAAGTCAGTAGTGTAAAAAAACTTTGACATTGAGATGCAATTTGTGGTAAGATCTAATTAATTTTTTTGCTCCTAAGAATAATTTATTATTTACACTTCTTATTATATATGTATTTTAGCTTCATTAGTCTGCAATGCTGGAAAAAATTATACCTTCAAGTCCTATTTATCAAATTAATGGTGCAATTTCATAGTGACACATTCCACATTCATTAAACCAAGTACAGTAAAAATGCATTTAAATTAGATTAGTGTGATGTAATAACGATTCCAGTGTACGGGGTGATATTCCAGCAGTAAAGAAACACCCAGATCAAGTTGAAAGCAACTTTGAGATAATTTTTCAAAATTGATTTTGGCACCGGTTTAAGTGAACGAATGAGGACTAATGCCTCTCCCTCATAGCCCTCTCCGTGTGAGAGTGCGAGGCCCTGGGAGTCATCTAGAGAAATGGGTGGTGTGGTCCTCCGCAACTGCTGTGGTGGAGGAACCCATACATGCTCTGCATAAGGTGCTGCCAGCCCCTTAAAATCCTGTCTCTCCAGGTTGTTTTATTTCCTACAGAGGGTGGCAAAGACTCACATGTCTGTGCACACATTGGCATGCATGAGCAGGCACGGCTGCCTGGATTTAGGACTTCCCAAAGGTATCAACTGTGATGTTTTGCCATAGGTGGATGCCAAAACTGTACACAATTAGACTACAAAAACTTAAGCTCTTTTGCCTCCCCATACCTAATACACTCCCTGCTTCAAAAACTCTGGTGTGAAGCAGCCCAAAACTCCCGTGTCCCAGCCATCATGTCCCTTAATACCAAATTTCAGTTTACCACATTCCCTGTAGCCTAATTTTCCCGTCTCAGGATGATGACTGTACATCCCCAGTAAACAAAGTATGATGACTGTACATCCCCAATAAACAACAGGTTGATGGAGGTTGCTGGGTGTGGAGTAAATCTCCAGGAAAGAACTTCCTGAATCGGACAGGGGCTGCACCTTCTCTCTCTCATCATGCTGATCCTCCTCTGTAATCTTTGCAGCCCAGCAGAGGACTAGTTTCAGCTGGCTGACACTGAATCCTGCACTGTTCCAATATCACATTAAAGAAGCAAATTAAATCCGAATAGCTCCTTAATAGAAAAAAATCTTTCTTCAGAGTATCCATAGGGAGTTGTGTATTGTATGTATCTGTCTTTCAGACTGTAAGCCTTCAGGGCAGTCACTATCTTTATTTCTGAAACGCATACAGTATTAAAGCACCATTGGCACTTAATAACTCAGCAAAACTACAATCGTTTCCTAGGCTTCTCCATGAGCCATCAGTTACCTTAACACATTAACAAAAGAATGCCCTTTGCATTTTGGCATGAGGCTTGTGATGGGCATGTGGTGCAATGGCAGATTGACAACCCTGGATTTTGGAGGGTGTTATTTGCTTACCAAGTGAGCCTGGCACCACTGCAAGTATTGCTGCAGAGCCCTTCTTATACTCTTCTGTCCTGACCTACAGGTACATGTATGATCCCACCAGGAGATACAAGTTCATTTTCCATACTGACTACCTGGTACCTCTTGAACCGAGGTGCAAAGAAAGGTGGGAAAGATTGACTTAGGACTGCTAGTTTAGAGGATTTCATCTTGACAGGAGTTATCAAACCCTTACACTGTTCTGGCACAGAGTTGTAAGAGCCAGGACTAGCACAATCCTGACACAAAAAGCAGGGACCCATGGCCACTTTTGACAGGAGAGAACTTGTAGCAGTTATAAAAAAGAGATGGAGCTGAGCAGTGCTGGTTTTAAATAAAGGAAAAGAGAAATTGAAATAGGGTAGGAAATTAAGAATCTTCTGGCTTGAATTACACGTGCATTATTAGCAAGGTAACTGCTGCATTTTCGAAGGACTACATCAGCCTTTTATAAACCCAAATGTCATTTACAGACTTAAGCCTAGAAGTACCCTTGCCAAAAAGAAACAGTTTTTTTTTGTTTTTTTTTCCTTTAAAGATCTGCTAAAAAGGTGTGTTGATTCACTGTGCACAAATTCATGCATTAATGTAATCAATTAAGCTTGATTAAAAAGAAATCAGTTTTGTCTCTGGCCTGACTGACCTCAAATTTCTGAGGGCTGCTTTTCCTGTCCTAAGGGCCTGAGCTATGTGTCCTTTTGACTTCAGCTTCTCAGCCTGTCATCCCCAGGCATATCCTTTCTTCCTTACTCCCCCCTCCCCTTCTTCCAGTGGATATAGGCTTATTTAAACAATTAAAGATATATGCCCCTTCAGCCTTCTCCAGAAAACAAAAGGCAAGATACGACCAAGTCAGCCTGAGCACTCGCAGACAAAGAGAGCAAACCAAATAAAATGATTGCTAAATAATAATAATAATAATAATAAATTGAACCTAAGTAGAAATTTGCATTTGCTCATCTATCTCAATTGAAGATTTCTGCTACCATGCACCATATGGTGCTGTGTGAGGCTATAAATATGCTGTTTTCCCAGACCCATTTCTAATGGCATTTCCCATCAGTAAACAGGTGCTCCTGGCTTCTCCTGTGCCTCCGATCTCAGAAAACTCTAGTGGGTACCTCTGTGCCCCTATGGAAAACAAATGCAACTGGTTGGAGAGAGGCTTTTCGTGATGCGTGCAGGGCGGCAGAGGACACCCACCTTACTACAAGCAGCTGTGGCAGCTTCCTTCTTCCCTACTTTTCATCTTTGTGTCAGTCCTTTGCCACGGCCTGGACACATCAAGCACCACGGGACCTCCATGGCAGAACAGAGTCTGTGTTTGCTCCTGCAGGGCTGAGAAACAGGGAGCAGCCAACACACCCCACCCCAATCCCAAGGGTTTGCCATGGGGGAGAAACTGTAAAACCCATCAAAAAGTGTGACTGTCATCTGGAAAACCTGGAAAGCTCTTGCAATGGGCTTAACAAGGTCATTGGGCTCTACGCTTTTCAGTGGCAAATTTCTGTGACTTTCATCTTTAGGATCCTAAGCATAGTGACTGAGTACTACACCATACTGCAGTCTGTTGCAGCCTGGGGCCTTCACACCTTTTCTGTATTTATTTAACAGGCTAGAGTTTGGTTATTGGTCCCCACACACTGAGAAGAAGGAAAGGGAAACACTGTTGGTCGTACTGCGGTGTACATTATGAGGCTAACCTGATTTTTGCCTTGCAATGGCATCAGCAGCCCACTGCCTTAGACTGGGGACAGGAGCTCAGGCTATGCAGGTCAGGTGGCCATGTTTTCAAATCCATTGCTATGGTTCAAATATATCCAAAAGGTCAATATATTGTTTATACCACATCAGTGATGCTAGAGGGAATAACAACCTTCAGTAAATCCTATTATTTTCACAACTATACTAATAACATGAGAAACTATAGATATAATAAAAGTTTATATCTATAGTTGCTCTGCAGACACCTCCTCTGGTATGGTATAAATATAATATATGAGACTTGGCGGTGTAATACAGTTTTTATTTCAATTTTTTAGGGATGGCCATGCACATCCATAACTCATGAAAATAAAAAGTGTATTACACTGCCAACTGTTACATATTCCCTAGTAAAGCAAAAATGGCAAGATAAATTTTATTTTTCTCTTCTCCCCACCAACAAAGTGTCTAGGTGATATGGTGATGATGAAGTGTTAGAATAAATATTCTTTATCTGAACAGTTTCTATGTCATAGCCATGTCTGTCCTGTCTATTTGTCAGTCCTGTCTATCTGTCAAATGCTAGGTGCTTTCTGTTTTCCCTGCATGTCGGCTTTGGTTTTAATTTTATGATGCTGTACTTGCTGCTATTCTCCTTAGGAAAGAAAGGAAGAGAGATTGCCTCTTCCTTTGCCCTGTGCTTATATTTTCTCAGGCACATTCTCTTAGGGTCTTAAGAGCTCTAACATCTGCGTGGGACGTGTTTTGGCTTAGTAGCATAGGCAGCACTTCTTAAAGATGTGCAAAATAGTGTAAATGAAGAAGTATCCCAGCTGCGTGTTATGCATAAGTGGAACAAGAGGTGAAAAATCTTATGATTCATAGGTAGGGATGGGGAAAGAATTAGAAAGTTGAGTGCAGCAGGCTAAGACTCCTTTACCTAAGAGAAATGGAACAAATATGTCACTCTCATACTATAAAAAGGGAAAAAGTGAGAAAATCCTTTTTTATAAAGATGGCATTATATTACACTCAGCTCTTGAGTATCCACAAGGCAATGAATCAGGTGGCAGATTAACTGTGCCAGGCTTGTATGGATACCCGTGGTAGTGCTGTGAGGAGCAGAAGCAGCCCCCAGGAGCACTGGGGACTACAGCCAGGAGACCTCCATGCACTGCAGGGAAGCAGAGCAGGATTCGGCCAAGACCAGAGCTGTCTGTGTGCTGGGCTGCTGCTGGCAAAACTGAGCTGTCTTCTGCAAAGCTTGCTCTTGTGGCTCTGCCTTCTCTCATCTGGGAGCCTCAGTATGGGGTAAGAGTGGCTTATTCAGGTTTTGATCAGTCAGCCCTGCATTACGGGGTTCATACTGTCTGACCAACTGCCCCTCCAGACACAGGGTGGTCACTGACCTCTCCTCAAGGCTGGAGCAGGAGCAAGAAACCTTAATGCATGTAGCTTGAAGTAATCTGACACTGGTAGGCTTTTCTTAAGGGTGTCCATTGGTATCAACATTATGACTTCCTCATACAAATTTAAAATCTCTCCTCTCCGTGTAAAGACCTTGGGACAAAAACAAACAAACAAACAAGCAAAAACAAACAAACAAAAACAAAAAACAAACAAACAAACAACAAAAAAAAAAAAGATGGCGTGTCAATTGCCATATGAAAAATAAAGAAATTCCAGCTTCCCTTCTCCACAGGCAGCCTGCATTCTCAGTGTGTATGGAAATCTGCCTGCAGTGTCAGTACTTTGTGTGTCTCCTCCTGCATAACACACATCCACTACCTCCTCACCTGGAAATCTGACATGGAGCTGGACTGGAAAAACAGGGGGGGGTGAGGGTGAGGGTGGTGTCAAACTGCAGAAATGCAGAAAAAGAACTTCCTAGCTCAGGAGAGATGCTAACCACATGCACAATTATTAATCATGACCATCTGATTCCTTTCAAAACACATGTATAAGCTACAAATGCACAGACAGTCATCCGGACAAAGAGAGAAGCATGCAGAAGATGAGGAAAATGCAGGGTCTGACACAGCCCAGCTGACGAAATGTTTTTTATTAAACCCCCAGCATACTAATACCAGACCACTGCACAGGTGGGAAAGAGGTGCTTGAGGGCCAGTGAGCACAGAATTTTATCAATGTGTCACAATTACAGAAACACCTGTGCTAAATAACTCTGAGCGTTGATCCACTGTGAAGAGTCAGTGCTCAGTAGCCCTCAAAATTTCTCATTTCTTACCTGCAGTGGGGTGGTCTTGTAGTCGAGCAGTGGTTGTACAGAACTTCCTAAATGTTTTTCTTTCTTCTCCCTAAGGATGCCTGTCACACAGATGCACAGTCCCTAAATTGCCACCTTTCCTGTGTCTGCGTTTTTCTTTTCATTTCTGTTCTCCCCGTACGGTGAAAGACATTAGAGATGGAGTGATAAAAACACATCATAAAACAGCACCACTGGGGAGATCTGCACCTTGGAAATACAGGGACAAAGTCTGCACTCAGGAAAACTTTCCATTGATGATGACGGGTTATGCCTCGTGACAAAAGGCAAAGGACTCCTTAAAACTACTTGCCTAATTAAGGTTCAGCTAGAGTGCCTAATTTAAAACAGATGACTCAATGTTGATGGTGATGCACTTTAAGCTGGGTACCTGCCTAAGTACTTGGCTGAACAGAGGCCCAAGCAATGTATCTTTAAATGAAATAGCAATGCAATAGAGCAGCCATTCTAACCACTATATATAATTGACCAAAATATCAAATCACTGAAAAAGGTGTTGCACTTAGAGTGAAAAATAATAAATAAATGACTTAACAGAATGCCAACATGACAGTCTGCAACAGAGCAGAATTCAGCTCCCATTTGAATTCATGGGAAAACAGGGACTTTTGAAACTGCTAACTTAACCAAAAATATATATTGTTAAAGCCAACAAATTTATTTTTCTGTTTGAAAGTCCCTGTTTTGCTATACAGGGGAATGGGATCTGAATTCTCTGACTCTTCAGCATCATAAAATCTGGAGTGCCTGCTTGGGGAGGTGTCAGGAAAATATTGGTTCCCATTCTAGGCTTACATTATATTTACACTGTGGCTCTCTGAAATACTAAAGCAGTACTAGATATTATAATTAACGTCTTCAATTTTTCCCTTAAGAAGTATCTGGTTCAATGAACTGTCAATCAGCTCTTCCCCTTCCTATTAGAATGGGTGTGAATATGCTGGACTGATAAATGAGTTCGGTGAAAGAGGGGAGGCAATACAGGGCTATAGATTGTATACAAAGGTAAATATTAAGTACACTTAACATAACTACAAATTTTTACATGCTCCATGTCTGTTTTTCAGCTACATCAGTCCTCTCTTTCTGTACCCCTGGTTCTAAGTGTGCACACAGTTGGTGCAATCACACACCCACTCCTATTTCTTGGGAGCAGTTTAGTCCACTGGTATTGATTTGCAGACATGTAAACCTGATGCTTGAAGGTGTGCAGGCATGCCACTGTCATTGATGTCATTGGTTGTTAGGCATCTAAAAATGAGATTATTGACCAAACACCTTTACTAAATGCTTAAAAAGTCTGAATTGTGCATTAATGCAGAGTGCCACAGCTCAATGTTTGAAACATTACCCCTTTATCATAGGATTTCAACTTTTATAAATGTAAGTCTATCCATAGTCCCCAGTGCCGTGACTGACTGCATTATTTATTATTTATCATTATTAATTATCACAATGTATTATTTATGCCATGCAATAGGTATGCACAGTATTTTGCCGAGAAACATCCCTCAGTCTCACATTTATTAATTTCTAGAATACTGTTACAGTGCTTGAAAACAGTGTATTGAAAACAGTATGCCAAAATACCTAGATATTACAATGAGTGATACTAAAAAGTTCCAGGAGGTCTCCTGTTATCACCTGTGAGAATCAGGTGGCTGTTTGGGGTCCTCTTCAAGGTCCTTGCTGCTCTCCTTTCCAAACCTGGACACAAATCCACCAGAAGGAGTCGTGCAGCCTTTGGGCTCAACCTAGTGCCCCAGGACCTCTCCTCTGATCCCCCTGAAGCTGTAGTTCAAAAACCAGTGTCTGGGCTGCAGCCAAGGGCCACAAGCTGAACACTGAATTAGCAGACGGTGGGCATCCACTTGCTGGCACTAGATGTCCCTTAGGTTTTATTGCTTGCTAAGTTGTGCCCAATATTTCTCAACAAGAAGAGGGCCCACTATATTGGATTCTGTACACACATGCAGTAATAATAGCGGGCCCAGAAGGGTTTACAGTATTTGTGAAGATTAGTATTAAAAGAACTATAAATAAACTAAACAAACAAAAGCCTCTGGTAAGGCAGGATTTTCAAAACTGCCTTAGTTCTGTGATATGCCTACATTTCTGAAGTAGTTTTGGTAGGCTCATGTTACAACTCAAATAGATGTTATCTATACATTAAATTATGAATAATAAGGCTTTGTCTTGGAGTTATGGCAGTGGGAGAGGTATCAGACAATCTAACATCACGAGGTGAACACAGGTTAAGGGGAAAGCCTTAGAGGTCCAAGGCCTCCAAAGCTTACCCTTTTAATTTGTTATTATATCACAACGGTATTACTTTTTGAATTATTTTTTTAACTAAGAAAAACACAGTTGTAAATACAGACCCTTCCTATTCCAGGGAGCTCAACAAACACAAAGATGTAGCTGGCTGGTGAAACAAATGAGCAGAGCAAATGAAGCATACTTACAAAACTGTGTTAAACATTTTACAAAAAAAATCAGTAATCATCCATATTTACATCACCTTTAGAAATCAACACCAGTATCAGAAATAAATATACTGAAGAAGGGACAGGTGTTTCTATTACTATTATTGTTGTTGTTATTATTACTATTAACTTATATGTATATTCAATAAAACAATCAGGCAGGATTTTTTCTCCTTTTAATATTTAGTAGAGGTTTATTGGCATAACTTTCCAGATAAAATATTTTTAATTATAATAATGACAACTCATGAGCCAATGGCAGACATCTCAGACTTTTCTGAGATAGTTCATCCAATATGTACTCTGAGATACAGAGCTAGGGGTGAATTTTGCAATGGCACACCTCAGAACCACAGCTTCTGCAGCCCACCAGCAGTGCTCTACACCGAGCAAGAAGGATGCAACGCTCATCAGGGCTGGGAAGGTCAGGAGACAGCAGTGTGAGTTGCTGCCTTAATGCTGAACAGCACACGTCATGTTCCCTGTGAGGTGCCCTGCACTTAGTAAGGAGCAAGGTAACTCTTCCTGGAGTGAATGGAGAGGTACAAGCCAGTGGGAACAGTCAGAAGCATTTGATGCTGACAGCTGATGCCAGAGGAAGGTTGTTACCTCCTGGGCTATGATGGCTCTGTGTCATTGCCTTTTGAAAAAATAGTCAACATTGCAATGTAGTACTTGGCTTCAATATCCATGAAAGTGAGGCAACAAAGTCCATCTTCCTTTATCCTGATGCATATCAGGGACAGTGCTGCTGAAATCAGTGGCATAACAAAGATGTAAAACTGGTCGAAGTAGGAGATCAACTCAGTGATAACATAATCTCTCTAAGAGCTTGGCTGTTCATTCTCTAGCTCCAATAATGAAAACATGGGGGTGTGCTAAAGCAGCAGGGGTCCTTAAACTTATTTATCATCTGGGATCACTACTTAATTGAAGGACATACTGATGCACACCTCCCTTCCTATTCTCCATGCTAAAAGATCACCTCCTCTTCCACTTCCTATCACATATCCTCCCTGTGGCAAAGCAATAGCAATTACAGGAATACTAGGGAAGTAATTAATGTATTTTAGCTGTATTTTAATGAAATTCAATAGCTGAAGAAAAGGGAGAAGAGCCAATAAAATGTAACGTGTTATCTCTACTGCATGCCACAGTTTGGAAACCTGTGTACTGAAAATGAGAAAAACGTCTGCACCCACTTAACACTATTAGGTTAGCCTGTCCCGTGTATTGCCAGCTGGATAACATGATGTGAAGGGTTCACACTTGCAAAATAAAACTGGTTCTTCATTTAGAGATCTAGTAAGAGAAAGAAGCAATGTCTGTTAACATTACAGCTCTCTGAACGCATGCTGATTTCCTGGAGACTCCTTCAGATTCTTCCCTCTTGCAACTTCTGCTCTGTGCAGATCTCACTGAAAGTGTTTGATGTTCATTCACCTGCCTGCAGAGTTCTTGCCTTATAATGCCCTGCCAAAAGGTGAACAAAAGATGGTCAGCTAGGTGGATGACTTCCCTTCCTACATGAGTATTCCAGAGCAGGCTTCTGACTGCAGCAGTGGTACCACTTGTGTCCTCGATTACTCAGAATTTATTATTCTCAGCAGCTGGTAATGGAGAGGGACTTCTTTCCAATGGTTTATTTCAGTTTGTCTCTAAGTGTCCATTGCCCCTGGGTTGCTGATCAGTGCTTTGCTGATCTTACTGGTTGTCTGAGGAATCTTTGTGGTGCTGCCACTTCTTCCTGCAGAAGTTCTACCAGAGAAACCTGTGCTGTGCTGTCACATTTCTCAAGGGCTGTCTGTGGTGATCTAACTTCATGTTTCCCTAAAGCTGCCAGTCTCTGAGAAATATATCTTTATCCACTGTTTGAATACTGGCTTGGGCCATGCCTCCTCTCTTAAGTGCATTTTGGTGTTGTGCTGTGATTAAACCTGTGCATTGCTCTACCAGTTGCTTGGCAGTAGGTGACATCCTTCCCATTTCCCCCAGAACATTGTCTAAGGAAGCCAAGTGATAATGACTCATGTTTATTGGTTTCTCATTGGCAATGTACTTTTCCCTCTGGTGTCGAAATGGTTTAGACTGTATGTTGCCAGCACTTGGTCATACTTCTTCTTCCTACTATCATGACTTATCAGCATTGCTGGAAATATCTTGCAGCTGTTACAAAATCCAGCTGGTATTTATGTGGTCATCACTCTAATAGCATAGCTGCAAATGGCTAGTTTCTTTCTTATGCCATGCACAGTAATTGATTCTTCAAGTCTGCTAACAGCTTGTTGATAGATACCCTTCTTCCCACTGGCCATCTCTATGCCCTTAGTTTCTGCAAGTGTTGTTTTTTTTTTCCCCCCTTCTGAGAGTTGTGACATTCAGATATTACAAGGTTATTTCTCCCTTCCCTGCTGTTAATAGGCTCAGTGTTTTCCTAGTGTGAGCACTGCCTGCCATAATGTTTATGCTAGACTACATGGACAATGAAAGTTTGGTTGGTATCTGTCCAGGAACTGGGACCATAAGGCTCGAAGAAATACCAGAGTCACTCTGTCCAGCCTTTTCCAAGAGCAGGCTGCACCTGCAATCAGCAGCTCACCCAGAAGGATAAATGGAACATCTGCTTCTCCCAGGCCAAAGTAAGTTTTCACCACCTTATAGAAAATTATAATAGCAAAAGACCATCAACAGAAACTATAATGTGCCCCAGCGACAGGGAGAGTACAAGATACCATAGATGTCATCAAGGTCTGTGAAATATCAGGGGCTTCATTAGAACAACACCAAGATAATTTCTAGAGAAGGAATTGTGCTCTTCTGCTTCTCTTTCAGGTTATCATGTTTAGCCATTAATCACATTTTGTTACGGCCTGTGGAACTCACTGGCACCATATTCATGTACTGTATGGATTCTATGTCAGTAGGAATAAACCATCCCTTTATTAACAGCATCACTTACTGCACAGCCACATCTATAGCATCCGCACACTGAACACATAGGTTGATATCATAGTTTTTCTTCCTTCCTGCAACCCATTTATATTTTTTCAGATTATAGAGGGGCTGATATATACCACAACAAAGTAAGACCTCCCTGTTCAGCTCTAGATACTCCCTGTCTCAACATCTAGATCCAAACTAAATGTCAAGACCCACTTTGCAAGAAGAAAAGTTTGCAGTTCAGAAGGTAGATATCTAAAACAAGGACAAAGAGTTGTGCTGTAAAAGTGCCAGTTTCCTTCCTTTAACTCCAAAGGGTGTCTACATAACCAGAGGTACATCTGCAATGTAAGCGTTGAAAGTTAGGCGGGATGAATTGCACTCCTGAAATATCTGAGGGAATAACAATCCCATCTTTAAGTCTCTTGTGTCACACTGATACCTGTTCACATTGCAGCATCCATATTAAAACAAACTATAAAATTGAAGGAAAAAATGATGAATTTCCTTTGATCTTTGATGCTTATTAGACCAAATGTTGTGTGAACATGTCTTCGTCTTTTCCATTCCTAGCTGTGTGTAGTGAAGATGATGTTTAAGATCTGTTGGAAAAAAAGGTTCTTTTTTACAAGGAAATGTCAACACAGATTAGCAGATGGGACCTGCTCCAAAGATACCTAGACAAGACAAACATGTGGGAGAAAAAAGGAAAATGTTGTTTAGCCATGGTGTTTTCCTCTGCAATTCAGTAAGAATAAATTTCAAGTATTGCAGGCACTTTATTCCTCTTTCTCAACAGTGCAAAGCAAAAATGGCCCAGAGAAAAAGGTAGGAAATGGAAGTGCTTGAAGAGACAGCGTTGAAGTGCCGCTGTTGGCACTAGTCCATGCGGCTGTCACTACATGAGAGTGACTCAGCTGCACAGTGCACCAGCATCCTCATTAGTGGGGGACAGATTTCCCTTGGCCAGCTGTCCTGCACCAAGCTCCCTCTGGTGCACTGCTGTGCAAGTCTCACTGACTTTGCCCAGAGAGATCAGGTTTTTTTTGTTTGTTTGTTTTGTTTGTTTGTTTTAAATCTGAAAGTGTTAAACAGAAATTTCTAGGTGAGTTGCCTACTCTTTATATTACTTTTCTGCACTTTACCTGTCCAGCCCTCTCTGAAACCTCCCCTCAAGACCAGCACTGCTGAATGAGCCCTTTTAATACAAACTTCTTAACACAGACCTCACATCCAGCTGCTATAAGCAAGAACAAATTTTCGCCTGTGGTCCACTGTGTGAGCCAATTGTCTTACCTCCATGGGAGCTCAGAAAGGGCCTCTAGAAAGAAGTAATACATCCCAGTTCTCTTGCTCATGTAGTTGAAATAAGCTTCTTAATGAGTCAGTGATTATTTTTTGATCTTAAATCAGTGCATAGTTGCACAGGCTATGCATAGTTTAACCTTCTTTGTTTGATGCCCAAATACAAATTAAGATAACAGGGGTTATAAGGTTTCTCCTAAGGGTCTCCACAAACACAGACATATTCAGTTAGCAGCTCTCCAAAAAGCAGAATAAATATTTTTAAGCCTTTGAAAAGATGTTATCAGAGGCTCATTATATCATACAAAATCTAGCATTGGGCTGAAGCAGAAATGATAAATGTTGTAACTTTTTTGCTATTCAAAATTATCCTTTATGTCTTCTAATGTAGAAGACCACCAATGGGCTAACCCTATGTCTTCAAGGGCATATGTGTAGCCATCAATAAGGTGCACTTACAGTAGCACCAACACCTCAGTCTGTGAAAACAAGTGCATTAATACCCCGCACACACAGTCAATGCAGCCATATCAGTCCCAACATCTCCTTCCCAAAACTTCATGCAACTCTCAGGGCCTGGGGAGAGAATGTGGAAGGCTTTGTGAATGCTGGTGTGGGCCAAGGATGTGCACAGCAATCTCTTGCCACTCTCCTCCCTCCTCCCTTGCCTCGTATCCCTGCTGCATGGGTTAGGGCTGCAGGCTGCCTGCTAGCACCGCAGAGAATATGGACGCAGCACTCGTATTTTACCAACACAAGTTGCTGACTACAAGGACTGCCTGCTTTAAATGTATAACAATGCTGCTCTCATTGTAAATCATACTTTCTTGGTGAGCTACAGGGAAGACAAAATCCTCACGTCTCTGATGTATGCTTGTTTCATACTGGATCACTGAGATATTTATAGGGACAAACTGTGTACTCACTTATAAAACATTAGACCCAGTTCATGAAAGGGACATTGAATGTGAAGTCAATATCATTTCCCTATTTCTTATTTATTTTGCAGTTTTAAAGAGCAGTCATAATGCTATCTTACCATGTTTGGGATGCAGAGCCAGACTGGCAGGGCTGCTGTACTCATCCCACTCCACCTGAAGAATCATACGTCCTTTGGGGAGCAGCTTGGTGATTCAGAATATAAGAGCAGTAGGTTGGCATAGAAACAGATAACTCTTTAGAAAAAGGTCCCAGGGAAGGCCTGTCTTCTTGGGAGCAAAGCCAAATATCCGGCAGGACCAACTCTCCTGCCCACAAACAACTTGAGGTCAAAGAAGTGCCCTAGAAAATCTGTCTCTGGGGAGGAAGTAGCAGTAGGGGCTGTTCCAGCCACCAGCCACCACCTAGGGAAAGAAGGCACAGAGCTGGCAGAAGAAAAGTCAGTGAGGAGAGCAGGGCTCAGAGGCAAGAGCTGCATGTGAGACAGCCATGAAGTCAAGCAGTGGGGTGAGAAGGAGAGGCCAGTGGAGTGATCAATAACCTCTGAGGAAACATGCAGAAGAGGCCTGGGCATTAAAGCTCCAGGGCTTCAGCAATGATGTGAAGTCATCCTCATGCCCCAGGAGAAAGAAGCTAAAAATAGAGGCACCCATCCTCTTCTCTAGGCATAGACAAATACTGGGTAGAGGCTGAGCGAGCAGGGAGGGCCCTGTAGAGGCAGCTGGTTATGAGGAGTGTGTGGGCTGCTGTAATGGCAAAGCCCTTTCCATGCCACACCAGCAGGAGAGCAAGCAGAAGTATTTTCTGCCCCTGCAGTTCGTCTCAGCTTTCACTTTTGAAAGAGGCTTTGGCAGAGCATTGATTTCCCATCTCAGGGAGCCCAGTCTTCCTCTCAGGGGGAGCAAGAAGCCCAGAGCCCAGTCCCACCTTGAGCTATCCCTGAAAGGCTGCTACACTGTGCAAGTACTTGCAATTCAGGTCTCACATCCAGCTGTTACAAAACAGCACAAAACCCTTAGTCACTGAGCTAGATGTTACAATGTAGAAATAAGACAATTTAAGAAGATGAGTGATACATGAAAATCTCTGTGACAAGTACACAACATATTATTTCTCATGAGTATGTGCAAGGGGTATTATAATAGGTCCAGTTAGATACATTGAATATTGCCTGTTCCTACCAATTTCCCTGACTTGATGTTGTTTAACTTCTGGAAACACAAAGCAGAGGTTTGTCTTAAGGAGAGGCTTTAAGAAGAAGGTAGGAGATTTGTCAACCAGTCAAAAAGATGTCACAAGTTTAAGAGACAGTATGAAAGAGAAGCTAATAAATGTTGGTGCTATGCAGTATGGCAGATTCAACACGAAACTCAGGTAGGTTTGTCTGTGTGAAAGTTCTTGATGCAGACCTGGAACTTACTGAAGCACAACTTTAAAGAGCAGTTCCAAAATTTTTCAAGCATCAGACCTGAAGCCTGATTCAGATATGATTCTGATCAAATTCCACTTAAATAGAAACTGCCATGTCACTTCAGTTCCAAATGTCTCTTCAAATTCCTCTGGACAGTTTCCTATTGCATTATCCCATGCACGTCCCTTTGTCAAACTAAGCCATGCTATGCATCTGCTAGCAATAAGATAGAAATGTCAACAATTGGCTCCCCACGCTTTGACTTCCAAGTAGTTTCAAAATGTATTCTTCATGTCCTGTGATTTTCTTTATGAAGTCTCTTCAGCCATGCTTATCTCTTTCCCAAGAAACAGCCTCACATGAGAACGGCAAAGTCTTTTTCTTCGGAGATCTAGCCGTTTTCCTAGATACACTCATTTCCTCTGCAGATACCACATGAGAGTGTCTACAGAGTTGGCCACAGAGATAAGCAGATGCCACTCAGCCCTGGTGTCTGGATCTGCATTACTCTTGTAGGGGTGGAGAGGAGGAAGAATTTGTTCCTTATCTGATGGCCCTTGCTTTTTGTTGGCAGTGTAAGTATAAAGCAGTGGCATCATTTGTTTCCTGTGGGGAAGTTCTCCCATCTTCCAGAGACAGAAGAGGGCTATTGCTGTCTTGGTGGACAGTGTTTTGTGCTAACCTGAGTGAAAGGGCCAGGTCTGATGGTCTTTCTTTCTTGCATAACTTCTGAGAAATGATTAAAAAGAGTTTATGATACAAAGAGTGCTAGATGTAGATTAGAAGCCTTGGTTTTGTCTACATAAATGTCTCTCTGATTGCTTAGAGTAAAGCTTTTGTCTTGTATTTCTCTGTTTTGATGACAAACTTTTTTTTTTTTTTTTTTTTTTTCTGTACTACAGTGGTGATAGTCCTGGTTCCTCCATGTATAGTACAGAAAATGGGAAGCGTATTTGTAATTTTCAGGATAGTACAGAAAAAATGCTCATTACAGCCATTCAGGCCTAGGCTGCTATCTGCTGGTTAGAGCACTTTGACGTAGGAGCAGCATTCGCCTGTGAGGTAGCATTCAGGAGTGTATGTGCATCACTGGGAGCAAGGTCTGTCCATTATAGCCTTGGCATCCCCCTTTGGGGGCACACATCGCTCTCACAAAATGTTTCTTCCCATAAAAGGCTTGACCTTGAGAATTTTTTATCACAAGGGTTTAAACTCCAGCCTCCTGTGCTGTAGGGTCAATCCCACCAGTGTGGGATGGGCAACACAAGGCACTTGTTGGGGAGGAGATGGGCCCCTCACACATGCTGGTCCCTCCTCAGCTCAGCTATTCTGAAGTGACACCACTTCAGAGTCTGAGAGAAAAAGAGACAGCACAGCACTTTTAAGCTGTCATGAGGAAAGAAAGGTTCCTTTCATTTTATGTTTTGTTATATAGCAGAAAAAAACTGTCACTTTGCAGGATGCTTGCAACAAATGGCATTAAAAACTGATTAAGCAGTTCAGCTTTACTTAGCTTTTAATCACTCAGCAGCTGTTTACTCCACAATTCGTAGGTGTATTTATGTTCCCCTTTAGTTGAGTTTGTCAGTTATCCTCTCTTTCAGTCCCCTAATCCCTTGCTGGGTGGGAGGGCACTTTGTGGCCATGTGCACCCCATTGCAGATCTGACCCAGGTGTGGAAATGAGAGCAGTTACAGATGCAGCAAACTTGTGCCCAGCCCAGCAAGCACTGACCATCGACAGTGCTAAGAGCAAATGAGGCAAATACTCCAGAACTAGATACAACTGTCAGGGACCTTTGGTTCCATGGCTAACCCCTTCTGATGTGGAAAATGTTTTGGGTCAAGGAGGGTTCTGGAGATACCTCTTTTAATCTGACAGTGATGTTCACCCTCTAGTGCCTCAGTTTAGCCAAAGGTGAGTCTCTGTTTCAGTATACAGCTGGAACGTAGGGCTTGTGAGTACTGAGGCATTGCAGGAACTTGAATTGCCACAGTTAATGGTGTTTCTAGCACTCTATCATATTCTGAGTAACAGCTTCGCCTTCAAAACACACTAGAGCCCCCAAAGGGAAGGGAATCCCAAGAGCTGATCATTTTGGAAACTGAAAAGAGTCCAAATGGGTGCTAATATTTCACAAGGGAAACTTTCAGCTGAATGAAATGCATCTTGGATATTAATAATGAAGGCTATGATTATTACCTTGAAGCTCTGCTTTGCCAATATTTTAAATGGAGAATGAAAGTATGTGCAGATTTTAGGGATTTTTTTCCCTTTTTATTGAAAAATACACACTGCACATGCAAATTAAAACTGCGTTCACCATGCAAGACTATAACATTTTTGGCACATGTACTCAGCATGCATAAATGTTGGCTGTATTTAAGTTCTCCTAGACATATATAATTAATGAAATACATTTGTGTATAGCCTCATTTTGTGAGCAGCCTAAATTTAGACTGCCTATCCGTTTGCAATGTAAATCTTCATTTTGGTTGGTATATTAAATGTTAATGCTTGTGCTAATTTTTAGTCTCTAACCTTAAGGCAGGTCACACATTGCTTTATTAAAATAAAAGAAACAAAGAAGATTAATTTAGTCACTGGAGTCAACAATTAAAAGTACATGGGAGCTTGGACAAAAAAAGTAAGGAAATGATAACTTAATGGCAAAAGGCATGTCCTCCAACAGCTAGGCACCATGGTGTGATCCTTATTTACTTTTATAGCGCACCCCATTGTGCCTATGTGTTGGAAGACATATGTCATGTTTCATCCTCAAGGGCCTAAGTGTGAATTTCCTGTTATTTTTTTCACAACTTTAAAAGTTGTTTCAATGAAGTTTTTGTTGGAAGAACTTTAGTAAAATGTGTTTTATATACTGTCTGTGGCTAACCGGGAAAAATTGCAGCCCCAGAGGAAAATAAGGAAGAAAGGCTGCAGACCGAAGGAAAGGAAGGAGAGGGCTGAGCATGGAATGGAGCTGCAAGGCTGGGCTTGGAACTGGGATGGCTGCAGCCACCCTCACCCTGCAGAGCTGCACACCCTTTCCCACTGTCCCAAAAGGAGGGATGCTTTGAATATCCATTGTCAGGCACCAGCCGGCTCACACCCGGCTGGTTTCGCTGCCCTCTTCCTTTGCCTACTCTCAGGAGCGGACACTCATTTATTTCATTTATGTCTCATTTATTTCTCAGCAGCTTTGCTGGGGTAGGCTGCAGGAAATCCCTCGTGGGTGAACTCCTCCGCTCCCTGCAGCTCTCGCTGACTCCCGTGCAGAACCAGCCCACGTGCAAACTTTGAGGTCTATTTTGAGGAGGAAACAGGGAGATTCCATAAAACACCACTTTTTTTTGAGCACTGAGAGCTAATTAGTGCTCTAATTTAATGTAAATGCAAATGTTAATAACTATTTTAATCTATCAGGTACTTTTTCCCCTTTCTTAGTATTTTCACTGCAAATTTTTATATTTTCAGGAGACACTTTCCACACTGTTTCTAAGGTCTTTGTAATCCCTGTCTGGTGTCTTAAAACACTTTTTCTGATATACAGTTTTTCCTCTAGTTATGCCAAATATAGCAAGGAAATGCTGGAAGCAAAGCACACTCACATTTAAGGCCTCTGCTTTGCAAAAATTACCTAGCTAACTTCAGTGAACAAAACTTCACCAATAAAGCTTTTCAGCACCAAAATTCTGTACAAATGCCTTTTAAATGTTTCAAATTTTCTAGAATTAGGCTGTCACTTTTGCAAATGTTCTGTGAAATTTTAGCAGCAATTACTACTAAGCAAAACGTTTCAAAGAAAGGAATTCTAAAAAAGGAACAAAGATAAAAAGAAATAATCTTGCAACACTAACTTAGAAGTCAAAACTCTCTTGAAGTGGAAATTAAGCCCAATGCTGTGTATGAGGAACCATGCGGTAAAAGTGAGTGGACACAGGAGCACTGGG
Organism: Anas platyrhynchos; assembly: GCF_047663525.1. NCBI lineage: Eukaryota > Metazoa > Chordata > Aves > Anseriformes > Anatidae > Anas > Anas platyrhynchos. The sequence continues at coordinate 42,052,160 of NC_092588.1, read as the reverse complement.
GTCTCCTCATGGGTCACCTCCCATCCCTGATGTAGGGGACAGCCACATGGAGATGGCCTGCTTGCTGAGCCAAAACTCTCTCTGGCCACATTTTTGCAGTTGTTTTTTTTTCTTTTCCCAATGAGATATTACTCATTTGGGGCCTCTGGGCACTACTGTGTTCATAGGAATAAATGAATAGGAGAATACTGTATGGTGAAAGTAGAAGTTGTGTATCTGGTAATTTTGATGTGAAACCCACTTATGTCCCCCATTTTATAGCACAAGAACCACGGACCAACACTGATCCTGTCACCTACATTTTAGGGTTTTCTCTTCCAAGAGTAATCGTGTCCCTAGCCTACAAGTTAGCTCCTAAGTAATTCACGCGTTCAGTCTTCACACACAAACAAGTAAAAAATACTTGCCTCAACAATAAAGTCACACATGCATTGCTAATCAAAATCCTTCTAAATAAGCATTTCATTATTCTGGCTCCAGAATAATGGAGGCATCTATGGTTTGACTCAGAGGCATAAACTATAAACAGTAGCAGTGGACTCCAGGAAAATGAAATAATTGCATATTAAAAAAAAAAAAAAAAAAAAAAGGTGAGGAAGAAGAAGGAGTCCAGCATCTTCTGTATAAAATGCCAGCTCCAATCTGTATAGAGCCAGTGGTAAATTACCCACCTGTTTTCACTTACTTAACATTAAAAAACACTTATACATCATTACACTTTTGTATCATATTAGTGAAAATGAATGCTAGAGCAATATGAGGTAAACATTGCTAATGTGGGAGAAGGTTGTTTATATCTTCTAATGATAGGATTAACTATGGCAGTGATAGATTCACCGTGCTGCTTTGAACCCCAGCTCACCATTGAAAAAGCCAAATGGCAGGGCAAAGAAGCCTGCTAGGGCAAAATTTGCTTTTCTCTTGCTTATGAGACTGTTGTAATGAAGCAGCTTCACCAACTTAGGATGGCCTGTCACTACCCTGAACAGCCTCCCAAGGATCTTGCGGGTTTTGTGTGTTTGATTTTAATGTCATTTTCTGCCACCCATTTGTATTCTTCTCTTTAATGTAATTTGAAAGTAAGACAAGGAGGTGGCTCATTTAATAAATATTTTTGCACGGGTATTTCGGACAGCCGTTGGTGCACACTCAGTGAAGTTGGCCAGCACCTCTGCACCTGATGTCTGGAAACGTGGGTGCCTGGCCTACAGTGGGCCACAGCGGGCCTGATCCAAAGCCCCCCGGTGCCAGCAGAAAGACTCCGGCTGGATTTGTGAGGTGTTTTATTGGCCCCACCTGCCTATAAAACACCAAAAAAAAAAAAAAAAAAAAAAAAAAAAAAGCAGCAAGGAGAGGGGTGGTTTCTGGAGCACGGCCTTTTGTAGGCCCCAGTGCTATGGGCTACTGAGGGGCTTCCACGTCACCGCCTACCCTGGCAGCACACCCCAGTGACATGGAGTAGGGGCTTCCACTTCCAGGCTCTGCCTTCTAAGTGCAAGGACTCTGGAAGGTTCAGGCTAATCTTCAAGGGAAGAAAAAAAAAACAGTATCTGAAAAATGGAGAAGAGATAATAACACTTGTGGCTGTACAAGCGAAGATAACGACAAAAATAATCAAATCTCATGCTCCTGGGAGGAAACTAATTGCACACAGGGGTCAGGAAGACATTTTCATCCACTGTAGAGCATTGCACAGTTGGCTGCTGTGTTGTTATTATGAAAGAGGGAAGTAGAAGGAGGAAGGGGGAGTTTGCTTGATTTTTTTTTTTTTTTTTTTTTTTTTTCTGAAGAAACAGAGGGGCGGACAAGAGACACTCTTGTTTGCCCTTAAGCATCAAGTGCTGGCTGGAGTCAGAGACACAGTACTGGGCTGGGTGAATACAGTGTGGCAATGCCGATGTGTCCAATGGGTTGAGAAAGTGGGATGCATCTCTCCATGCACACACATCTGCTATCCCTCACTTGTGAATGTTACTCCAGATGGTAATCAAGAAGGTGGTTTTATAACCCACATTAAGAGGACTGTCTGCTGACAAGTTATGTGTTTTCTTCCCTTGAGTACATGCTGTTAAGATGGATAAGTGCAAATGGTTGAAATTTGGTTGTTAACTCTGAATAATAATAATACTTTGCATTTCTATTGCATCTTCCATCCAAGGATCTCAAAGCACTTTGAAAACACTAATTAACTGTGTCATACTGCACTGCTGTAAAGCAGGTAATTATTATTTCATTTTTTTACAGAAAAAGAAGTTTTGTCATAGTCAAAGAGAGTTTCCCAGGGTCACCAAAGAACCAAGACTAGTAAAGAAATGTTGATGATTTCTGAAAGTAAATTAGAAACATTGCATCAATATCCTGAAAATTATTATTTTTTTTTTTCCCAATGAATAAATTAAGTCAAGCTTCGCACATTTTCAATTGTTGAAATCCTCTTTTTTGGGGGACTAAAACACTAAAAAGAAACTACAGATCTTGCAATTTTCACTTTCTTGCTGAACAACCAAAAATATCAATCAAGAATGAAAATGGGCTATGGAAAGCTGAGTTAGTGAAATAAATAGTTTGATGATTGTGTTTAATTAATAACAAGAATATGGTGCAAAACCCATGTCAGCTTCAGTGCCAATTCCCATTCCTTTTGGCCTCATCAAATAGTTCATTACACTCTTTCCTCCCTCCTGGAAATAAATGCAAACTGTTTGTGAGGACTGCAAGGCTGTTTTTTTCCTGCTTTTCTATTTATTTTTTTTTTCTCCCTGTCATCTATTTAAAAACACCCTCAAAATGTGCTGCTGAAGGCTGTGACTTTGTAGACAATAGGCTCAAAAGCTCGTGTAAATGAGAAAAAGAGAGCAAGCCCAAGTTTCAGTGTTGATTTTTGCCCATTGAATGATATTAGTTTTTTGATTTTCAGACCCAGAATCCACCATTAAATTAAAGGAAGATGTTGTGGTCCCGTCAAAGAATTGAAGACAAATTCTACTAATCCTTCTGAGAGGCGAGACAATGGTAATGGGGGGTAAGGAATGACATCTGGGTGGGCAATATTGCCTGTTCATTTCCTCGGCTTAGCTACTGATTGTCACTCTTGTGCCTTTGAGATGCCCATAAGCTTCCAGGGAGACTACATGAAGGTAGAGTAGCTTAATTATGTAGGCTGCTATTTACTTGATTTCAGCTGAATCTATCAAACTAACTTTGCTTTAACCTGAGCCAGATTTGATTAGGAAGCCAATTTATTGACTGGTTCCCCCTTTGGCAATGCATCCTTTGATTTAGGTACACATACTTACCTACTTGAAAAGTAGCAGTGTTATGACACAATTTATATTTTAAAAAGCAATATTACAGAGAACATAATTTTGAAAAACAAACAAACAACCAACAACAACAAAAAGCCCTTTGAATCTAGAATAATGGCTACCTGTAAGGCAGTAGCTCACTTGAGAGATTTTGCTCAAGTAACTTATAACTATCAGCAGAACCCCTTAGGGAATTACCGCTGTTTTTGCAGAAGCTGTTTGCAGTGGAATAAACAGACAAGTGCTCTATATATCATTTTAAGTAAGACAAATAAAGTTCTGCTTCCTCCTTACAACGATGTCATTGTCACTTATATAAGAATAATTCTGTGTGACTTTTTATGAATCTTTCCCCTGTGCAGAAGTACAATGGCCTAATTTCCTACGCTGCGTATTATAAATAAACGTCCTTCTTCAGCAATCTATAGCCAAGCTGAAATGATCTCACAACGAAGAGAGCAGTCCAGAAACGGTAAGATGCATCAGAGCATTGGCAATGGGTGGAGGGAAGACCAGCCATCCCAGAAGAGGGTATGCCCATACCTGCTCCTTCCCTGGAAGAATTTCTTACATCCCCTCTGCCATGCTCTTGCCCCAGGACCAGCTGACAGGAAGGCCTGAGGAAGCCATTCCATTCATAATCTATTCCCTTTACAATTCATGGCATAGTTGGGAGTCAGTTTAATTTTGGGGGGGTTCTCAGATACAATGTTGAATGAGTGCTACTTGCAAGACTGGAGGAGAAAAGAGAGCAACCCCCTGCTTCCCCTGCAACCACCCACTACTATTGCTACAAAGAAACTCTCATATGGTAAAAACACGTTAAAAAATTAATAAAAAAAGCTAGAAAGTGTTATTCAAAATGTAATTTTAACACATTGTGAAGGGCTTTTAAGGGGAAATCTGTGTGGGGAGGGCTCTTATATCTCTAAGGCTCCAGCTAATGTAACTGGCTGCCCAGGGGAATGCCAGAGGGAGAGAAAATGGGAGAAATGATATTAAAATGGTGGGAACGTTATTTTATAACTTAAAAAAAAATATTTGTTTTCCCCAGAGTCTTTCAGGTTGGTTTGCTCTTCTGGCTGCATTTGATCTGCCAATAGCAAAGCCCATCTCTACAGTGATTGCAGAGCTCTGTCTGATATTCCCTGCGTGCCGAGAGCATGGGGATTTCATTTCATACATCATTTCCAGTGAATACCCTCAATATAAAGCACAGAAGAAATTTCTCTCGTACACACATGCACACACTCTCTCCTGTGTGTGCACGCATACATGTGTATGTGTCCACATGAATCAAATCATGCTCTGCAGAGAGGTACCCTGTAGCTCTGGTTAAATTCATGTGATAAATTGTATTTATCATGTGTCTTTTAGTGCCCCACCTGCACTATCCTGCCTGTTCATCTCTCTGCCTGGATTTGTTCTAAACCTCTGAGAGCAGCTTCAAAAGGGTTGCCATTAAAACAACGAGAGAAAAAAAATGCAACCAGCAGTATAACATTTCTTTTTCTACTTTCTAAGTGGAAGCTGCATTGTTCCTACTCACCACCTCCAAAAAAATACAACCAACTCAAGTCCCAGGACAAACAGAGCACACAGAATGACCCATTTAAGGTCCAGCATTTTACAACCCAGTGAGGTGAGAAAGTGGTGCTGAATGGTGTGGTGGAAATGGAAGATTTCTAATGGGGCACAGCTGAGCTTTTAATTCTGAGGTATCAGACCTTAATATGATACTACTTGGCACTTTCTGAGGTTTCTACAACAGCAGAAGTTACCTTTCTCCAGCCTTTTGGGTTCTATATAACTAAACTAAAGTGAAACTCACTTGGCAAGTGAATAGAGATTGATATAAGGATATGAAAATCTGCAAACACTCTTCAGAATTTGTGTGTAGGTAACTGACAATGGTGCACAACCACACAAAAAATCTGCTGCTCCTCTTGAGATTATTTCCATGCTCTTTTACTGTTTGCATCTCATCTGGCCATCCTAAGCTCACAGCAAAGATGCCCTCAAGCTTCACCTTCCAAGACTCCTGCAATATTTTTAGGTATTTTGATATTCCTGAATGAGAGATTTCAATATAAGTTCACATGCAAAGCTTCATTTTTTTTTTTTTTATTAGTTTGTTTCTGTCCATATCTCCTGGACTTTTATTGCTTTATTGCATCACAGATTAAATTGATACTAAAACAATCTTTCAATAGTAGAGTAAGATATGTAAATTATTGACCACTGGAAACGAAGGACAAAGGACTAGAAGAAAACTACTGAGTCATTTAAATCCTCAGAAATGTGTGGAGGCTGTAGAAGCTGCTGGTAAGCCAGTGTCACCCCTCTGCTGCAAGAAAATGCCAAAATTTCATCTCACTGTGGGTGGCTGAGGGACACAGTGTTTGCCACCACCCTCCACTAATTTCAGAGGTCTCTTACTGGTTTAAGAGAAATGCCAGGGCTCAAACTGACAGCTCCGTTTTACATGGCTATGCCATCTTCTCCATATGAAGTTTTATCTGCTCTCACTAATCATCAAATGAGATATCCTCACTCAGCAGCTTATTTTAATACCCTACTTGTCTGTTTTAAGGAAAAAAAACATGGTATCTAACCTAAACTTTTTCTTCCTTTGTTTGAGGCTGCTGCTTCTTGTTCTACCTTCTTGTACTAATGTGAAGAATTCCCTTACTTCATTAAACGCACTTCTACATAATGGTAATGTCCCCTGTGAGTGATCTCTGTATAAATTCAGTTCCTCTGATATTTTCCCCTATGTTTTATACTCTGATCTCTGTATCACTTTAGTGGTTAATCTCTGTATCTTCTCCAGTGCCATATCTACACACTAGGAGGACCATAAAGTGTTTTGGGTGGCATCGTCCTAGATTTACAGAGTTGCCATTTCACTCTTCTGCTTTTACATAAGACTTCTTTTTAATTGCATACAGGAATACTGCTGCTGTAATTTACTTTTGTTACAGCACAAGCATAAGTTTCATAGAGTAGCTAAAATAAAAGTCTCAAGCTCTGTCAATCACTGGTTTCTAGATACCTCCTCTTCTAGTTGTATCTCTATATTTTATTGACACTCCCAGAGTGTTATATTTGCTGAAATCCCTGTTCACAGTGCCTGTGGACATAATCTTGATGCATTTTCTGAATTATCTCTTTTTTTTGGTCACTGGACTTGTACATGCAGCATTTCTGAGATGTTGTGAAATATAAACCTGCAAAACAAGAGCACGGTTAAAAGACAAGTGACCCTGATTGAAAGGGTAGCTGTGAAACTGATTACACAGCAAATTGCCCATCTGCACAGACTTGGAATAAGAACATTTCAAAGCTCATTTGTGGACTGATGTTGCCAGTTAATTCAGTTTCAAACAAATCATTCATAAAATTAATGGTCACAAGTGATTCTTGTTTCTCTCAAACTCTTCTGTGAAAAATAGGTCTTCCATTGATTCAGGAGGATATGTAAAGGAATGGGTATTAGAAGAAGAGAATTGAATGAAGTGATTTTCACAAAACCTCAGATAGTTAGGCAACTGGTAACATACATGTATTAGGTTACGGTATAATTTTGCTCTTTATAATCCACCTGTCAGTTTTTCTGCTACTAAGCTTTGTTCTGTAGCTTTCCAAAATCTCCCTAAAGGAACATCTCTTTTCTCCCTGTTAAACAACCCTGACACTGATTTGTTGGCCACATGGAGTGTGGTTTGAGTGGGGTTAGCCTTGGTTTTCTTCTACTTCTCTGTTGCACATTGTAGACCCATAATATCTTTTTGTATCCTCTCAAAAACAGGACTTCAGTGTTGATGCAACATAGGTCCCAGTAGAAGCACCACAACAAATTTCCCATACCCTAAACACCTCCTTTTCCAGAAAGCCAGTTTTGTGGGGACTCTGAATTTGAAATTAATCTGTTCAATTGATAGTAAAATCACACAGAGACTTTGCAAAAGGTTTCACAAACCTATTGCTATCTACTCTGACTAACATGAGAAGTGTTCAATTCTAATGAAACAAATAACACCTACTGTTGGTTTCCTGATCCTTCCCAGGTATCTTTCCAACTTAGGCTAGATGTCTTTTAAAACCAATTTCTTCCCTTTCCTTTTGGATGGTACCAGTTGTGCAAGTCTATCTCCCTCCTCAGCAGATAGTTTATTTCTCCTTGAGATAGTTTTGTAGATAGAAAACTGTCTCATGTGAAAGAATGTCCCTCTGGCACTTTCTCTGCACAAGGGTCCTGTGTCTCTGCAGCCTCTCCCTGAGACTCTCAGCCTGATTGTGTAAAATATTTGGTACTGGCATGAGCTTAACCTGCACCAGTCTCCAGTCACCATTTCCATACCCCCTCCCCCAAATCGTACCATTTTTCAGACGACCTAAATGTTCAGATATATTAAAACATAGCCTCAGGATCTGTCTTTTAAGATCAAGTATTAGCAGTTAATCAGTCTTTGTTGTAAGATTTTTCAGCCAAAACACAAATCTTCACCAGGAAGGTTCAAGAAAATTGGTGTTTGTCAAGGATTGGAGGAAATACGCATTTTTTTGCCAATAGCTTGTAAGTCCCAACCTGTTCAAAGACAGACAAACAGTTCAATTCCCATCTCCTTAGGATGTAACAAGATGAGAATATATGCTATGTAGGACAGCTGTAGTACACAACAATTCACAATATGTAAACCAAACTGAGTTTTCAATGAAATTTGTACAAAGAGAGGTATATGGTAACATGGACAAACAGCTTGGCAGAAGACTGCATTCTTGTTACAGAGATTTCAGTATTGATTGAGAATGTAATTTCATTAAAGTATCCCTGTCTGATTGTCATCTCAAAGAAATTTTACAGAGGAGTGATTCCATAAACTTTCATACAACTGATCTAAGTCTAACTCAAAGAAGACTCACTTCTTGAACACTCTGGATCACCGGATCATTATATGTTTACCAGGCTATCAGATTGCATTAGGCCATCAGTGATTTCCTGCAGAAAATGAGTTGCACAGGGATCCTCATTCTAGAGTCACATGCTCAGCTCTCGTAAACATCACATGCAATGAATCTATGAATCTTTATCTCTCTCTCTTTTTTTTTTTTTTTATTGTTGCAGTCATTCATTCCAAAATATTTTCCCTAAGTAAAATAGAATAATCTTCTGAAACTTCAGATAGCCCCAAAATATGAAATTTCTTCCGCAGTTGACAGAGAGCCTGAGACAATGGTCCTCAGGACATGGACTCCCTCAAACCATTTTCAAGGTTGTCACTGAAGCCTCATAACAAGTCTGCTGTCAGGTTTCAAGGTTTATGTTAAAGCAGAGAAGAAAACTAAATCTGGACATTTTAAAGAGACTGTATAAACAAAATGCTCATGTTTGCTGTAAGGAGGTTGTTGCCATCATGTTGTGATGTTGTATCTCAAAATGACTTGAAGACACTGGTTTTCCTCAGTTCTTCCCTTACTACTTCAGTTCCTCCTAACCCAAGACTAAGTTCAAAGATGACCCAATTAGTAAAAGGAAATAGAAGAAAAAATTCCATCCTGTTCCCCTACCTGACCACGATATCGTAATATAAGACAAACTTTCTAATGTCTTCATTCCACAAGGGAAAGTCTTTAGTCTCACTACCAGGAAAGAACCACCCAAGGTAAATGCAACTAGATAGTTTCCAATGTCATTGTATGGACAACAATTCAAAGCTGAGCCAAGCTGCCTGTGAAAAGACAAGACTCCCAGAGCAACAATATCTTTGTTCTTTTCCAACACATTACCCCTGTGATTGCAAAAAGCATGATTCTGGTTTTCTTTATGGTGAATATTCTACTAAGACATTTCTCCCTTCTTACTCTCCCCCCAAGTGTTTTTCTGCCACCTCTGATAAATTGTCATTGAACTGGTCAGGTTTTTACTTTTGGGGTGGAAAGGACAATATTACCTGGTCAGTGTTCCTCCGTAAATGTCAGCAAATCTCGGGCTTATTGCACCACCATTCAAAGAGCAGGAATTTGTAAAAATGTGCAATACATATTTTGCAATATACTTTGCCACTAGTTTAATTGATTTCCTTTTCTTCTACGTTTGGAGAAGATATTCTTCACATAATCTCCACCCTGACCTGACAGAGGGCTGTAACTGTCTTTGAAGTCCTCTGCATTTCTCTTATGACAAAGTGAACGGGAGGTCACAGAATTACTATTGCATTTCACTAGTATACTTGCATATTTATGTCAGTTGATAGTGTCATCCCTTGTATCATGAAAAATGCTCATCTGATCCCAGGAGGCAAACAGCTTCCCATAATGTCAGTTCACATTGGGATTTCTTCATCAGTGCAAAACCATGGTTTCTATGCAGAGGTTTCTTGGTTCAGGAAAAAACAGCTCTGGGTAACAGGAGGCCCAAGCTTCCTGATTATCCCTACACTATTGACCATACAGCACGAAACAACACACTCTTTGAACGGAAGTGTAGGTTGGATATTTTTCAGCACAGTACAGCAGTTATTTTGTGCAAACACAGCAAGCTTCTGGTTTGCCACTCTCTGATGGAAGCATTCAGAGTGCCAGTACACTAGAGAGAGAGGAAATTAATTTATATTTTGAATAGAAGTGGATATCAATTATATGTGCTTTTAAAAACTGATTGCTAGAACCTCATGCTTGGAAGGGAAAGTGTAACAAGTCCTGGTTGTTTCTTTTCCACTTTTTTTTTGGCAAGCTAGCATCACACGTGGCACTTAAGGTTTGAAAGATTTAAATTCAGCTGACCTACGCCTGCATAAACAAAGAGGCTATAAAAAAGGGAAATAACTTTGTAGATGTAGTTTTGTTAGATTTTCCTAGCTAGATTTGGGATGTACCATTGCATTGAACTTGTGTCTGCTTTTAAAGGGGGCTGGCTGCAACTATACATTCAGTGAATATCTATGAATGCTACTGACAGCACAACTTAATTCCCAGGGCAAATTCTTCCTTGGAATTCACTTAGGATTGAAAATTGCTCGTGGTGCTTATGTTCTACATCCCTGTTAAGGCATGCAGGATAGCCCCCTAAACTGGTATGGTATGGTATGGTATGGTATGGTATGGTATGGTATGGTATGGTATGGTATGGTATGGTATGGTATGGTATGGTATGGTATACTGGGAAGAAGCATGGGCCAATTGCAAAATATTCCCAGTCATCAAGGGCTCACAGTGATATACCCCATGGGTAGGCAATCACTTTTACATCAGGCATTACAAATATAGACATGACACGAATTTTAGATATGATTTTTAGAACCAGGTGCAATACAATAGTATTAGAGACTGAAATGACAGAAAAGAAAGATTATGGGTGCGAGAAATTCTGTGCATCCTGCCCTCACAAGTACTTGCAATGACATTTAGTGTAATGCTGCACTTGTGGTGGTTTTCTAGCCAGGGGTAGAGAGGTCATTGTATTTATTGTATTAAATCTCATCTCTGTAAAAATATTCTGACTGGTGCATGTAACATTTTATTCAGGAAGATTTACTGTATTATGTAAAAATACCTATTTTTGCCATCACTAATTATTTGTACATTGACCAAAGCATACTGTGATTGAGCTTGGCGCAGTGACAAGGTTTTAAGAAAAACATAAAATCACAGGAAAACATTAAAATCACAGATTAAGAAGCCTAAGACAGTTTCAGGTGCTTACAACTGCTTAAATTCAAAGGACTAAAGACCACATCAGGATAGCCAAACCTTGTCTAGTTCTTTCTAGGGAGAGTAGGGTTAATAGATGGTCTCAGTTACCTGTTGCTTTTTGAAACTTGGGGATCAAAGCAGAGAACCTGAATACAGCCCAATGCCTCTTTTCCAAGAAATGTGCAAATTGATGTAAGATGACGTGTAATGATAAGGTAGCAAACAGTGCTAAGGAACAGCTGGTTGGCAAAAAAGAGGAAACCCTTTTGTTTTCAGACCCAGCAATGCTCTTTCCAAAAGAGCAAGGCTTTCTTCTGCAGGATTCAAGGAGACAGAGTTCAGTAAGGGTTACAGGGACCCAGGAGTTGGACTTGATGATCCTTGTGGGTCCTTTCCAACTCAGATGTTCTATGATTCCATGTTTCCATGAGCCAGGAACTATCCCAGTTCATAGGGATCCTGGAGGTGAAGAAAAAAGCTATTCTGGAATGGCATCTGGGAAACCTACATCAATCAAAACACCGTGCGATTATCACAATTGCACTAGCATTTGGATTTTTGTTGAGAGAGGAGAGAAAAGAGAGTTCTAGCAATTACATGAATGTTTGGTTCAGTCTTTCTCAGTGGAACTCTTTTCATAAAAAAAAAAAAAATCGATACCAATCTGCAATTATTATTACAATAACCTGTATTTTGAATTGTCTTTTTGAAAGCACATCATCTTCATTGGAAAGCAATCTTGAAACTGGAAGGCTGTTCTGAATTGTAACAAAATCAAATATCAACATTTTACTATCTTCAAGAAAGATAAATTCCTACTCTTTCCACAGTTCCTTCCACTTTTCTTCCAATAAAACACACATTTTTGGGCTTTACAACATAAAACACAAAACAATATGAATCTTTCTTTAAACAAACAAACAAACAAATGAAATAACCTCTGTTAAAACAAAATTCCTCATTCATGGTTCTGTTCTTTGGGAGAAATTGAGAGAGACTGAAATGGGTTTGACAGACATTGCTCACTTTGTTTACTGCACTTCTGGGGGGTGCTATATTGACATATTCAGGTGATGAGGGTAGAACAAGAAAATTAGCAAAGAAAGTAGCAGGAAGAGAAGGAAAATGTAAGAACCAGCAGCATAAGCTACCTTTGAGACCGAAGGGATGCTAATAGAAGGATAACATACCTTGAATTGTTGCCAAAGAGATTTTACTAGTAGTGCCAGGGAAACATTACAGAAAACCTTTGCAGATATTCAGATGACCAAATCTAAAGAGGTGTGAATAGTCTTAGTATGAGATGTTTAAACCATGTGCAAGCAATATAGCCTCCCGGAGGTAACGCTGCGAACAGGGTTTGCCAGAACTTGTCTGTCTACGTATAAGAGCTCTGCAAACCACTTTGCACTCTGGCTGCCATAACCATAGTGGCTGCAGAAGCCGACTAGGTCCTTGCACCTCTTCTGCCTGCTAAGGACAGACCCTGGCCCCTGCCCCACCATGGTTCTGAAATGGGCAAGGAGCAACCACATGAAGCCCCATGTCCTGCCCTTCATCAGGTCAAAGCCCATTTGTTGCACAGCGAGTATACTGACATTTTGCCAGCAGCATAGCTGCAGTGTACGTGTACCCATAGTGTATTTGGACGAGCTTCAGAGGGCAATTTTCTTGCTGTGTGTAGAGAACAGTAAGGGTGTGGAGTACTGTCCCTTCACCTTGTTTTCATTTTTGCAGCCACCTAAAGAGTCAGCCCCATCTACACAGCAACTTCCCTGAAATTACCAGGGCAAAGACCTTCACAAATAAAACAAGTCCCCTGTCAGCTGTTCTGGTTCAGTACAGAAAACCAAAAATACTCATACTCACAGTTCTAAATGTACAAAATCATAGGAATGTTGGAATGAAGGTATACAGCATAGACCACGCATACATTTTCTCATACCTGTTTTATGTTGTCCATAGGGCAAGACCATTTGTTCCATATTATAAAGGCAGTAACTGACTTCTGGAAAAAAAATAATAAATAAATAATAAAAAAGAAAACATCCCATATCTCATCTCCACTTAAAAATATGTATTGTACATGCCTGTTTGCTATTGGCAACTTCTTACAGCTGGCTGATATGGTTCATGTGTTAACCTCCTACTTCAGCAGAGGTAAAGAGCAAGGCTAAAAGCTTCTATCTGATTTGAGAGCATATGAAAGCGAAAAAGATACAAGCCTTTAACAGACTCGTTGATGTGATCACTGTCAGACCACCACAACCTTGTATAGGTATTTTTGGCTGAGATTTGTCAGGTAACTAGCTACAGTGTGTAAAATACAATAAAAGAAATAAATCAGTGGTGGGGAGGAAAGGCTGAAACTAGTGAGGAGAAGGGGAAACAAAAAAGAGAAGATTTTCTTCTTAGCAAAGCAGAGAGCTGTGAGAATGAAAGAATGACCTGGCAACGGCTGTAAAGTTGAGGAGCTCCCATTCCAGGGATGTGATGCTGTCGTGCCCAGCTTTTTACTCCACACATTCACTGTAGCTCAGGGGCATGTCACACACTTGTGAGAACTTTACCAGAGTGTTGATGCAATATTGTGTCAGTAACTGAGTGATTTGTTTTTCCTCTGGACATTGATTGAAGAAATTCTTATTACATTTTATAGCTTGCTTGGCCTTGGTATGAGAGTCAAGACATAAATTGGACCATAAATTGGCCTATGTCAGAATCTACATTGAAATGACATCAAATACGTGTCATCATGCTGGTGTTTCAGCTAGCAGCAGGAACCTGACACTCCTTGTCAACTTGATCAAATGCTAGACCCCCTCACATCTTTGCCATGTGGCACGCTTTAACAGTTATAGAGAAGGCTGTGCAGGTATCTCTTGTGATGATACTGCAGAATGCTGCAGTAGGAAAATAAATTGTGTTTGTAGACCAAATTGATTTGCTTCGACTTATTGCAAAGTAACAATCTCCACTGTGAGCATAGCAGGTATATGCATATAAATAAAAATTGACACCAAAAAATATATAGATACACTGAGAGGAAAAGAGAGCATACATAACTGAGATATATTTATCCCACAAGCAAAGCGAGACTTGATAATTCATGAGTGGCAAAGATGCAGTTGAGTTATGGAGATCTTTCCTCTGGAGTGAAATAAATATAGCATCTCGATTCAGCCCATTATATAGCGTGATTAATAGAAGTGAATGCTTTCAATAGGTTGGTTTTATTTTGAAACATTTAGAGGCTATATTCTGTTCTTGGTTTATGAACTATCAAAAGTCCTTATGCTGATTTGGAATTAAAAACTTTTTTTTTTTTTCTTTTTCATTTTCTATGTACAGCCCTGCAAATAGAAATCAAACATATTTTAGTCAGAAAGTAGAGTTTATCTAATTATAAGTTAGTGGCTCAGCTCATTGCAATACAGAATGTGAAGCACAGTAAGGGATACCCCTTTGGCTAGCTGGCTTTTAGACGAGCAGTTATATAGCTAGCATTAGTGCTAAGTTAACATTTGTCCATCATTTTCACCCCTGCTGTAAGGATTGGCTGACTCCCACCCATTTCACCCTGTATCTACCAATACCTTAAAGGCTAAACTTGTCACTCCTCTGTTTCTAAACATTGTGAAAACTGCAGGCAAGAGCTCGGCATCGCCACAGCTGGAGCATTTTGCAACACAGTGTTAACACAACAGGCTTCTCCCCTGATGGTTTAAGCTGACTTTGCGTACCGTCAGCCATGGAAACAGACAGTGACAAAATGTGGAGTAGCAAGCCATGGAAGGTGGCCTGGTGTTATTTTATGACTCCCTCGAAGTCAGTATCTCTTTCTAGCTGTTAATAAGTTGATTTCAGCTATTACAGACCATGTATATGTCAGCACTATTAGCTACTTGCTTATAACTATAACAGCAATGTCTTGGTAATGTGCCTGTTCAACAGTCCTAAATCATGTTGTCCTAAAGACATACCTGTGGTACAAAACTCAACTACCTCACAAAACTGCCGAAACCTTTGTTTTTCCATTGCCAACACCAACAATGCCCTGAGGTTCTTTCATATTAAAACTGGTAACATACACAAAACTGAAAACGTCGAGACAGCATGGAGGAGTATCTCTATTAACTCAAGAGAGTTGTATGAGTGTCAAAAAGAGAGAAGAGACAGACCTACAGAGATCCCTATGGAAATCAAAAACAGAGGAATAATGGCCCGTACAGCAGAAATATTTTCCATTCATTTAGTTCATTAGAAAAGTTCATTTTAGTCAACGTCCATCAGAACATGGTAGAACTTCCCTTGACAGAAAACCAGACCCTGCATATGGGTCTGAGAAAGGAGCAAAGAATGATATGCCATGTACTTGGCAAAAGTGAGCTGAAATATGCCACACTGTAAACTGCTGAAAGGGGGAATGTGACTGGATATTTACGCTCCTTGAAGTTGTGCGTGACACTTCAGGAGTGAGGGACTTGTTTGTCATCTCTTTGACAAGTCAGAAGGAATTCCAGAGCAGAGAAGCACCTTGAATTCACTGTAAATCGTCAGCCTTGTTATCATTCAGAGATCTGCAGGGCTGCAACAGAAGAGATGCTATCTTTGTTTTACTGTTTGCACAGCTGTAGGAATTACATTCATGTCCACAAACCTAGCTGTATTTAAGGGTTTTCAGGGCTGCTGTTCCAAAAGCAAGCTCAGGCCAGGAGAGCTGAGACACAAAATGCTTCCAAGCAAAAGGCTGAAGTGACTCCTGTGAAATGTTAATGAGAGCTTCTTGTAGAAATCTGTTCCTCATGCCTCTGTGATAAGAGATTTAAAATCTTTGCTCTAAAATGGACATTTTCAAAAACAAATCCAGATTTTTGCACCTGGCTCCCCTACAGTGTTCCCCTCCTTTCCCTTCCTAAGCCCGTTTTAAATTATTTTTTATATGCATGTCGCTCTACAGGACTGATCTTTTACTGTTTGAATAGAAACAGGATCATGTAGATAGAACTATCCAGCTGTTCCACATCATCTCCTATTATTGTTTTGCACCTATAACAGAGAAATTTATTGAAAACTCATAATTCTGACAACTTTTCACTAAATGTCAAATGAAAAAAGAAGTCAGACAAAATGTTGGCAGAAAATTTTGCAAACTTATAAGGGCTGCTCTCCAACCTACCAAACAAAAAAAATATATGCCTCCAGTTAATGTTTCATTAAATTATCTGTGGTTTAAAAATGAATTATCCAGGACAGCATTTAATCACAAGATTCTCTGCAAGAATGCCTCTGATTTCTGTTCAAGACACTGGGGCTTAGCTACTAAAACAAGATAAAACAAACAAAAAACCAAACAAACAAAAAAAACACTTAAACAACGACAACAACAACAAAAATACAACTAAAGGCTTGAGCATATTCCTTTACAAATGTTTTGAAATTTATTCTCTGTCCTTCTCTCTGATCAAAATTTGTCCTAATCCAGGAAGTCCTGTCACTTGGACAAGCAAACAGGTATGAAGATTCCCTACATCCATGTTATTCACAGCAAAGATTCACAGCAAAACTACTCACTGTAGAGCTGCCAGGAGCCTTATGCCAAACAAACACCACCAACTGCCCACTTCACCCATCCCTTGGTGAAGTTAGTCATGCCCATGTCTCCCACCACACCAGCTGATAGGCAATATTGTAAGCAGGAAATTTCACTGACCCGGAGCAAATCTCCAAGGCCATGGCTACATTCTCTAATCAAGGTGATATTACTTAGCTAAAATCTGAATAAACAGGCTCTGCAGTACGATCTGACTCTTGCCGTTGTAGCAAAAGGCTTCCATATCAAAAGGTTGGCATGAAGATCTGTAAGACATTGGAGTGCTTCTAATGATTTCTCTGCAGGAAACAAATTTCTTTTAAGAACTATTAAAATTATAAGGCTGGTAAGTGGCCAACACTTCACTTTATAAAATTCCATGTTGAGTTCTTTGTAAATCTGTCAAGCTTTAACATTGTATACCAAAATTCTCCATGATAGCTGCCTGCTTCAAATTAACAGTTAGGGGTCACTTTATCCTAGAAGAAATCATCCATTTTCTGAAATATGCTAAGCAAAATGCACATTTCAATTGACAGAGGTTTCTTTCTCTTTAAATACAGTGTCCCCATACTGTAGGGAGAAGAAAAAAAAAGTCAGGAGTATAGTGTTAAGGGAAGGAGACAGCTAGTGGAAAAAAATTTGTCTGGCCAGGTAATTAAAGACTATGTCATGTGCAAGCACTCACCTGCAGTAGTGGAAATAAGGTTAAGCAGGCTCCCATATCCTATTTTTTTACTGCATAGCTTTACAATTTTAATAGCATATTTGAAGTAGACCTTTTGGCACAACACATACCTTTTCACTGGTCTTGGTGGTTGTTCAAAGGGAGGGTCAGAACTCAGAGAATGTCCCATTTCCCTTCCTTTACGACAATCCCATTGCATGAGTTTACCTTGTTGGACAGCACAGCTCATGCTGAGGGCATTCATATGCAGGAATCATGGAGTAATGTGCCATCATGACCATGACATCAGTCAGGAAGCTTGGCAATGGCTTCCATCCAAGAACAGCCTTTCTTTTTTATGCAGAGTGGGATCCTTCAGAACCTGAAATGCACAGAAAATTATTCCCAAACTCTGCAGAATACAGCAAGTTCAGTACTGTGTTCATTCTGATAAACCTTATAATCATCCCAAGGAATATAGCAATGAATTCTACTGGTTAAGCAGTGATGAGATTAACATTTATTGGTTAAGTCCACCTGACTTTTTCAAGGACTTCTCCATCGCTTCCAGAGGACAAGGACCAGTGTCATAGCTGCTCCTTCTCCATTTGTTCTCCCAGTGGCACTCTGTTACCTGGGTCCTGTTCAGGGAGGAGGCCTCATGCAAATGGCACTGGGGCATTGATTTCCACAGCTCCTTTTTGAGAGCACTTGCTAATGAATCCATAAAACCACCTTTGAAGACCAAGCTGTATTGTTCTCAAGGTACACCACAATTCCATTCATTCAACACGCCACAAATGAGTTAATGGTTCATATGAATGCTTACATTCAAATGAGAGATGTTATCTTTCTTTCTTTTTTTTTTTTTTAATTGCCCTATTAAAACCTGTCGCACACATGCACGTGCATGTGCACACACACAGCACTCAGGTCTTACAACTTCAGTATCCTTGGTGATCTACCTTGGAGGAGCCAAAGAGGAGTTTGAGTGACACCCACAGAAGCAAAGACATTTAGACCAAAGGAGGAAATAAAATACATAACGTCTAGTTTTGCCCACAGGGACCTCAGAGCAACAGGCAGTCCCATTTATCATACATGCTGCAATTTTGGGACACAAAGCAGGGACTTAAGGATGGTGTCTGGGCCTTAGCTGTGAGTATCCTTGCTTTTGTCAATTTAAAGCGGAAAACAATGCATTAGCTGAACGGATTTTGTGTGTGCGTGTGTGTGTTTGTGTGTGTGTGGTTTAATACACATTTAATATAGCTCCTGGGAAAGCTAATGGAGTTGCCTTGGGGAGTTGAACAACCTCCCAGTGTGCTTCTGCATAAATCTTCTTTAGCTGCAGGTGAACAAAAAGTTATGTTAAGTGCAAAAGTGAAGGTAACAGCTGCTGAATCCCTTTTGCTGGCCAAGGGAGAATTGGTACTGCATGTTACCAACTGATTGGTGATTTCTTAACCTCTTCTAACCTGTAAAAATAGGAGGAAATATTGAAGCTTGGGAAGAATTTCTCTCCTAGTAGAATTTTCTCTTATTCACCAAGGCCAGTAGGTTAAAAAAATAATTTGGAAAGAAATTCAGATAGAAAATGGCCAGGGCACCACAAATGCGGTTTTATAAGACTCTTTCTTCTTACTTCTTTTTTTTTCTTTCTTTTTTTCTTTTTTCTTTCTCTCTTTCTTTTTTTTTTTTTTCTTTTTTTCTTTTTTTTCCTTGAGGAAGATAACTCGGTTTTATACTTTACTGTCTTATTAACAGAATGCATTTTGGAAGTCTGCCACTGTTAACAGTATCAGAAGGATTTAGGGCTGCTGAAATACACTTGAAGATTTAATTCTGCTGACTTCAGCTCTGATCCGAAGTAAAAACTGTAACCATAGATTAAATGTTTAGCGCTAGATATTGCAATTGCTGCTTCTTGTCGTAAATCCTCATGTCTATTGCTGTTTCAGACAGCTCTCTGCGGGCCTTTGGCAGTGCATGTAGCACAATGCTCTTGTTGTATAAGGTTCTTCACCAGGGGCCAATTCTTGAAGTCCTCTCTCAATCCTTCCTCATAAAACTCCCAGTTGCCTGAGTGAGAGCCTTGAGATTTAGAGGCGTAAGGCTGCCCCACAGACATAACTCCCACCACACACCCACTCCAGCCATTGCAAGGCTGTGAGCACCAGTACAACTGCCTGCTTTTTTGATGCCTAATCTTTGGGTTTTAAAAAAGAGTATTCTAAGGGGGAAGGAAAGGGCCTTTTCAGACTTCATTAATCTCTTAGGAGAGCCAACTAATAAAAGCAAATAATCAATACAAAATTAGATTGTCGTGATGAAAATTAACTAATGTGGTCATTCATACACTAAAATATCTGGTTAAAAGTTTAAGGGCTACCTCCCTCTCTTAGTTATAATTTTATAGGTCTCTGTAGACTCCTTTTTCGGACTTCAGCAACCATTGACATTTTAATCTTTTTAATACGGTCATCTGATTTACACGTGGGGTTCACTTTTTCATAGTGAGTAGTTCTCCACTCATTGCTTATTACACTCAAATAAAGTTATAATAAGAATACATCTCAATAGTCCCTGGTCCAAAACTGGTGCCTGTCATTCCTGACCTTGGGTAGATTTATTGCATTGTAAATCTCAGCACAGAAGCTTTAAAGTTTTTTTTCTACTAAAATTTTAATGTCAAGGGTATAACCCAAAATATTTTCAAGGCTTCTCAATGTACCAGTCATAATGACATGTGAGAAGATACTGGCACCCTTGTTCTTCTAATGGAAAAAATAAAAATAAAGTAAGACTGAGATGATGGCACACAATAAAAGAAAAAAAAAAATACCTCTGGTGTTCCCTTACCTCTCTACAGGTACAGATCAGGATGAAAGGTACCAAGGTCTAAGCCTTTGTCTGCACTCCTAGGTGGTGGTATGATGTTGAAATTTTTATGTCTTTAGGAAGAGGGAAAACAAAAATAGGAAGAAAATAATTTAGGTCAGAACACTGAGTGGAAAGTCTGTAACACCATTCCAGCTCAGGTAACCCATAAATTAAGTAAAAGTCATTCATTCCCTAGCTGGATATTTGTATTTCACTTAGAATCTCTGAGGCTGGAATATCTGGCTCATGTTTTGTCCTGATAATTGGGAAGGAGAAACCTAGAATCTGCCAAATTTACTTTAAAGAGATTTTAATTTTATTTCTTGGACCTTTGGCATGGTGATATATTGATAACTTGCTTCTGGATTGCCCCTTCCTTCTCACACATCAGGTCAAGCTTTTCAGACAGTTGCTTGTAGCCTTCTCATGCTTCATCTGCTGTCTTTTTAGTATTATATAAGACCTGTATAGAATAGAAGTATGAGACTTGTTTTGTATAGCCATGTTAGTCCCAAAGCATGCAGATAAAAGAAACAGCACAGTGATGCACTCAGCACAGCTCCAGTGCAGGAGGCAATCGCTTCCTTTGTTCCTTTCCCATGTGAGCAAACTAGTCTTTTATTAATTCTCTACCCTATCCCCATTTAGTCTTATAGAGAGTGCCAGGGAGAAGCTGGGAATATAATGCTTTCCTCCCTTTTTGCTACAGGTCATATAAAATGGATATTGCATTCAGTGCAGATGGGGCGACATTGTCATTCATCAGTTCCCCAAATTGGCTGCTTGGCAGACAGAATTATTTAAGTAAAACTGAAGTAATTTTCAAAATTGAAACTTAAGCTGTTTAGTGACATAAGCCAAGAGCAGTTTTTCTTGGACCCCCAACACTTCCTTGGCTCGCATTCGCAGTTCAGCTATTTTCATTCCCGTCAATTAGTTCAATCTCCGCGGATGTGAGGAAGGGCTAGAGCGGCACAGTTTCTTTGATGCAATTTCATGTATACACATGGAGCATCTGTTACTCTAGGAGTCTTGCCGTCATTTCCATTATATGGAGAGTATCGATAGCGATAGGAACTCAGGACCTGATGGGCCATTTTCTTCTGAGCACCACACAGAAGTGCCTTGGCAGAATGCCGCTTGCCAGGGAATACCCCTCCAAACAAGGGACACAAGCCACGGCAAAGCCCTGCAAAGGGGCTCAGGGAAAATAAAATGAGCATGAGTGCGCATCCTTCCTCCTCTGCTGCACTGCCCCCGACTGTTTGGGTACCTGACACCCTTAACAGGAATGTAAAGAGCACCAGCACAGGGGCTCTTGACACCAAGCTTGGGATGCTCAGGCTGGTCCACTTGGAAATAAATGGCTCAGGGAAGACTTTGCCTTTAACAGTCTCCCGTTATCAGGCCACTCATTTTAGGGGGGCAGGGCAAGCTATAAAAGGTTTTCCTTCAGTATTTCTTTCAAGACAGCATGTATTCCACTTGTATTGATGCGCCAGAGGCTATCATTACAGACACCTCAGGTAAACATCTTCAGCCAATTATTAACCTGTGATAGAAAGATAACATTTTCTCCCCTTCTTGGTACCTTTTATTTATCCTTAATACTTTCCAGGGAAATATCTGAGAGCTCTTGTTTTTCATCGTATAATTTGGTCAGGAGGATAGGTTAAGAGTCTAAGATTGCTGCCCCAAATCCCAGCACTTGGTTAAGTGTGATTTAAGTGGCAATTAAAATGTTATGCTAGGCTTCAGTATACGATGAGCTTCTGCCTCTCATTTAGTACACCCACCCATCGCCTAATTTCAGAAAGGGCCTGATGGATGGTTTCAAGGACTGTTCAAGAAATATTTGACAGGTATCTGCTCTCTATCATAGATTGCTGCTGGTTTAATAACCACTACATTTCCAGCTTGTTTGGGTACTTTAGTCTCTAAGCAACCTTCTTTGTAGAGAAAAGCAGACCATACTGATATGCAGTCAACCTACCCGCAGCCTTCAGGAGCTCTCAGGTGGTCAGAAAATGAAGCTGAAACCCAGGAACTGGGACGTGTCATCTTAAGGGAGAAATAGGCAACTGGACATTGTTTCTCCTCTGGTGTGCAGTGAAAATGAGAAGATCTAACATTTCTTATCAAGCAGTGTCTCACACATAGACTTACATGAGATACGCCATTCTGTTTTGGGCTGTTTTGCCATAGGAAATTTTCAAATTGAAGAAAAAATGCCTTAAAAAATACAAATAGGAAAAAAAAAAAAGAAATAGAAAAAAGGTAATATAACATTCCAAAAATTTTAATGGAATATTTCAGTTATTCTTTCCAAACATTATTTTGCAAAGATCAGCACACTTCTGCAAAAGTGCTTGCTTTTTATCAACTGACATTTTTCCTGCTAAAAATTTCCAGGCAAAAAGTTTACTACTCATGTATCAGTACTGCAGTTGGAATATTTGTAACTGTGGTTTGAATTCATGTGAGATGCTTTTAGTCTGACTCTTCAGCTCGCTTACATCAAGGCAGACTCTTGGATAATTTGAAACACTCTGCAGTGTTTATCTCTGGGTTGGTGAAATGCATTAGAAGGATGGTTTTAAATTATTGCTTCATGAGTTATGCTGCTCCTATAAATTCCCGTGTTTTCTCAAAATAAATTAATTGTTTCATGTCACCTCCCACATAATACTAAGTTGTGTGTAGCTAGTTGTGTATACAAAATGTGGGGTTTGCTTTCTCTTTGGGGTTTTAAAGAAGTTCATGTAGCTAAGTGCAGAAAATACAAAGGGGATGTAGTATTTACCAATATAGTTGCTATCAGGGTCCCTAATAGACTCCCTAATCTTGGATTTTGCATATGGAATTACCCTAACAAAGCTAGAAATATGAATGTTAACTGAATTTGGAAAGAGAATATGGAAAGCAAACTGCCTGGCATTGCTGGTGCTGTATATGAATACTACGAAACCTGTTTTATTGTTTTGTTTTGTTTTGTTTTGTAAAAGAAGAATGTAATTTCTCTACCTGTATGCCAGCTATATTTTTTTTGTGTTAAGTGGCTGGAAACCTGCTGTGCTGTCTGGAGAGAGCAGGTCCAAAGCCATGTCTAACCCATCATTACAGCATCTTTGAGCCACCAGAGTAGAGCTAAGGAGTCATATTAGGGGCCAGTATCTGCCCCACTATGTTAAGGCATGAGCTTTATGTAAGGCTGCCAGATGTAATCACTCATCCAGCTTCTTCTTTCAATGGAGATCAACACATGGAAACAGTCTAGTAGTGGTCTTTACTCCTTAAATTATGAGTGTCTGTTCCTGATCAGTTTTCAGAAGTACTTAGATTTTTTAATCATTACCTGAGACTGATAATAACAGATTTGTTGGCAATTGCATCCTGTGTTTTTATGGTTATTTTCATTTTCATTCTTTTTTTTTTTTTCTTTTTTTTTCTTTTGTCCTAGGATTGTCCAAGAGCAAAATTATCTGGGAAACAACCATGTTGTTTGGTTATGAAGCACCAATAAACCTGAAGAGCTTTTTTTTTTTTTTTTCTTTTTTTTTTTTTTGTCTGCGTTGAATAGCCTTTGCTGTGTATTAGCCCAGTGCCATTACAAATTCAAACCCTATATATATATTGTTCATGGCCCTTTGTGTCATCAGGAAATTAAAGTTTGCAGCTGGCCTCTTCATCTTAGTTAATCATGCGGACATGAAATCCTTAAAGGTCCACGCAAGGGTCCCTGCGGGGGCCCCACTCAGCACTCCTCTGCAGCGTGACATTGTTTTTCAGCTGTGTTTTTTATCTTCTCCCCTCTTCTGTTCGGGGCTCCTGCTGCTTTCAGCTTCAGTAGCAGACTGTCATGTGGCACTTTATCACGGGCTGTCCGGAGCACCACGGTAGCCGTGCCTCTTCGCCGTGTGCGCTGCAGCCTGCTCCGAAGCTTGGGAGGTTGGTGTGGGCGCCTTTCCTGCTCTCAGCACCACGTTTTCTCTGCCTTCAGCCTCTGTGTGTGTGCCTCTTGCCGTGTCTGACAGACACAAGGTTGCAGGGTGATGGTTTAAGGGCTTTAGCTTCTCCCTCCTGTGTTTTATGCTGTGGTTGCTTGTTTTCTAAGAACTCACTTAAATTATGACAGTAAATCAAAAATTTCCTTCCAGATGTCTCTTAACATCTACCATCATTTCCTCCAGGTCCTGGGTATGTCCTAGATTTTAGTTTCCTTAGGTAATTTCCTCCACTGGCCTCAGTGACCCTGACACAGGCTGACCTGTAGTTAACTTCGTCTCCCTTTTTAAGATTCAGTTTGAAGAAGTCAGTCAATACCTCATTTTAAACGGGTGGGGGGAGGTGGGAGTGAAGGAAAGCCTTCTCTAGCTTCTTCGTTTTCATTTCCTGTGCTATTGTATTCTAACTTTCTCCCTGACTGATTCCCACTCTCCTGCAGGTGACGAGAAAAATCTCTTCATATTTGTTTTCTTTATTTTCTTCTCTTTTGCTATAGATCCTGTAAAATTTTTATTGGCTTCTCCTTACCTCTTGATACATAACATACATACGAAAGACTTAAAGTGCATTTTTTTCCCTTTTAACATTGGATTTCTCCGGAGTTGTTAATATTTTTTCTCCTTACCATTGAGAAAGCCATTTTGTCATTTTAAACATCACAGCTACTTTTGTAGAGCTCTAATCTTTTGGGCCCTAATCCAACAAATCTTTTAAGCATGTGCTTAACTTCAGACACGTGAGGGGTTGCATTGAACTCAATGGAGCTAGTCAGGTGCTTAAAGTTAAGCACATGATTAAGTGCTTTGTTTGGCTGGCCTTGTAGAGCCCTGTCCCCCAGGAGCCCCTTCACCAAGAGGCTGCGCAGAGCTCAGTGTGGCAAGGGGCAGGCATTTTGGCAGAGAGGGGAGGATCCTGCAGCATGCAATTTTCCAAAATAAAGAATTCAAAATAGCTTTATTTTCAGTTACTGATTTTAATACAGTGCGTGCCTTTGCATGCTGCACCTTATGACCTCGAGGTGTCTGCAGCGGAAGTGATATGGGCATGGGCTGAGGACAGTAACCAAAACAGATGAAACAAGACAGATGATACAAAGAAAGCCACGTGGGTCTGATTTCACAAGGAAGTGCACTGATCTTGCACTGATTTCAGAGAGAACCTTGTGTGCTCAGTGCTCCCTGGAAGCGTTTGTCCCCTTGCAGGAACAGACCCCAAACTTCTCTATTTATTTATTTATTTGACCTTCCTCTTCCAGCTGCCCATATTTCCCATGTTGCTGCTCAGAGATGGGATGATGATCCCCCCCCCCTCCTAGCTGCTCAGATACTCAGTGGGCCCTTGCCCATCTCAGCTTCTACCTGATACACCCACAGTAAAAAGGGGCTCTTCCAGCAGCTTGTGACCAAGGGGACAAAATGAGAGTGAAGTCCCCCTTTTGCCCTGAAGCAGAGGGACAATGTGGGTATGGCAGCACTACCCCATCACACATTCCTTCTGGTTGCTTCCTCCTGCATGGGGCACAGACCTGTTGATGTGGCCTGCAGGGACATGCACTCACCAAGGAAGTTAGGCTGTCAGTAGCATCCTGGGTGCTCAGAATTTAACCTAAAGCAAAGAATTGCATTCAGGAAAGGCTCTTCTGGATATGTACAAGCCCATTAAAAAGCATTATAAAACTGTGCATGGTAGAATCCTGTATCAGCTAAACTATCTGGCTCTAGTTTTGCTGGTTTGGGGTAGCAACAAGCTGGCTGGCACTTCTGTATGCTCTATCTAGCCAGTTAATCCTTAGGATACCTCTTTCTCCGAGGCCTGGCCAGATGAGCAACCTGTCATTGCTAAATAAATGTGTTAGCAATGAAAGAAAATATCAGATATTTCCCCTGGACAAGTGATTTTTGGTGTTCCTCACAGATACAGAGCTTGCAAGTTCTTTACACAAAGGCTGTTCCACCTTGGTCTCATTCGTACCTCTCTAGAGGCTTCTCTGTTTGTCAGAGACTAGACACAGAAAATGTGTCCTTTCAAGCTAAAGGAGGTCATAAGATTCCTAATTCATGCTGGGGTTGCAGCCAGCAGTCTTCATCTGACACCAAGACCCAGCTGTCCTGGGACTGTACTGACCATGATTGAAGGAAAAGCTGTGTTAACTCCTGTCCTTTTCTTCTAGGAATGGGAAAAGGCTCAGGCAATTCCCCTTAAAAATCATTCCCACTGACCTTGGACTTGAGAACCACTAAAGCAGGAATGGGAGCAGGATGGGACCCATGGCAACAGCAGCAAATTCAGTATTATTACGGGAAGGATAGCATGTCACTCTTCTGCAGTGGTAGGCTGGCATCTCTTCTTGTCGTATGACCCTAATTAATTTATATAGTATGCGTCATGGGGGAAGACAAGATCCAGACTGAAGCCTTTGTAATGGGATTTTACCCTGTGCCAGACAGAAGTAATTAACTATATCTATCTTTTTCAGTTTCAGTTGCTCTTTCCTAAAAGATTTATATTAGGAAGGTGAAATCATACACAGTCACACCTTGTCTGCACACACTTTTCCTATCTCCTGTGACAGAATTTAATGCTATACTTTGTCTCCAGCAAACAGGAATATCCCTATGGCTAACATCAAGCTAAAAGTCACTCTGAGCATACTTGTACTTTATGACATTATCATCACTCTGATTGCTAGACAACCACTGCAGTCCTGTATTAGTTTTCGTTTCTTCTTTCTGTACTTATTTTGATTTCCACATGTATATCCTTTGAGTGTTTGAGAGGGAAAGAGGGAGGGTATTTATGTGTGGGATATGTGCACAGACAGCACTAAGCTCATCAGAGAAGAGCAGGGGAAGAGAGGGAGAACACAAGTACTCTTAAAAACTATTGAAGGGCAAATACATCCTCACACAAACCATGTCAGAGCTATGAAATTCCTTTTGTTAGCAGTCTACGAGGAATAAAAACAAAAAGGATTGTATTTGTCGCTCCTGGGTTTATCCTTTGAGGATTCAGAGAGACTTCCTCTGCCTTTGGGCTGGAAGCCTTTGGGCAGTGGCTGGTGGGTGTCAGGAGAGAATTCAGGGACCGTTTTTTCTTCTGTTCCAGTTCTATTATGGTGGTCAAGGAGGATATTGTTCAGGTCCTTGTCATCATCTCTCTGGAGGCAGAGAGATGTCCCCTCTTGTCCCCTCTTGTCCTCTCTTGTCCCCTCTAGCTCAACATGATCTCTCCCTAACACATCTTTTTGGGACCATCCAGACCCATAGCAAGCTGCCACTGAGTTCACATGTTTCAAGACTGAATTCAGAGTGGTTGCATGATGGATTTAGCTGGTTGGGCTGAGGTAGGGTTGGGTAGGGGTGGGCTGGGGGCAGCAAACTCTGCAGTCCATGCGGCTGTTTGCACACAGTGTCTTTGGGTATGCTCCTGGGGGGAGGTGGAGGCCCGGTGGTGCCATCACCTGGAGTAACAGGAGGCATGGAGGGGAAGAGCTGCATCATGAGCAGCCTCCCCATCCCCGGGGTCTGCATCCATCCCTGCTTGCAGACACCACTCCTGCTAACAGCACTGAGAGATGTGCCTGCCATTCCCTAAGTGCAAAATGCACAGGAAATTTATCCTATTATACCAAAATTGTGGTCATTCTCCACACCCCTGGCACCTATATTTTGTTTCTAATGACTAGTTTGTCCTCTCTCTAGCTGGGATAAACTACCCAAAACCTCTCTCATAGGCACCACTTCTCTATATTCTGCCTGGCTTCTTGCTGTCTCAACTGGTCCTGCACCAGAAATAAAGCCTACGCTACTAATTTTAGACCACATCACAAACCCTAACATATTGTATCTCTTTAAAACCTATAGCCTTTCCTGCCTCTCACACACCCATGATAGGATCTTACTGTAGCATTCCAGGCTACCCCTATCTCATTTAAGCCTTATATGTCTTAACTTTTGTCCTTGGCATCCAGACAATTCTTCTATTCTCAGGATGCTTTCTGCTGAACTTCCTGTCTATAAAAATGCGCTCAGGGAGTCTATCACTCTTCCAGCCTATTCCTTCCCCTTCCCAGAGCTTCCCCTTCTCTTACCATACCAAGCAATTATTCTTATTAATTATTCCAGCTAACAGTAATTATCAGCAGCATGCACCCCCAGCCACATTAATAACAGCGATCTCTAGGACACTGAGGAATTGGCTGAAAAGATTCACTTTGCTACTTGGATTGCACAGGAAGACAAGTTCCTTTTCTTCTCTGTCTCTCTTTTTATTTTATTTATTTAATTTTATTTTATTTGGTGGGGAGCTCATTTCTTGTTTTAAGATGGGCAAAAAGAGGGTGGATGAAGAAACAAGGATTTACTGTATAGGGATTGTCTAAAAAGAGTCACAGAGACAAAAGAGATCCAAGGCTTCGGCTGTGGATTTTGTACACAGTTTCTAAGCAGTGGTATTAATTGATTTTTTAGCTTCTGATATTTATGGGCCAAATACTGAAATTTCTGCTTGGGCTCCAATAATCTGGGGTCTGCCTCAGGCTTAGAACTTCGAATCGTTTTCATTTGTTCCACAAGCAGAGCTACCATTCGGCAGCAAATGGAATAAAACTTGGCCATGTTTCATCATCTGTAATTTGTCAATATTTTTCATCTCACTGTTGAAAAGCACCAAAGTTTTAAAATGTGGTGTTTCTTTAGTACAAAAGAACAAAGAAAATGGCAAAAAAAAAAATATTTTAAAGGAAAGAAATTAAAAACAATCCTTCTGCAAAATGAGAGAGTTAAAAAATATGACCACTCAAAATTGCTTAGCATTTGCCTAAGCTGCAAAGTTTTTAATGACATTCTAGTGAAAATAGAGCTCTCTGGCTAAATTCCTTCAAACCCAATAAAGCAGATGACTGGGAACCATAATGGATTTGCTGCTGTCAAGTGCATTTGCTTTTTTAATGCTAACATGTTTTTGGTTATTAAGAAACAAAAAACCCAAACAAGTGGTATATGATCAACATAGCTTCTGACAGGGGCATTGGAACCCATCTGGCTTATGGATCCCCCACTTTTTTTATTAGCCTGAGATTATAAAGTTGTAACACTGTAGTTTAGCTTCTGGCTTCTGCAATTTTAAATTGGCAAAGGGCTAAACTATAAGGTGTGAGTTTCAAACTAAAATATGATACTGACCCAGTGCACACCACACAGGCCTGCAGCAGATGTACTGGATGAAGGAAATACAGTAGCACTGTTGAAATGTTACTGATTGGTTCCAACTGAGTAGCTGTAGATATAAACCAGCTTTCAAAAGCAACAAATGAGATAAAAATGTCAGAAATGGTCATTAAAAGATGATGCCATAAATTACTTAATGAAGTTGCACAAGAAAAAATAATACCAAATATCCTGCAGTAGCGAAGAATGTATTCTATGAATAAATTCACAACTGTGAAAGCTTCACAATACTCAATATCTCTGATAAAAATAATAATAATAAAGGCTCTCAATCTTCACAGATTTCTTTAATTTAAATAAGCTTTTTAACATAGAGAGGATTTGTTCTCTCAGTGTGCTTCATTAGTGTAGCTTACCACCACAAAACCTGGTTGTATTGAGAAAGATTGCCCCATTATCAAATAATTAGGCCTGCCTTAGCAGGTGCATACACTTACCTTTGTAATTAAATCCTTGTTAAAACACCAAAATCCAGAGAATTTAAATGGTTACCTGATCCCAGAGGAGGTAGCCCAGAAAGTTATTCTATAAGGTAGACATCACTTGGGAGTAACAATACTGAGCAGAGAATCTTTTCCTCATGGGATGCTTATGAAGCACATCTGCACATATCATGCGATGCAATAAAAATTGCAATGACAATACTAGACAAACACCTACTGTACGAGAAGCCAGAGAAACCAAGCATAAGCCTGCACAGAATCATATGCTATGTAATGGAGCTTTCACAGCTTCACTAGTTTTACTGTTACAAGCAAAATTAAAGATGATGATCCTCATTTTTAATAATTCTTTGAAATATTTGCTTGATTTACTATATCTGATGATGAGTCCAGGAGATTTATTCCTGAACTTATCTTCTGAAATGTTACCACAGTGGAATAACAGTGGTTACATGGCTCTCTATTTACAGCTATTTCAGAAGAGCTCGGAATTCTAATACAATTTGAAAGAAATTAATGAAATAATTGCAGTAATCTCATACAGTCATAAAAATGACATTTATATTATATTAAAGATGTTTGTATATTCCTATGTTGTATGTTCTACACATTTACAGATCAGAGAATGTCTATATTAATAAAATATGCCAGAAGTGGATTAGACAGTCTATTACAACAAATTATCTCTGTTCAGTTAGCACTCTCATTGTCCTCACCAGAACTGATCAACCAGATGTGACATAATTAGTTACTTGCCTAGAGGTGTAGCGGTGCTTTTACCATAAAGGATACTGAGTGAGTGCTCATTCTGCAGTCTGCTTGTATTCAGACTCCAAATTTGGACCAGAAACCACAACCAAACTCTTGCTTTCAAAAGCCAGGGAGAAAACTATGAGATTGGAATAGATTTCTTTTCCACCTCTCAGAAAAACTCTGTTGACCGAAGCAGTAGGGCCCAACATAAAATAAAATAAAATAAAAATAAAA
The DNA here is from genome assembly GCF_047663525.1 of Anas platyrhynchos. NCBI lineage: Eukaryota > Metazoa > Chordata > Aves > Anseriformes > Anatidae > Anas > Anas platyrhynchos. The sequence continues at coordinate 42,021,354 of NC_092588.1, read as the reverse complement.
AAAAAAAAGATCTGCACATACTCATCTACTTGAATCTGTGTTCAAAGTTGTATGTGCAGTGTTGACAAAAGTACCCTCATATTTTAGATGTGAAACTTCCATAGGACAGCCAGCTTCTGGAACGATGTTTTTAGATAAATGGAGTTAGTCCTGGAAATCAATTTAGACAAAGCTGCAGCAGTGCTGGTATTGGAATTCACCAACTAGCTACATAATTTGAATAAATGGGAAAAGAGATGACTCTTGAGAGTAACACTGGCAGCCAAAAGAATTATACTGATGGACTGGAAAAGCAAAGCCATGCCATGTATTGATTTATGGACTATTGCCCTTCTGGATATAGCTAAATGTGAAAGAACTCCCTTTATTCATACTAATAAAATGGACATAAATGCTCTCAGACAAAAACTGCTTTTGGAGTTGTATTGTATAGCTGGCATGTGGGATGGTCTTCTTTTACTTGCCTATCACACATGCTCTGTGGGCTAGTGAAGTTTGAGACACATAGAAAACAAGTGAGACTTTTTCTGGAGTTGTTTCATTTGCTTGTTTTCACCTGAAATGATTTCCTTTCTCTCTCTCTCTTTGCCTTTTTTTTTTTTTTTTTTTTTTTTCCTGCCAAAAATCTCTTCATGTAAAACAGAATTTAGGATTGTGTAGTATCACTTAATAGATAGTATCACTTGTGTAGTATCACTTAATAGTCTTATGATAGTCAATCTTCAGCAGTTTTCTGATTTAAAAAACCTGAGCAATCCTAAAGATGCATGAATATAGCACAAAACTGCTTCCAACCCCCTCCATAACACTGTTTTAGCTGTGATCTCCCTGTTCTACCTGCCAAGGCTGGGTTAATGCACACCACGTTCAATACAAGAAGACCCTTATAAACCAGCTCTAGCTCCCTCAGACAAACTAATGTTGTTTTTTAGGCTTTGTTTATGTTCAGAGGATCCTCTAAAGACTTCCTACTCTCTACAAGTTCATCTCCATCAATATAAGTAATATGGGGAGCCCTACTGTAGTCTGGTTGCTGCCAGAATTTTTAATGCTATATTGATTAAACTGCTATGAGTGGGATGAAATTATGTGGTATTAGTTGTGTTGGCAACTGGTTTACCTCAGGGATCCTCGTGTTGCTTGTGCTGGTGGAGCTATGCCAGAATTAGGAACACTGGGAAATTAACAAAATAAATAAATAAATTATTAAGCCCTTATATAGACATGACCTTGGTCGCTGAAACTTAATGTCACAAAACGAATAGACCTTTTGGAGTCTGGTATGCTGTAGCAGTCGGCAACGGGTCCTGTCCATCTTTGAAGAAATAGGAGTAGGCACTAGGTAGGAAGCTGTGAGTCAGGGCCTGTCCTGCCGGGGCATGGCACACAAAAAACACAACTGTGAGTCAAGAGTGTGAGAAACTAAGTTTTGCTTTTGCAGTAAAGAATTACTTTTCTGGAAAGGTAGTTGTGTAGTCATAATTAGGAGAAATGCTAAGTAGATAAGTGGACAGTAGAAGGCCTCACTGTTCCAGAATAAGGTAGCAGCTTGAGAAAAACAGGGTGAGCAGTGTCAGAACAGTAAAACAAAGATCACAAGTTCTCAAAACGTAAGAAAGGAGAAATGAAAGGGTTGAAAAAAAAAGGAAAAAATGTACATATGTGGTATAGAAGAGCATCGAGTAGCTTGTGAACCTGTAGTAGTCAGCCAGTGAGGAAACAGGGGAGGTGATCAGGCGTTGGGGAACAGGGAATAAAAGGTTATGATTTGTTTACTAAAATGTGCTCCTGATTGACAGGATGCCTGCCATTGCAATTGTGAATAAAATAGCTTCACAGAAGATCCTATCTGAAGAAAATTATTTGAGGTGTTTCTCACAAGAGAAAAACTGAGCTCTTTGCTTTAGCTTTTTAGGGGCTAATGAGACATAGCAAGGTCAGTTCTGGTATATTTGGGTATAAGTGTATCCTTGTCCCATCATTCTGCCTTTTCCGGCTGTTATCAGAGACAAGGGCCCAGCTCCCGTGAGCAGCAGCACTCCTGCACCCACCAGCACTGCCAAGAGAAGTGAGTCAGCCCACTACAGAGAGCTGCCTTTGGATGTGGCAAAAGGGCTGCTCTATGTGCTGAGCAGCTCTGTTCAGAGAAAACTCAGTCCCTGGAAAAAAAGAGACAAACTCTGGTCCCACTGTGACTCACTGTCCATGGGGTGGGTGCTGATCAAACCACTTGTGAAGCACTTAAAATTTACCGAGGTGCTTGTAAAGCTTGGTGTAAAGCCCACAAATGATTGCCCATTCTCTCACTCCTGAACTGGTTTTGCTGTTCAGTTTACATGCAGAAGCTACCGAGCTTATCACTGCTACATAGCTGAACCTGAAAAAGAATTGCTACAGCCATGTTGGCCTTAGCAGTAGTCCAAAAACACATGGCCATCAAGGATGGTTGGACAAGATGGCCTTCCACCCTAGCAGAGGAACAGTGTGCACACAGTCAGCTTCTGACACTGACCCCAGCGTTGACAAGAGAAGCACGTTGGGTGAGTAAGATTTCCTCGTGACTGTGCAGGATGCAGGTGACAATTACTGTTGTTTTTCAGACTAACAAGTGTCACTAATGATATGACTTACAACGTGACTACATCTGAGGCTACTCTACTTGATTTGTGTGAAGACAGGAAGAAGGATAAAGGACTTAATAAGTTTGTTAAAGTTAAACTGAGCACAGGTTAGCAACACAATTTGTAAATATTGAACGAAGTTTAGGATTGAGTCAAGGTAAAGAGAAAAAGGCTTCACACTGAAGCTTTTAAAAGTGGAAATGAGAACAGAGAATGGAATAATACTAAAAGCTTCCTACATTATTGCTTATTCTATTGCAAACTAATTTCAAAATTTCAAGAAAAAAATGCATCGACCATGCCTTAGAGATCAAATAGAGGGAACAGTCCAACATTTAGCATTGTTTTGTTGACAAAACACACCTCCAAGATATCTGGAGTGAGATGGTTCCAGAGCTTAGCATGATATTACAAAGTCTGTGATGTCCAAGACATTGGTTGAAGTTGAGCCCAAATGACTAATGAAATGACTGAAAATTATTGTTGGCTGAGAGCTCTTTGGTGGCCTGTGACAATTACAGTCTGTGAATTACAGGCTGCCATAAAGCATACCGGCACAGTGCACTAAGGGTGGGACACCAAAAAAAAGGTGTTAGAATTCACTCAGGCTGTAGAAGGTATGGATTGGAGCAAATGAAAGACAATGGAGATGAGGTAATGGCATGGGACTTGACATCTTTTTGTCAAATGATCCACAGAACTGTAACAGATGTCTCAAGAAGTCAGAAGAAAAATATGCTTTAGCAGAATGCTTCTGTAGACATTGTGAGGAGCATTTACCTTATGAGTCTTGTAGTGTTTTGTGTCTTTGTAGTCTCCCAAGGCTGGCGCAGCCCAGTCTTGGTAGTTTGCCTGTAGTCTAAACTGATGATACTACAGCTTCAGGGGGAATATATTCAGTGAAGGTGATTGCAGAATATTTCCATGCATCATTCCTGAAGCTTGAGTAAGCAAAATGTATACTGTCATTTACCTTCCTGTTCACATATTGGAGGTAAATACAGGAACTTATCTTCAACATGTCTGAATATGTCTTATTTTCATGACACTGTGCCTATGTGGGACTTAACAATGATGGAGCAGAATCATTACAGTGTCATTGATTCCTTACACTGTAAGAGCTTTTGGAAGTCAGATTATCTTCAGAGCTATGTACTCAGAGTAATCATCTCTGCCACTTCCTGTACCAGAGCAGTGTTGCGGGATGTTGTTTTAAAAATTGCTTTGCCTTCAAACCTTGTGCAAACAAAGTCATATTTTCCCTCTGTGTTCCCTAAGCTCCTGTTTGGAGACAGTGGACAGGCTGACCCTACTACTGCCTTGTGCCAGTCACACTGCAAAAACACCGCTGAAGTGTGAAGCTGCAAACCCAGAGGGAATCCACTTCCCTAGACTACTCATCTTCAGTACGAGCTTTGCTGTGCGCTTATTCAGCAGATGGTGTAGGAGAGATAGTCTCCAAAACCACAGAGACAAATATTTGATTTGGATGAGTACATTAAAGATTACTCACTTTACCCCTCAAATTATCTGTGTTTTGCAGAGAGTACAAAGGGCATGGTTTGGATCATCCCCTTTCTAATAAAAGTGATCTCTAGCCATTAGTGTTGAGTGCCTTCTGAAGGCCAAGCTCACTGGTCCATGATACTCCACTTGCAGTTTGGTGAGGAATGGACATTGGCCTTGATGCCTTCCTGGGGAGTCTGGAGCAAAATGAACTTTCATGAAAATCACCTACCTCCAACAGCTATCCCAAAGACAGGACTGCCAGGTTAGCATGTGCTGGAACTGTAAATTGTGCCTTGATTTGCAGATTTCTGACTCAGGCAAAGCAGCAACCCTATTCTTCTATCCTTAAAACAGTGGTGAAGGTCATGACAGCAGATATGAAATGCTAACAGTAGCCCATCTGAAACCTTTCTACATTAGTCCTTCTCCTTTCTCCTCTCTTTTTGTTTTTATGACTTCTTGAATTCCTTCTCATCTGTATCTGTGTTAGTTGCTCAGGTCTAAGGTTGTGGTTTTTGTCTGGTGAGAGCCCAAACCCAGTCCCTCACACAGAGGCAAGATGTTATCAGTTGGTTTACCGTCCTTGGCAGGGACAGAGCAAAAATGAAACATGGCACTTTGAGTGGAGCAGCTCATCAGCTCTACTTTTCATCTCTGGGAAGCTCTATTCCTTCGATTACTCACAGTGCATCCTAAGGAGGGATGGGGATGTGCGGCTGATCATTCTGAAAAAGGGGCAGTGAGGCCCACCGCCTACTCCCAGCACTCTGTGTATGTATACACACATCTGTGAGACTCCTGACTGGTCTGCCTTTAAGATTTATCTCAGTGCTGACAGCTCACAAATTTACTTCTCCAATTTTCCCATGGGTGTCTGTACATGTCTTTCTGCTAGATTATTGTCATTAGATTAAACACATTGCTAAATGCAAGTGTTTCTACATTTTCTTCCTGACTCTGTCTTCCTCTGTATCTGTTGACCCCTACCACTGTTCATGCTATAACAAGACCATTTCCAAAACTTCTTTTTTATTTCTCCTAGACTTCCAGGTTCTCAAAAAACAAACAAACAAAAACCTTTCTACCACTGTCTCCAGAAATTAATTTACTTTTTTTTTGGCGTCAATAACCACATCCCTGTTATCTATTACCCCTTACTTTCTGCCCTCTCTGCACCCTGTATCAAGTTCCCCCCATTCACAACCTAGTTGTCTATATCATCTTTCAAAGCCCTTTTAAACTGTTAACTACCCTCACAGTATTCCTGAGCACAATAAATTTCAATTTCATATGCCTGTCTTCATGAGCTCTCACAGATTCATGCATGTCTACAATTAGTATTTCCTTTCTTAATGCTTCCCTCAGTGTAGTTTCATCATTCTGCAGTGGCTTTTGTTCACTCACAGCTATCTTCGCATGCTCTGGTATATGGAGAGGATGCATCTTCCACATGCAAACTATGAACCTGTCTCCTTATATCGTCTCTTCTGTTTTAACGTCCACAAACACTAACCTATCCCAACCCACTCTCTATTTCAGCATCATAAAGAAAGGAATGAAATAAAATGCTGTAATAGTATTTCCTGTGAGTGTTCCAAGCTCCTGGGCTATACCGGTCTTTTCAAAAGTTCCTTGGGATAGAAACTGTCTTTATTTTTGCCATCCAGAGCTCCAAGAAAGCAGATAGCACTTAAAATAGTGGGAGAACTAACAGATGGAAAAAGCCACCATATTTATTTTTCCATTTAACTAACAATGTCCACACCACTTCTACATGTAGCATTGAATATAACAGGCAAATGCTACTGCTGGAACTACGTTTAACATCAGAGATGTTCTATTCCCAAGTACATGACTCATGGACATTAGGCTACAAGTGCAACTTCTGACAAACTGACTGTGAATATTAATCCAGTATTCCCTCTGTAATCAGAAGCTTTCATCAATGCCCCATTTGCTTTACAGTCATGAAAAATAGTGAACGTACTCAAGACAAAATAGAAACAATGAAACAGCTTTTTTTACAGTCTACACTTTATCACTACTCCATTGATTTTTTGGTATTTTAGCAGATACAGCACAACTGGATTAGCTAGATAAGGAACCTTTCACTCTTAGGTCATCAGTTCACATCTGAGACAGGTTGGTACTGACAGAGGGTCACTTCAGCATTATAATTTTAATAAAGATCAAGACAGAGACAGGCCTTCCACGGGCATAAAACAACGCTGTTACTTTCTTAAGCTGCCGACAGCATACACAACTAGACCAACTTTGTTGCCTGCCAAAGTCAAACTGATAGAGAGTTAGACGGTCATCTAGTTGCCAGATGTCTGGCTGTGTAACTTTCTGGCACTAAGCATTATATAGAGACAGATCTATGGATTGGATCAATTAGCATTACACTTACCATCTGACAACTGTTTGGTCGCCTTCGCCCAGTTCCTAGAGGACAGGTGTTCACATCACAGAAATCACCATCACAATTGGTACGACTAATTGATACGGTTGTTGGCAGTCACAGCAGAGAGGACAAGGACTGAATTAGCACAGAGACCAAAGCACTGTTTCACCCCTGGAGATGGTCTCTTCAGCTCATGATGTCCAGGGCATTGGGAGGATGCCTTTCTGCTATTGCATGTGTTGTGCTGAGCAGAATCTGTTCTGCTTTCAGATCCAGTAAATTTCCCCAGCACTAAATTCAATAAGGTTTTGTGGGGGACAAGGGGAAAAAGTGGATAAAGAGTTCCTTTCATTTAAGTTTTGGTTAAATGCCTTAAGGAAGACCTTCTCTGTGCTTTTTGCCATTTCCCCAATATGTTCTGAAGTTCATTTTGTAGGGAAAAAAAGATAAACTATGAATGTGCTACGCACCACTTCAAGGCAAAAAAGAAAAAATACACTTGCAGAAATACTCAAGCATTTACAGTAACTCTAGTGCTCCCTCATTTCTTCTGTTTTACACTCCAGACAGTCATGTAAAGAGCTTCACGGGCATATTCTCCTGCGGAGCTTGTGGGTATACTTGGTGATTAGACAAATGGGGTTCTGCTTTGGCAAATGTCCATTGCTTTCCCCAGCTGACTTACAGAATATGCTATAAAATGCAAAGGAAGGCAATAAACCTCCCATCTGCAGCTGAGATTTCCACTTTGCCAAAGACCCTTTTGCTATCAGCACCTTTAACTGTGACTTTCAAAGAAGAGAGAGGTGTCATTTTTTTTTCTGCAGCAGATATTTTACTACATTCATTGGCAGTATCATACAAGGCTTATGCGAATTGATTTTGAATATTAATCTAAGAATAGAAAAGCCAATAATCATGTAAAATATAAATAGATCTTCAGGTCATTATTCTATGTAGGAAAGAAAGCAAAAATTTCAGCTGCCTTCCTATTCTCTCTGCAGTCCAGAACAATACTAATTTTTTATAGTCTATACTTTAAATGCACATTATTGATTTTTAATACATTTAGCAGATACAGCATAATTATAGCCAATAATGCAAATACTACAAGTGAGAAATGCAATTAGAAGACACCAAACACTTTGCAAGCTGGGTCAGGAAAAAATAAGAGATGAAATATTTTGTTTCAGCACTGGGATTTCCAGGTCTTGGCTTTGTATTCTTCAGAGGAATTCTTCCCTCTACTAAATTCCCAGTTCCAATACTAAAGGATTAAAGAGGAGCAGATACCAGTCAAAGGCATTTCCTTGAAAAAGCCCTTACATAGCAAACAGTTGCTACAGCAGGGGATGTTCATTGACTGTCACCTTAATTTGAAAGGTATCATTATCATTAATTTTGACAAGTAGCCTTTCCTTGGGGAATCCAAGCTTGAGCCAGTCAGGCTTTTCCTTCTACTCAGGTAAGTAATTCCTTTACATGTGAAGACTCCAGATGTGTTTCCTTTCACCTAACAACAAGATCAAAACAGCTTTCAGGCTGATGGCTGACTACAAAAAGGAACAAGAAGAGAACAAATAAAATATAAAACTGTGCAAAAACAAAGAGAAACAAAGCACCCAGGGAGTTGCTGGTTAAATGACTCATCCGCCGCTTCCCATTACACGTGCCAGGGCGCTCCCACCTCCCACCACGCAGCACCTACGGACCTGAACTGAGGCACTTCCTCCCATGCTTTGTGGTTGTAGACACGTTACTCATAGGAAGGGTCCCAAGAGACTTACTCGGGTACAAAAAGCAGATTCTGATCTTTCTTTTCTGCTTCTGCGTATCAAGGATCTTACCTTCTCTTGCCAAGAGACAAGTTAATTCAGACTCAACAGAGTATTCTCCTTGAATGTCCCTGCTATGGACATTTTTAGTTCTGGCAGCAGAGCTTCCTCTTCTTCGTTTAGTCTAATTCACTGGATTAATTATTCCAAGAAAAAGACCTTGATATCCCAGTTTATCTTAATAAAGTGGGTGAGACTAGATGACATATTCTTGTTCTGTATTAAGAAGGTAATTACTAAATTGCTCTGGAAAATGCAGGAAATTTATTCCTAGTCTTTTTTTTTTTTTTTTTTTTTTTTTTTTTTTTTTAAGAACAGATCCAGCTAAATTAGTGAATCTACTTGTTTCAAATGTAGAGTATTTGTATTATAATACACACTACAGGTTATGTTATTTTTTCCCTAGATAAATTATTCAGATTAGGAGAGAGGAATAGTATCAACCTCACAGATAAGCAGTTTTGCCCCTACAGCTTTCCTTCATTTAAAGTCAATACTAAGAAACTGCCCCTAATGCCAGGTAGTGCTTAAATGTGGATGCAAGATAAAAATAAAATGGTTCGATTTCTGACTGCTGGTACTGGATCAGACCCAAGAAGTTTCTTTTCCTGGGTCCCACTTTGAAATCTGTATGCTGGGGTGGTGATGGACAACATGTCCTGGACATGCAGGTCTGCCCCAGAGGGCCCAGTGTCAGGGCTGTGCTGCTGACTGGGCTCTGCCCTTCCTCCACTGATTGCCATCTCTCAGCCCACATCCAGTGCGGGGGAAGCACCCAGCTAGGCATTGTGTCTTCTGAGCTGCAAGGGTGTGGGTGGCAAGAGGGTTTCCTCCAGCTGCTCCTTGCTCTGGAAGACGGAATGCTGCCCCCATGGTGATTTCCTGGCTGAAAATCCCAGATTTACCAGATAAGAATATAACCAGGGATCGCGGAGCAAAGCAAATGCTCGCATTCTTATAGACTCCTAAAGGAAGAAACTTCTTGTCCCTTAGGCAAAAAAATGGCAACTGCTCTCCCTCACCCTCTGCTGGGAACTCTTACTTGTCCTTGTCCTTCCAAGAAAAAATTCTTCTTCCATTCAAATATATCATGTATTAACAGGAAAAAAAAATAGTTGTTCCTTGTCAGTATCTCTTCAAGCAATCAATTATTTATTCCCAAACTTTTTTTTTTTTTTCCTATTCTCTGCTGCATTTTATATGATGATAAGATATCTGTTGTCTGTGACAGCTTCTTGCTGTAAGAAAAGAAAACGAAGTTGAATGAGGGACAGACTGGCCTCAAGAAAACAGAACTCTGTCTTTGCAGAGGAAGGTAATAGCTCAGCTTTTTGCCATATCCCTGTTCCTCTAGTGGCACAAGCTGGTTTGGGTTCTTGAGGAATTTCTAGTTTAACCAAAGTACCAATGCTGTACTCCTTACACAGGTAAGGACCAGTTCATACAAAAGAGTACTGTACTCTATTTCTCTTGGCATTTCAAGCTGTTGTGTTACATTGCTGTTGTATTATTTTGGTTTTGACTAACTGGCTCCTCCATGCATCCAGCTCTAACAAAATGCTGTGGACCAGCATTCTTCTCCAGATCTTCCTTCTTTCAGAAACATCCTTCCCAGTGATGTGAGCCACAGAAACTAATTATAACTAGGTCAACAACTTGCAAATGCATTCAGTGATGTTAACAAAGAGTCAATGACAAATTATATGAGTAAGTTCTCAATAATTTGTTATTGAATCAATGTTATTGAATATATTGAACATGGTGCCATTTTCATCACCTTTAATATTTTTCCTTCAAAATTTTGGAGAGCTGATAAAGGTATCAGCTTTAGGTTACCTGATAAAGGTATCAGGTGTTTAGGTTATTTACCCCTCCCAGTCTGTGAGTGATTTTCTGTGTGAGTCAGACAGGAGGCTGGAGGTTCTTCTTTCCCCAGTCCGGTCTGCAGTCGATGCTGAAGTTGTCCACTTTGTGGAAAAAGGGTGGGATGCATGCTTAGGCCAGGAGGTTTGGTATGTCTCATGCGATTCTCATCCAGAAACAATCAGGAATTGACACCAAAGTAAATACACATTGTATTAAGTCCTCTCTGTGCCTTGGCTGTATGCTGGAGCTGCACTGCCAGGACTAAGAGAGAACTGCAGGGAGTATGAGTAGCACAGAGGCTTTGGGTTTCTAGGCAGAAATGCCTGACCTCTGGCAGATCCCCTGAGATATCCTGGTTCCCAGATCCGAACTGCTTTGCCTGTTCCAAGAAGAACAGGGGGAGGCAAGAGATAAATATACACTTAATGCCTTCCTGATGGAACTGTCTGTAGAAAATTCCTCGAGGGAGTTTCCTGTCCTTTTTTGCTGGTTGTTGTGAGCAAGGAATGAACTGACCCATTGGTAGAGTTATTAGAAACCTTCTTCATCCAGAAAGCTTAAATGAATACTGAAAGTTATTTACCAGCTGTCTTGCTGTCTTAAAATAATATTGCAAATAAAATAGTTATTAAAATAACAATGAACCATAAAGAGAATGAAATTGAACTAACAGCATTGTTTGTGAACATTGTTGTGTCTCAGACAAGGCTGAAACTTGCCTCTCAAGGTACAGCAGATACTGAGTATGAGTCTGATCCTGTTTACTGCTTTTTTTTTTTCCCCAGTACAAAGAGAAAAAAAAAGTCCTAAACCTTCTCTCCTGACACATTTCAGTCCAGCATATGCCACAATATAACTACTGGCCTGTGTAGTGTTAGCCTGTATGAGAGCTATAACTATTATACTCTCATAACGGGAATCCTGCCTTGCTCCCCCATCACAGATGCAAACACATCAGATATTAAACCTGAGAGGATAACGCTGATGCCCTGCATTGCAGGCTTCCTTTGATGGCTCCAGGGAAAATAAAGGTATTTTGCTGTTTCCTCTCCAGAGGCATCTGGTTTAGTCAGGTGGTTCACAGTGCACATGGTCACATTTATTGTTTGGTTCATTCTCCATTGTGCTTCTTCCCCCTCTCCAATATTTTATCTGTCCTGGCTTTCCCAAGGACTTTTTTTTTTTACACAGAACTGAAATATTTGTTTATTTCTGGCATTTCCATCTGGTGTGAAGAGGATGAGAAACAGGCTCATGTCACCGACACTCCCTGACCATCAGAAAGATTGTTACAACATCCAGCAGATCTGGGGTTTTATGCATCTCCCCACCTCTAACGCCTTATCAGGCATAAGTGCTACAAGATCCTGATCAAGATCTGGTAAATATTCTCTTGCAAAGAAGTCACCTCTTTTATGAAGCCCCACCATTTTATAAACCACATACACCCATTGTCATAACCAGCAGGTTCTGCAGATCCAATGTTATAAACAAAAATAAAACAGGACTCAAACCTTAAAGATGGTTAATGTTCTCAGCAAAACCATGCTTCTCAACTGACTGAGCAAAATAGAAAAACAGATAGACAATATTTTATGTTGTCTGAATGCTATTTTTTTTTTTTCTGTTACCTAGTGGTCTTCCTGTCACCTCCTTTAGACTGTTCTATATTTCATACACTATTCAAAATAATGTTAAGTATTTCTACCATTGTGTTTCTTATCTTCAGTTATGCCAGGTAATAGCTAATAGAGTTGTATAGTCCCCAGCTTTAGGTTACATTCTACTATAAACAGGACCCATTTTTCACTCAAACTTGTGATTCCAATTAGATGTTGTCTGTGCTGGCCCCAGGAAACTATATTTCCCCAGTGACTATACTTACAGGAGTCTCTAGATGAGATGGCGGTTGCACATCTGTTGGTGAACTGTTTTATTTCCAACAAAAAATTCTTTCATACCCCGCTCATAAAATGCCATTTTTACATTGGATGATCTGGGGATATACTGGAGAGATGGTGGAGATCACTTCTGCGTCACTGAGTATTCACCTCTTCAGCCTGCACTAAAGGTACCAACTTCTAACACCTGTGTGAGTTGAATGTGGGTTACAAACAGCACCTAGGAGCCAGCATATTCAAAGCCTTCCTGTGTAGGATCACACTGAGATTTTCAGGTATGTATCTTCTAGGGCTCTTCCAGGTGTGAGCTCTTCCATTTAATTTGTCATCTCACAGAAGTTTGTTTCCTAAAGCCACCTTTGGCAGTCAGTAAGGATTTACTAGAAAGATTTCTGCTGTATGGCCTCTGAAAAGACAGTGTAAGAAAGTCTTCCTACATTTTCTAGCTGACATAAAGAAAGCAAAACCCTTTTTCATGGAGTTTTGAATAGATTAGGATCCTAGAATTTTCCTTTGCTCTCTCAATGTAAATAAGAGGTACTTGTACAAAACAGAGTAAATATATTGCATATCATTTTCTATAAACTAATAACTGAAGTTCAGTGCAAAAAAAAAAAAAAAAAACAAAATAAAACTAAACGTTGTTGTGAGAATCATGGAGACACACATTGCCTTCGCTGTGCTACTTAAAAGAGTCTTTTGTTAAATGCTTAGTGCCTGGGAAGATTATGTCTAGATGAACAGCCTCTGAAAAGGTCTATGCACTGCCTGTATTTCAACAGATGCCTCCTGATCCTACAGAAGATGGCCTCGAAGGTCCAGCACATCCAGGAATGCTGAGATTGTTTAGAGTTAATATAAAAATGCTAAATGATCCTTTGTCTGAAGCCAGGCCTAGGAAGAGTATGTTACTTGTTGATAAGCGTGCAAGAATATCAGCTCTTGTGGCATATCACTTGTGCTGGTGAGTCACTGTGGCTGGGTCTTTTTCCTTCCTGGGGGCACGTCCTTTCTACTCTTTCATGGCCAAATCTGAAGTGGGCTTAAACTTTACAGTATTTTCTTCCATTAGCTCAAAAGGTACTTTTTCCACAAACTTTCCTGGCAACAAAGGAATTCCTTAGAGTAGCAGAGGGAAATGTAACAGAAAAATGGGCAGGAATACAGGCAAAGTTACATCAGCTCTTAGATTCTTCCAAAATTGAATTCACACAAACAATAGTGAGCTGGTTGCCAAGCCCAGGTTCAGAATTACTGTAAATAAAATGGATTCTATGCTAAAAAGAGGTATGCTGGGGATATGTGGCATTTTTTGGGGGGGTTGAAATAGTAGGCTACTGCACAATACCGATGTATAACAATTACATTTACCTTTTATCTTTGCATTTCCTTCTACGAACAGAACAGACCTTATAAATATTTTTGTTAAAGAAAGTGTAAAGTGATGTATCCCTTTTGCTGAGAAAAGTCTCAGTTAAGTTAAACAGATCACAGTTTGATCCACAATTTAATCATTTAACAGTAGACCTTTGTACATGAAGATGATTGTATAGAAAGTAAAGAAAAGTGTCATTGGCTTGAGGCTACTGAATAAGTAGAACCACTAGTTGTATTATTAAAAGAAGTAGTGTCTCTAATTTTTTCCTGCGGCAGGTAAAACCAAAAGATAACTCTCAAATGTCAAAACGCCAGTGTTAGTGAATGTAGTGCAGGAGACAAAATTCCCAGTGCTGCTACAGGTAAAACAAACTTTAAGGAGGATTCTAGCACTTTTGTAATGATGGAATACAACCTTAGGCAATATAAATTCATAATCTCTCAGGACGAATGGCCTTTAAAAATGCAACAGATTATCCAATTCACCACTGAAACGGGATTTGCTCTGGCAGCCTTACAATGCGTGTAATAGATACTACAGAAGTGCATATTGACATGATACTTGCATTATCTCTGAATTTTTCATCTAAGCCTGATACGCTGTCAATAAAATCATGACCATAATAACCAGTGCATTAATTTGGGCATCTGAGTCCCTGCCACTCTCTTTCTCTCTCCCTCCTTGCTTCTCCACATAGTTGGTCTGTGTGAGCCAGGTGGAGCAGAGCAGCCGGGAAGCTGCCTGCTCAGGTGCACGGGAATTTCTCTGCTGTTACCAAATCGCACAATGCACAAGGCAGTATTGCTGCCTCCACATCCCCACCCTGGTGCCTGTCACCCCTTCTAAGGGGTTGGGGATGAGAGTCTGAAAGTGGGGAGGAGGGCATAGCCAACAGAGGGGTTGGGAGCCCCAGCACCACAGCAGCCATGGGAGGATGCTCTGAAGGATGCAGCTGGGGGTAGAAGGTGCTGCAGATGGGTATTTCAGCAATAGGTCTTCATGCTGCTCCCTAGTTGATTTGGTCCCACCTTTCCACATTTCTTCATGCCATCCTCAGCTGTAACAGGTTGAGGTATCACCCCAAAATGAAATGAAATATTTCTCCTACTTAAATTAATTTCAGCAAGCAAAGTTTGATTTATATATTTATTTTATTTAAGTAAAACAAATGACAAAGCTCAAAGTCGTCTGGATAATTGTGACTAAAAGGCACTGCCACTGGATGGATGGTTGACAGCTAGTGTGAAATAGGTTTAATGGTTCTGCTCCAGTTATAAAAGAAAAATGTTCACCTCACACCACCACTTGAGTGCACAGCACAAATTAACATTATCTTTATAAATATCACCATTACTTTTTATTATTAAATTTACTATTTTTTTTCTGCATCTCTTCTGAAAGTAAGAAAGATGGGATGAAACTAAAACCTGTTTTATTTTGTAACTGTCTTTTACTAAAAGCACAATTTACACAAATGAAACCTTATTGCATCTGCTCCAAGAACGCTTATGCCAAATAGCTGATGAGACTTATGTAACAGCCATGATGTTAAGTCTTCAAAAACAGTCATAAAGGAACAGATTCTTAATTGAAAGCAAGCTGCTAATAACTGTGCTCTTTCAAATAAATGTTTGCTATCAAAATAAGGGGTAAAATAATGATTTTTCTATGCATATAGATTATAAATTTGATAGCTTTACTCATTTAATGGTGATTCAGTAGTGATGAATTCATATTTCTCCCTATATCGTTCCATAAGAGATGTGGTCATTGCACAGTATGCTTTGAAAGAGTAAAGATTAAAACATGCAAAAGATAAAGCAGTCAAAGCTGCATTGTCTACACAGAGCAATATGAAATAAAACCCTAATATGCTCCTCTATATTTTAGCTTCGCTCTTCTGCCTGGAACAATTTAACCAGATGCTCTGCTGATTACCTTTACCACTGTATAATGAATTTTACTCTACTATCCATTGTAGACGTTCAAGACTTACTAAATCTTCAGAGAAAAGTCCAGGTCAAAGTCTGTGCAGCAGAGATTTAAAGTTCTTTACTTGGAGTCCTGATTAGCTTTCTTCAGATGCTTGTTCACTTACGTGTGGCTTGGATTTTAATGCCATAACTGTAGAGCACAGCTTAGCTTGCCTGTGTAGAGCCAGCCATCTCCCGAGGTTTCTCCTGCAAGTGCTGGAATCCAATTTGCCTCAGTCACTCCAGCTCCTCAGCTCAAACTGGCAAACCGACTGGTTCACATCACAGGATGGCTTTATTTTTTAATAGCTTGTTCATCAGAATAAAATATTAGGTGCCCTAGGCCTACTTTGTGTTTGTGTGTGTGCATGTGTGTGTATGGGTGAGTGGGTGTTTTTTCCTTATATGCTCCCATATGTACAGAAAACAAAGAATTTTGACTTTGACCTGCAATGACATGCAAATTCAGAGAACTTCAAACCCTTCCCCTACCACACACTTCAGGGATGAGCATGCCAAAGTCATTTAGGAAAAATCACACATGGGAAGGGACCTTGAATTTTTTAAGACATTTCTCCAGTTATCTTTTAGTAATCATGCATTACTAAAACACTACACATTAAACAAAACACATTACATGCATTTCCCATTCCCTAATTAATAGCTACCATGGGCTGGTGGGTAAAAGCCAGTTTTGGTGACAGTACACAATAGTGAAAACCTTTGGACCAAACTTAGCATGCTTGTATTGAAATGTCCACCAATCAACCTACACTCAAGCCAGCCTGAGGATACTGAAATACTTGACAGTTTTTGTTCACTTATTTCTGACTAGAGGTAGCACCAGCATTAAAGGTTAATACGTCTCTGCCCACCTTGTTTTCCTCTGCAAGCTTTAGCCTGACATTAGCTTATTTCAGCAGTGTGTGGGGACGGGATCTGGATCTGCCTGAACTGTGGTAGACAATCTGGGGAGGAACAGATTAGTACAGATATAGCAAAAGACAGAATATGATCTTTCAAAGTGACAAAAATGGGCATGAAGTTGCACTGCTCCAAGTTTGAAACATTTGACACAAATGTTAAAAGGAGATATTTCCATGGCATCTGCATTTAGGAAAGTTATCTCCATGAATATTTCCACCCTTATTTAGTATATTTTTCATAGTAGAATGACATTATTCCCCTTGGGCCCTCAGGTTTTAATGTTGCATTGAAGGTAGAAGTAAAAGATTAAGAATCCCCTTAACACAAGTAACTTTGCATAGAGCTGGTAAGAAACAAATCAGCACCAAACAAGCATGTAGGTAAAACTGGATATATTTTTAACAGTTTTTTACCAATGCAATGTATTTTTTAAAGAATTTCTGAATTGAATCTGACAAACAGTTTTAGCTCAAAAAAAAAAAAAAAAAAAAAAAATCTTAAACCTGGGAAAATCAACCAGTTCACAGGAGCAGAGGACTAGAAAAGACCTCTTTGGTCACTAAGCCTTATCACCTGCTATAGCATAGGTGGTTATTGTCATGTAATCCCATTTTATAATTAGGTTCCCTATCCCCCTTCATAATATCTGGTGAAAGGCTCTTGTAGAAACTCAAGACTTTCATGGTTAGAATCTCTTTCTAATATTCAGCCTAGATTTATTCAATTTATATTTATGTTCATTCTTGCCCTTTACACATTGTCCTTTAGGTTGAATAGCTGTTTTTCCTGCCTGGCGTTTACCTCCCTGATGTTTTTACAGGGAACAATTGTATTCCCTGATAGCCTGTGCTTTACTAGCCTGCACAGGTGACATTTTCTTATGTCTCCTTGGTCAGCAGGGTTCTTATTTCCCCTTGTGCCCCAAGGCCTTTCCGTGCCCCTCTCTCAGGTGGCAAGTGTCCCTCCTGGCCACAGTGACCCAGAGCTGCTCACTGAGCTGAGGGGAGGGCCCCTTGTAGAGCTGCTGACACTGCTGTGCCTCCATGGGAAGCAGCATCCTCCATTTGGGGATTATGGCTGCCATTTTCATCAGACTGCCATTTTATATCCAGCATGTGACCAACAAGGACACCTCTGTCTTCCCTCTTCCCACACCATTTCTAGCTGAAGAGCAAACGTTTGTGTAATAACAACCTCAAAGTACAAAATCCTGCACTTTGTCTGGTTTTGTTCTTCTAGTTCTTTCTGCAGCTTTGATGTCTCCCAGATTTTTGTGACCAGTAACTTTTTTTTTTTTTTTTTTTTCTAGCACAGTCCTACTTTTTGCATTACAGGTTCAAAATGAAGCTCATAAATAAAGGCTCGGTCCTAGTAACCTTGTAAGCCCAGATGCTTGCAACAAGTAACCTCATTCCTGGACTGAATCTCCCTCCTCAACACAAGCAGTTGACATCTCCCTTTAGTTAGTTTTTTATCCACGTTATACTTTTTGAACTAATTCCCATCTTCCTCAGCTTAACTAATAATTTCCCATGTGGCACCTTATTACCTACTTTTCAGAAGTCTACAGAGATGAGACCTACTGCATTTCTTTAGTCAAGAAAATCTGTCATTGTAGGGAAGAAAACTATCCAGGTACTTTGCCACAATCAGCCTTTGGCAAATGTACATTGCAACCTGTCCCATCTTCCACTTACCTCAGAACCTTCATCCTACAGAGCTGTATACCACTGAGTTTATATTAAAACAGGGAGTGTAGCTGCTGCAAGCACTTTCTCCCCTTTCTTAAAATGGCTGTTATGGCTATTATATTTGTCTTCCTTCCATTATAAGGCGTACGATGGTACAAGTTAATACCTTCATTTTTGGACAGATGGCATGGGCAAAGAACACACCTGCAGTTAACCCCATCTCCGTTGATGGACAGTAAATTAGCAGGAACAAGTTTACCTATTGTAATTTTCCATAAGTCCTGGGAAATCCCTCAAAACATAAGACATTTGTAAATACCTTCTGGATAGACAAGTTGAGAGCAAACACAAGGAACTCCTGCTGGAAACTCTAGAAAGAGATTTTCGGCTGAAGTTTCTCTTTTGCTATTTATTATTTGGGTTACTAATAAAGCCAAGCCCTCAGAAGGGGTAAGTTTGACCTTATAGTGTCATGTTGAATATATTTGAGGCAGTGTAGAAACACCACCTGCTCACACAAAGAAATTCAAAGCCAGCCTGTCCTAAATCATGCCACTGTGTTCAGTTATTGCATATACATTCCCCAGCACAGCATGATCTTATGTATTATATATATTGCAATTAGACAAAATGGTGTGACTTAGGAATGAAGTGGCAGCTTTAATTGCTGTTTTCATTTGTTACAAAGTTGTAACTTGAACAAGGAAGGTAACTTTAATTCCAGCAAGCCAGTTCAGGCAGAAAGGAGAGAAAGTAGAAGGGAACAAGGTGCCTCCTTACTTACTGGCACTGGCAGCTTTTAGTCCTTTCTGTGGAAGTGGCACAGGCGAGGAAGAGCCTTGATGGGGAGAGACCGCTATCCCCACAGGCTGTCAGCAGCCCGTGCATCCCCATGCTCATCCCCCTGCCAACTGGCTGAGAGGAGAGCTTATTGAATGGAAACTAAAATAAATACAAGGCTTGAAAGACTCCTGTCCCAGGCCCTCTTCTACAGAAGGCACCACAAGATGATAAACATGCATGCAACTTTTGCAAGAATCACTTCCATCCAGGGAAAAGACTGGGTGCAGAATTTAAGCAATGGCAGGAGGGAGCCGAAGAAAAAGGATGTGCCTGGAGGAAAATGAGAGCTTGTGCTAGGAGTGTACAGTGTGTCTTCCCTGTGGACCAAGGCTGGACTCACAAACAAGCTTGTGGCTCGTCCTGGTCTTGGCTCTGGAGCAACACAGCTATGCAGTATTTTCTTTCTTCAGGGCTAAGTCACTGTCTAAGCCTTTGGGCTTGGATCAGTCCTTAACCTGATTGAAGTTCACTTGTCTCAAGGTAGAGGAAGGGCCCCAGGATTTGGCCCCATGTTAATATGGTGACTGATACTGAAAGTATGTTTTCCCACAGAGTGCCTCACAGTGAGAATATTTCTAAAAGCTCTGCAGAAAATGTAAACAAGGTAGAAAAGTCAAGTCTGTAATGAGCATTCTCTCTGCAGAAATGATGCTCATGCAGTGATGAAACTCTTCCTTCATTTGAGCTCTTCTCACTTTGTGACATGTATTTCTTCTTATGGCACAGCTTCTGTAAATCCATAGCGGTGTCACAGCATATGCACATTAAACATTAGCTGCAATTGAATCTGAATTTTGTCATATAACAAAGAGGAGAATAAGTTTCAGATAAAAAAAAATATATTTAATGGGATTAGAAAGAACTACAGATATTCTTTGTTATTTTTTATGGTTGCACACTGTGTCAAGAGTTTGGTAATTTATAAAACTTCTTGATAGAAATATATGAATATACCAGTCAAAGTAATAATTAATTCCCTCGAGAAAATGCTCATTAAAAAAAAAATCTGTTACAAAAAAGAAAATTCTAAGAAGCTAGGAGATCACAATGTAAGCTAGCTGCCAATTAAGCCTTCATGGGGTTGAGAAAGGAAAATGAAGGCAACAATATAGCTTTCTGACTGGGGATTTGATCTTCAAGATAACCTCTGAATTGCAATGTTTCACTTACTTAAAGCTCTGCTGAAATACATCCTAGCTGATTATGCCATAATACTGTACATTTATCCTCACATGTAAGGAAGTATTCTATTACTCATAAATGCAGTTAGTTATGAATAGTAGACAATAGTACCCTTTTAAGAAACACGCCTGTTAGGAAGATAGAATTTTTTTTTTCTCCATCATATATCCCAAGAACATCTTTTTTTGCCGTAAATACAGGACCGCTTTTCTGCATTGAGTTAACATCTATTGTACTTTGACTATATATCATCAAACATTTTTAGAACCAATGAGAAGTGTTATATGAATATGCTGTAGAACCTGTGCCAGCAGAGCAGAACTACAATCTAAGAATCAATTGTCTAATAAATATATTTAGTTTGATGAGCTATTTAAATGTATTCACTAATAACCACTGTCTATGCCTAAATGACCTCTCTGCATGTAGAGAGCACACCTTCCATGCCCACGATTTTGGGTCACCAAAATCGTCTTGTTGTCACAGTTTGTGCTTCTGCAAATTACAGGGAAACTTCCATGAAAAGAAGGAACTTGTGCTATAAATGGTGTGTTCAGAGATATGCTACGGCGTCCAGGTGGTTCCATTTTTCTCTTTACTAGTAAAAAAGAAATTAAAGTGTTTTTGTTGTTGTTGTTGTAGTTGTTTTTTAAGAAGGTGAAGCATTTCACAAATGTTACGTAAAAATAGGGTAATGTAACTTAAAAGCCTTCCTACAATAGAATCCAATTTAGCAACCTTCTCTGACATCAAATAATACCTCTTCAGAGAAGATTTTCCCCTACCACCTAATGGCTGTGACTCATGAGACGTAGTGAATCAAATGGGGGAAAGGCAGGAACAAGTCCCCAAGCCTCTGCCCTTCTCCCTGGCTGGAGGGTCCCTCCAAAGTAGCAAAATGGCCATGCCCTCCCTTTCTCAGCTGTTGCAGTTCATTGCCCGATTTGCTCATTTAAACTGCTGTTGACTGAAATTTACCTTAATCCGCTGGGATGTGACTTGTGATTTAGAGGAGGTGGGTGAGGGGCTGACTACGCAGCCGAGGCTTGTTTCTGCTGCCACTTTCTCAAGTACAAATTGAAGTCAAGTGAGGCAGAGCAATGTGGAAGAGGCCTGGGCAGAACAAGAACCAGTAGCCCTTGGCTATTAAATATATGTGTATAGAAGTGCACAAAACCAAACACTGCAAATATCCTGCTAACAGTTCAGACGCTTTCACATCACAGGGCATAAACTAACAGGTTAAGTTGGCCAAATGCAACAGGAGGCCGTTTTCCGTCCATTTGTTTTTAATTCTGCTACCTATTTTTGGAGGCAAGATACACACCACCAGTGGAATCATCTAGATACAGCTGTAGATAACAGCATATTTTGCTTGTGCTGACGAATTTTAAGGCCATCACGCAACTTTCCCCATGGGCTCCTAAGCCTGAAGAAGCCCCTAAGGTGCAATGGTGGAGTCACCACCCTGCTTCCTACCACAAGTGTGAGACAAGGAGATGCTCCTGTGTGTGCTCGCTTTGGGCATGTCAAAGTCAGGAGAAAGGTTCTAATTACTTAGTGTCAAGACCTGGTGTTTCATTTACACATGGGGTGACTTTGCCACTTTTTGGTAGCCACATAGGAGCTAGCAGGATTTTATTCTCCATATTTATTTATCTTTTATATGGAATTATTTTCCCCTTTCAAAAGTAGAGCACAATTTATGACAATGAGAGCTGAGTATGTTACATAGTAATAAAGGTAAGCACTAACAGAATAAAGCTGTCTAAAGGGTGCTATAAATGTATCTCATTAATTTGTATGCAAAATATATTTTGGACTCTGCTCAGTGCATTGCAGGTGAAGGCTGTGTGGGAGCCAGAAATGATGCTGTGCTTCCTGCGTCCCTGAAGCAACGTTGGCTTGATCCTGGACTTAATCTGAGATTAAGCATCATTATAACCATTGGAGAGACCAGTCGCTCCCTTTTGTATCACAGATGGTAGCTGGAGCAGAAGGAGCATCACCTGCTTGAAGGAAAAGAGGAGAGAACTAATAATTCCAGCCATTTTGCCCCACCTCACCGGTACAGAGGGGCTGCCTCTCAGTATAGAATTATAGAGTCACAGAATCATTAGGGTTGGAAAAGACCTCCATGATCATCTGGTCCAACCATCCCTCTATGACAAATGTTGTAATGGGGTATGTTAAACCCCAGGGAGGCTTATGAGTGCAAATCAAATTTTTCAGGAGTCCTATTTCCCCTCTATGGAGTTTTGAAGCTGACTCAGAAACCACAACATTCATGAATCTTTAGGAATATCTCAGTCACATCACTTAGAGGTGTACCCACAACAACAGCAATGCTTTCATAGTGCTTCAAATAGTGTGTGTGAGCATTGCACAGAAGTGAAGATGGCAGAGATGATCCTTCTGCTACTCTATTCCTTATGTTAAAAAAAAAAAAAAAAGTCAAGCTGGCTTTCTTCCAGAGGGCGAAACGTTAATCCCTGTTTATGTCATGAAACTCCTAATTTTGTTGTGAATATACACTATACACCCACACACACGTGCACATACACATACATACACATACACATTTTGGTCTCAGTCCCACAGAGGAGAAATGGCTAAGCAGATATACACAGATGATCGTAAGACATCTGAAAGCACACACTGAATTTGGTGAGGATTGCCCGAAGGACACCGGAGTAGTTTGTCTCTTACTGCCCACGGAGAATTGGTCGTTCCGTGACTATGGTGTCTAGCTTGAGCAATACAATTTCTTTCACCTTCAGCTCATGCATCAGCTGGCTCACAAACTCAGGTGTGATATTCTGGCCCAAGTCTTCTGCCATGAACACAAACACTTTGTAGAAACTTAGGGGAAAGGTCACTGTGCACATGGACACCCATGGCATACGGAAATACAGCACTTTCTGTGCTAAAGGAAACTATGTCACTCTTTGTGTTATTAAATAAAACTCACTAGCCCTAAAATGAGAGCTTAGAAACAAGAGAAGTGCAGGTTGCAATATTCAATGCTCCGTAGCATATCAAGGAATGCAAGCATGTCCCTAAACTGGGAATGGTAAATTACAGCCAAATATGTGTCCTGAGAGAAGCTTTTCATTCTGCAGAGACACATAATTCATGCCAGAAGTCCAATTCTCACTATTCATTATTTATTTCCATTTGGTTCTTTTCTTCTCCAACATGGAGATCTTGAAAAAAAAAATCCCAGGAAAGGCATTAAAAAGCATGTTGTGTTTTTGTGAATATGTTACTGTCTTATTCTAAATATACCCAGCTTATCTGGTGAATATTTGATAAATAAAACCCCTTATCTTAAATACTGACCATTTATAAAATCATACAGATTTGTCATCTAAGCATTAGATTATGGAACCCTGAAAAAAAATGACACGGTTCCAATGCTTTTTCCTGTTGAGTGCAGGGCTTTGCAGTTCCTTTTTGATGGAGTTACAACTCAAGAAAAATCACACAGAGGCACAACACCTTATGTCATTCTGCTGGAAAAGGTTAACGTGTTTTCATTGTTTGTACAGTCAGTTGGACTCACGTACTGTTGTTACTGACAAACAGAGGGACAGGCAAGCAGGATGATTTTAATTTGTAATTTATAGTCATGTTAGGACATTAGGGAGTATTTGGTAAGTAGGGCAATGTTTATATGTTGTAAATGCATTCTAATATTTGGAAGTATCTCAATTCAAAACAAAAGATATAACTGAAGGGTTAAAAACAATAAGCAATGGGTAAGCAGCAGCCTGACAATTCCAAGTAAAAGGATAGGAAAAGAGTAGAAATGGCATTCATCTGTAGGTGTTTCTTCTGGGGAATTATCTCTAGTCATCGCCTAGTCATGAGACAAGTTTTTGCCATAATTACAAACCCAGGCCACTGTGGCTGGGCATAGTCCAGGGAGAAGGGCACTGGAAACAGTGGTTAAATGATATGAAAAAAAAATGCTGAAAGACAAAAAGAAGGAGGTTTGTTCATAAAAAATATTGGGGAAACGGCTCCTTCAGGATCAGGAAAAAACAACTCTGGAAACATAAATTATGTGCCAGTTCCCATGTTATCAGTATCAGAGTGCCTAAAATGTATTTTTATTACAGGAAAATCTGACTAAATACACAGACACTGACACAATTCCCCAGTGTAAAATCCCTAATGCCTGGTTTCTGGCAGGAAACCTACTTGGAGCTGAGGACCTGTCTGGTTATGCATCAAGTATTTGTCTCCTCCGTGCCATCCCAGGGAAGCCCCCCTGTCTCTGTGTCCCCACTCTCTCCCATGAAGACAGCACCTCCTATGTTGTCCAGTTTTCTTCTTACTTGCTCATGAAGAAGTGTCGTATTCTCCACACACCAGCACCAGAGTGTATCAGTGCCCCTGGTATCCATGCCAGCTGCTGAGGGATGGTGCTGTGCTGGTCTGCCACCCATTGCCTGCTCGCAGGCTACACAGAGATGCAGTGATGTGGGAGAGCGGCTCTTCTGAAGGTCTTGCCTGTTCACTCCATCACTGCTCACCATCTCCGTTGCTGATTTCCCTGAGCACTCCCACACCTGCTCCTCTGGTGTTACTTCCCACCTCCCAAGATCCCATTTCTGTAATATATACCCTTGCATGCCCTGCCTTCACCCTGTCCCACCTTCCCCTATCCATCAAAAGCCTAGGGCCCATCTCAGCAGAAATCCTGTTGAATCAACAGCTCTCTTGTCCTACTGCTCACTCGTGGCAGCTCAGAGCACTACCTGGTGCTCCGGGCCCCACCTCAGACTCCCACTCACCCAGCTGCCTTATTTCCCTTGTCCCCTGCCTGTCCCAGTCACCTGTGTGTTCCTTCTAATGTCTGGGGAACACAGGAAACCACACACAGGAGCACCAGAAAGCCAGCCGCCTGAGATGAAAGAAACGATGGTCACCACTCCTAAAATCTTTACAAAATGAAAAAAGAGAAGAAAATCAACTAAACCCAAGCCCCAGCACCCCATCCCTGAACAATAATGGCTAGCAGACATTTTTTACCAGCAGCCAGGGCACACTTGCTGGCTGCTTTAGGCTGTTTCCCATTTCCAAGAAGCCTAACCTGATGCCCTGGCCATCAATACAGAATGGTGCGCAGAATGGGAATTTAGCTGGGGTGGAATAGGGAATGGCAGCAGTTGTATCAAACAACAGACTGCTGCACTGGAGTGAGTAAATATTACGTGCAGATTGATAGACCAGGGAATTAGCTGGGTTAGACGGTGCCAAGGTCATGCACCCTGGATGCAAAGGAGTCCTGGTCTTCCACCCTGTCAGGATTCCCTGGTGATGGACTATCTTCTTTCCATGCCCTTGGCCACACATTTCAGATGCTGAGTCAGTTAAATGGTTTGTCATAAAGTGGTCTTTGTTCTTTACTGGATTATGACAAGATATGTCACAGCAAAGGTCAGCAGGCATGAAGAACATCCACAAAACCTGTGTGAGGGGTCTCTCCCGGTAACAATGATTCCTGGACCAGTCAGTCCAAGATGTGCTGCAACAATACAAGACAATTTCTTAGATTTTCCGTATCATTAATGGTAATTCAACTAATAATCTGACATTTATCTTCTGTTCTGCCTGCTGTGTTTGGGACTATAGCTACTCCATTATTATATGTGAGCTGCAACACTTGCTCTTGGTTCTTATTTATTCTTCCTGGCTCCATCCTCATCAAGGTGTAAGAATAAAAGAGTTTCAGCTTGGTTTGTAGTCTTCTTTCTATTTATTGCTTTGCCAAGACAGGAATAATTTTGGAGAGATGAAGCCAGGTCTCTTTCCCTTTTCTTTGTATACTTCTTTGCTTGTGTCTTACCCCTCAAGTACCTTTCATAAATGGTCTTGTTGGAATAAACTACTCACTTTCTTCTAAAAAATAACAGGAAAGTGCAGCTGCTCTCCCACCAAGTCAGTTTTATCCAAAACCTTAGAGTTTTGCCTTCTCTTTCACAGAATGGCTTGCATAGCATGAAGAGACATTGCTGCTTAAATGTTTCTCTTTTCTTTTAAGTTCCTTTCTCTCACTAAGCACAATAGCAGCATCAATGTCAATGGTACAAAATAGTCACTAATCCCTTGGAGACAATTCCAGAGTTGAGAAAGTTAACCTTTATAAAATGCCTGATTTGAGAGAGAATCTCAGTCATATATAGGCTACAAACTCAGCACCTAAAAAGAGAAACTTGATTTACCCTGTAGTATATAAAATATGCTTAAACTGAGATTTTCTTGAGAGACATATTGCTTAAAAAGTAATGAAACAAAAGGTGAGCTGATCTGAAAACAAGTATTTTTCAAACCTGAGCTTGCTAGCTAAAAGTATTCTTAGATTTGGCCACCAATTTCTTTAAAGTTTAGCATACCTGGAATTAGGATGAGATGCATTCTACTTTGGGTTTGACTTGATCTTATTTCTAAGGTAATTTTATTTAAAAAAATGCTATGCCATATAAATATACTTGTCCTGCAGCTATAGAGCCCAGTGAACCAGCATTTGAGTTCTCATTCTTATACATTTCAATATTAACAATATTATGCAAGAAGCACAGGGACTGCCAGCTATTGTGATTGTGGTGGCTGATATATTTCATGGAAAAATCCTATTTTCAGTTGTCATTTCCAACCTATACCACTCCAGATAATCACAGGGCTGAATTATTTTGGGAAAATTTCTGATGACATTGTAAAACTATAGATGCTGCTGAGGCTAGGAATTTATGTATATTTGCATATGTGCACATATTTGTGTACGTTTTCTGATTATCCCTAGTCTTCCTTTTTTGTTGTTGTTGTTTTTGTTTTATTTATTTTTATTTTTTGAAGTTCCGCTATCCCTCTGTTTTTGAGCTGCACTATGAATTTGGTAGAGGAAGGTGTCTTGGTGTTAGGAATGTGCTTTTTCCTGTTTTTATAGGAACTGGGGTTAATGGCTGTGGATGAAGGGAGGGAAGCTGAATGGATTTTTGAGTCAGGGCCTGGCCAAGCAAGGAAACTGGAGCTATGAGTCAGACGGGAGGAGACTGGGGCTGGCTGGCCTCAGAAACTGGGTTAGGAAGTGTCAGAGAGAGAAGGCAGGATCACGGGGAACACTCAACTGCACAGCGCAACCATGTTGTCAGAGCTGAAGAGGGCTTGGAGGTGTTCCTGACAAGGACCCAAGCACTGGTATACAGGAGAATTACCTTTTCTGACCGTACACCTTGACATGGCCTCTAACCACACAATTTCCTACTGTTTTCTTCATCAAGCACCTACCTCATTCACTGTGCAGAGTGGATGTTATTCATCGGCTTCATTCTCATTATTCAGTGTAATGGCCCTACATCCTATTTACTGCTCACTATTCAAACCCTGTTCCAAAGATAGAATAATTAATTTCCTCATGGGCTGTTCCTCATGGGCACTCATCATTACAGTACTTCATAAATAGTAATTCATTCATTTTCACAACACTCATGTGAGAGGTAGGATGGTGCTATTCCCATTTTTCTAAAGGGGAACTGAGGCAACCAGACTTTAACTAAGGCCAGCATTTACACTAATTATAGATGTCCAGGCTAAGTCTCCACACCCCGGTTTGTCAGAGTGCTTGGTTTTACACAGCCGTGTGTACCATCAGTGCACAGCTCAGTTGCAGTCATGAGCAACAGGCACTTGGGAAGACAGACTGCTGCTGAAGTGTCAAGTCAGATGCTCACAAAACATAGTAAGTGACCACGTATGGACAGCCTTCCTTTCCCCATAGCACTGCAGATGAGAAAGAGGCAAGGACAGACACTTCTGTGTAGGACAACATTCAACTAGGAGGCCCTCCTTTCTCCTCCTGCACATTTCTTCACAATGCTCTAACCTTGCCACACATCATGTGTTGGTCCTTCTCTACTACATCTCCTAACTGATTCTCAGGTGAGTTCATCCATATCACACTAAAGACAGACAACATGAGGAGAGCAAATTAGGACTACATAAAGTATTTTCTTCATTTATTTTAAAATTAGAAGTTCATAAACTAATTTATTTTTTCCTATAAATTGAATGCCTTATAGTGTTATATTAACCCTGTTAAATTTTGTGTGTGGATACTATCCTATATCTTTCTCTAAAAAGTCAATCTGAGTACCCCACAGAAGTCCCATCATGATGGGTCAGAAATGGGAGTGATTGAGCTTGGGCATTTGAGCCAAGAGAATACAGGTTAATGCTACCCTGTATGCACACCAGTGCTTAAGAGAAATAAGGCACTTGTTTTGTGGGTGGTTTCACAGGTGTATGACAGATGATACCAGATGCTTGGGGTCCATCCAAGGTCCTGGAGATGAGCAGTCAGTAGCCTGTTCTCTCCTCTACTAGCCTGCACCCTTTAATCTTCATCCCACCAACTCCTTGACCCAGAGTTGTCCAGTCCCATGACTGTGAATCCCAGTATTCCCTCCTAGCTCCACCAGGCACTCTAAGTCTTTCTCACTGTGTTTCTCATCTGCACCTTGCTTTCTACCCACCTCAGTCCCAGCTGCTGTTTCTTATCCCCTCGTTCCTCATTCTGGTTTCAGACTTCCTACCATCCCACAACACAGTAAGTCACAAAGCTGCTCTCCTTGGTCCTTTTCCCAGGTTTCCCATCCTGCCTCGTAAGTGCTTCTTGCCAAGTATGACAGTCTTTCTTCCACACTCTTAAATTTGTTGACATCCAATCTCAGGTTTCTGCCTCCATTTGTCTGCTGTCATGCATCCCATGGGCTGCCCAGGGAAGTGCCCCTGGTGTCATTTAAGAGATGTGTAGACGTGGCACTAAGGGTCATGGTTTAGTGGTAGGACTCAGCAGGTCAGGTTGATGGTTGGACTTGATGATCTTTTGCAACCTAGGTGATTTTATGATTCTGTTGCACGATTCTGTTGCCTGCATGGTACACACTGAATCTTTGAAGGATGTCACTGCCAAATTCCTGAGAAGTGTCTACTGAACTTGAGCAAAAGCTTTGTATTTGGTCAAATTTGGTCTGCTTTCACATTCATGACATCAGGTTAGGTCCTCTTCTATGCCCAGATTAATGTCTGTACTCCAAACGATAGATATATTAAGCAGTTGCAAAGACCTTTTTCTGATGTGGGCAAAGTAATATATTTTCTATAATCTTGTTCTTGGAAATAGCTGAACTATTTTTGCTAAGATTTTAAAACAACAAATAAATCCAAGCAAGGCAGATATCCAGCATGGGGAGTTTTAGTTGAACACTTAAAGTCTGGCACAGTTATATGCAACTGAAAAAAGGGTTTTATAATGGGAAGTGTCAAGCAGTAAGTATAGGTGGCACTTCCAACTCCGCCTATCATATAGATTGGATTAGATGCCTGGTTCTGTTCCCAGGGCATTCTGGGTTAAAACAACTAATTTACAGTGGAATAGGAAGAAGTTCATATTTTTCTCAGGTAAAAACATGGCATTGTTGCCCTTAAAAGAAAAAAAAAAAAAAAAAAAAACAGGAAAAAAATCACGTCATTTATCTAGAAGATTTATTAATTTACTGGTATTGGCAAGGAATGCATAATTTGCTGACAATATGGAACAGATGATTATGGCAACCAATTTTATGAGAGTCATATAAAAGAGAGGCTTAATAATAAAATGTTAACAATTATAATTTAAAAAATGAGTCAGCTACAGAGAAAATAAGACAAAGGCAAAAAGAAAAAAGAAAAACCTTTCAGAGAAAAATGTTTTATTTCCATTTATTTCCAATGCTTTGCAGATGTGTGTGGGGCAAGTAGGAGGCTAATATATCTCACTTTAGCAGTACTAATTGTTTGCATTATCACAATAATCAAATGCAACCATATTAATCTCTGTGGTTATTAACTTGATTTTTACACATTAAGATTTAGATTTAATCCCCTGGGACCATCTATTAATGCTTTTAAAGTTGAAGGGTTTCAACAGTTTTAAGTTTTTTTTCCTCTCTTTTAGCTGCAGGCAGTAAAATTTGAACGTGTGTGGAGTTTTGTATTTTGCATTCCTGTGGGATTTTCAGAGACACTGCTGTCAAGGACCATGAATCATGTTAATACATAGCAACCTCTACAGCTATTAAAATGTCTGCAATAATGTGATTATTTTAAAACGGAAAAACTAATATCATATGTATTACTTAAAGATCAACCCTTTTTTTTTTAAGTCATTGGAAAGGACTGCTTTTGTGAGGGGGGAATGGAAACATTAGTGGTAGTCACTAAAATGCAAAATGTCTAATCTGCTGAGAAGAAAAACTTCAGTTCCTTTTAAGAAACACATCCTTACTGAGCTTACAGTCAATGAAGCATAAAAATGGCAAAAAAATCAAAAAATAAAAATGAAGATCGATAAGCATGGAAAGCTATTTTCTTTTTGTTTAGCCAAATTGTGGCTGCTCTGACCTGCTGGAACAGTATCCAGTTTCATGCTTTCATGGTCACTGAGTGATGACACCCAAGCAGAAAACTGGGCATGGAGGTGTTTTTATGAGACCTCCATGCAGAAAGTAAGGCTGGTATTGAATAATGACATGAACTGGTTAAATAATCATTTTTTGAGGTAGATTTGTCAGATGCATCATTTACAACTTATACAAACAAGAAAATATGGTGAAGTGACCCCATGAAAGGAAATAAGAAAGTGTTTTGGAGTGTATTACAGCTCTAGTCCATAAATATTAACTCCAAAGACAGAAACAGTGAAATGCTGTTTTCAACAAGAAAGAATATAGTTCCTCAGTTCATGTATTTTGATTGTAGCTGTGCATATCTGTGTAGCCTTGTCCTCAGCAAACTCTCCCATGGCTGTCTGTTTTGCTGGGCAGCCTTCAGGCAGCCACCCCTTGACTCCATCTATCCATGAGAGAAGAATGGGAATGTCTACAGTCTCTCCACCTTTTCTGTGCATGTGTTCCTGAATGTGGCCTTCTCCTCTCAGTACTGTAGCATCTCAGGTTGATTGAGAGTTTAGAGGTCTGTGCCTCATCCAAACATCACAAGGGGAAAAAGGTCCCATCCCAAATAACAGCTGAGAGACACTGTGGGCAAGACATGCCTACAGAATTGCCTTTCCCCTTGTCCACAACCTGTAACATAACTCAGAAATTTATCACACAAATTTGTTTTACAATTCATTGTATTCTCTGGGTCTGGATCACCTCCCTAGAGCCTGAGCTCTACTGGGACAGGTGGATAAAGGCTGCTGCTTAACTGATGCAATGTTCCTATCTAATCCCTTTTGTAGATAGGAATTTAGCTACTACGAAGTGGTTGAGCTGTATTTTTTACAGTCCAAAATACAATGCTGTGGTCTTTCAGTACACAGGTGGCCAAGTACAATGTGGTGTGTCATGCTGGGTGCCCAGAAGGTCTCTGTCATGAAAGAAAGGGCTCACTTGCCCTTGTTGAAGGTCAGGTGGGTGCCTTGGACAAGCATTTTAGCAAACCAGTTACTGGCACCACACCAAATAATTTTAGATTATGGAATATAGGCACTCCATTAGCATTGTTTTAAATTGCACTTTCTGTTTTGTAAAATCAAAAAGGAAATTTCATGGGGAAAAGAAGTCTCGCATTCATGCAACATTAATGTTTAGGGAATAATGTGGTGTTTTGCCATGTTAAAAGAATTATTACAAACCCTTCATTGAGAAGCTCTAGAGATCTCATACTTTGGAAAAGAGACTTGATAATTGGATGTGCAGGAGGGGGAGGGAGATGTATGTGGAGGGTGTCACTTTTGGTGACAGCAATGAGCTTTTTTGTGTTTCTGTGAAAAAAAAGGAGTCTGATCTGGCCAAACTAGAAGCCTTTGAAAAATGTGAGGAGAGGATAGCTGCAGGTCAGCATGGTGCATGTAACTGGAGCTCAGGGCCAAGCAATTCACTCCTGGCCTACATGCAGGAGAGAATACAAGCTCATGTGCGTGCCGACAACAGTGCTTGGAGAAGGCAAATTAAATGTGCATGTGCAACTTCCAGCGAGTGTATTTTTTCACCCCCATGGCTATTTTTTAAATTATCTGAGCACCCTGAACACCAGTAATAAAACCCATCGGTACAATGCAGGCTCGCATCTCCCAGACTTCCAAGCAGAGGCGACCTGTGCTGCGCCAAGCTGAGTAGGCCGAGCACCAGAGGCTGCCCCCAGCGCTGCACCTCATGGTGGGAGCGGGGCTGAGGACCCCCAGCAGGGGAGCGGGCAGCCCCTCCGGCACCCCCTGCTCTCGGCCAGCCAGCCCAAGCCCGGGAACAATGGTGCAGAGCTGCCGAGGCATCAGGGTGAGAGGTCATGGCATCCCACCGATCCGCCAGATTTGGGGGCAGATCCCACGGCCTCTCCCGCCCTGAGCCAAAAGCAGGTCTTCTCTTGCCCTCCCTCCCCCTTTGCAACCCTGGCAAGGGGAGCCTGGGAGGGATTGCTTCCCCAAAACTCACCTTTCAGCATTTTTTTTCTTTTTCTTTTTTTTTTTTTTCTTTTTTTTTTCCACATAAAAAGGAACGAGACTGTATGGAAAATTAACTAGGCTGGTTTACGGGTCACGTGTGGGAGAGAGTGTGAGCATTTGTGCACAGGTCATTGTTGGATTTCACAGCAGATGCTTTTATCCCTGGAACTGAAGCTGCCACGTATTTCGAGATACCTGCGTATTTTGTAAAGCTGGAGGTCTGGGCAAAGTCTCAGCTCTGCTGAAATACCTTGGGCTTGGAGAGCTGAACCAAGCGACAGACTGAGAAAAAAAGAAAAAAAAAGCAGAAAACATAAACATGTAAATGTGACATCTGTGATTCCACTTTACCCGGTGTTTTACATGTGTGAAAATAGCTCATTGTCTTGCAAAAGTGAGAACTTTGGGGTTGAAACTGATGACAGAAATGAAGGTGACTTAAAAGGAAAAACCAAGCTTTAGAAATGAATTTAAAAGGGAAAAAAAAAAAAAAAAAAAAGACAAAAAAAAGGTTATGCCAACATTTTCCTGAATGATAGCAGAGATGTATGCTAAAGAATAGGTGTTGACAGAAAAGAAACACAACCCTTTAATAAAAGAGGTGGGCAGGCAGACATATGAACTGCTGAAATTTCAGCATTTCAGAGTCCTGTGGGTAGAGAACACTAAAACACAGGGAAAGAAAAAAAAAAAAAAAAAAAGTAGAAAAGATCTTAGGAAATAGTCACCTCCTAAAATTTTTGATCATTTCAGATGCTGTTTCACTTGAGAAAAGAAACAATTCATATATATATGAATTACAAAGGAAAAGGAAGACGGGGAAAAAATAGAAGAAAAAGACACATTAATGCTTTAGTTAGACTTCCCTTTCAGATATCCTCTGCACTGTGTCATAATAAATCTTGCATCTTGCTTCTCAGCTGAGGTCTCTGCTGCAACATTCTTCGGTCGCTTTGTTTCAGAGCAGTGTTTGCACTGAATTTGAGGAGTTCTCTAAGCAGCTGCAACAACAGTGTAATATTTCCTTGCTATTTCCTAGCAAAACATGATCAGAAACACACTTTTGGGGAGGAGATTCTGGGGGAGCATTGCTTTGGGTCGTGGTGACTCCCGGAGTCTGACAGCCTCTTGACAGTTACTAATATCAGCAGAGCAAATGTGTGTAGCCTACTTGCAAGGTTTGTGATGTGTTTTTGATTTCCTGCCTCAGAAATGCACATTGGCTAGAAAGCGAGTGAGGCACACGATGCTCTTTCTTGCCATACACATATCAGGAAATTGTTACCTATGTGCCCAATTTACATGTTGCAATGGGCTGCTAACATTCAGAAAAAAAAAAAAAATCTTGCTTTTTGGCTCTTCAGTCGTGTGAACATGAGTAAAAATGATCATTTTTAAAGAACGTGATTTCAGTGTGATTGTGACTTCACTGTGATTCTGTCCTCATCTAGGCTTGCAAAGGGTGCTAATTCCCACAAACTATGCTGTATTTGTCTTTCACTTAGCTTCTTCTTTCAATGCCTTTATTCTCCAGAGGTCATGCCATTGTCTTCTGAAATCTTGAAAGATCTTGCTTACATGTGAAAAGTGGGTTTTTATAAGATGCACAATTTCAGAAGTTAAAGTTATTCAGGGCACCTTCTTCCAGGGCAGCAAATTAGTTGTGATTATTTCTGTTTATTTTTCTTTTTGAATTTCATATACATAAAAACAATGGAAACAGACTACATCAATTTATGAAAAAGTATTGATCTATGTTCATTCAGAGGGGCTGAGATTTGAGACATCTTAATAGATAACCCAATATTCTCACTGCCCTTTGCAATGCAACCTTTAAGCTGTTGGTCTTATTTCCATGTAAGAATCCTCTTCTTAACATGCTTTTTTTCTTTTATTTTTTTTCCCCTGAAAATTTTCTTACCAGTGACAAAATATTTTAAAACAGTTCTCAGGATATTTTCCTGGAATACAAATTCTTAAAATGAAGTTGTTGATTCTGCAGAAGGATGCAGATGAAGTTGTTGATTCTGCAGGAGGGTGCAGACTTTGCCTGAAGTCTCCAAGTAGACAAGGGGCATTGCACAGCCACAGGCATCCAGCTGCCTGCCAGTCCTTGCTGACTGGAGCTTCTATCAAAAGCAAATATGAATTCACATTTATGTTGATCGATAGCTTTATTTCTGTAGCAAATGGGGAAGAAAAAGAGTTCACATTTCAGTGTAAATATGAGTGCTTCTGCATGTTACCCAGTGGTACAAAATGACGGCAGGTAGTTTTCCCCATTTATTTTTGGGCTTGACCATGACAAGATACTTGTTTATATCAAAACTGGTAGAACAGTTTATCTGAATGTGACCTAAAAAATGCTGTAGAATGCCTTCCAAATGCTTTATGGAAGATTGTATTTATTATATACATATATAAATATATATACACACCAATCCTCCAAGTTGGGGTAATGTTTACTCTCTGGCTTCTCTAGGAAGGAGCAGAATTGGCTTACAAGAGAAACTAGGAAACACACTCTCATGTAGTTTCTTTAAGACAAAAAGATATTTTGAAACATACTGTTCATTCTGGCATCCTGATAATGTGTTTCAAATTAAGAAAGCCACTAAAATAAATTGAAATTAACTAATTAATTAATTAATTTCAGTCCCAAAGTGAAATGGATAGCGGATACATATCACTGACCAACTTTTAAAACGTACAAACAGCACTTCCAGATTTCTCCCTGTTAAAAGACATCTAAGCAAGTGATTCTTCTTTTTACCATCCCAAGCCCCTAGAATATGGTCTTTATGGATACACTTCAGAGTTCAGCTAAAAGATCATATTGCTTTAAAATGGGCATACTAAAACGAAGCATGCCTGGAGGAGAATTTGTAAGCACAATTATGTTTGCCATAGAGTTGCTAGGTCAGTGGGCGGTATACGATGCACCCATCTTTCTAGGAGCAGTAGGATTTCCTGCTGTTTTTTTCAGTAGTGACCTAGAAGGAGGTTAATGATTCCAAAGAATGACTTTTCCCTTAGGGAAAATTTAATCTTCTGACCTTTTTCTCTATCTGTCCATTCCTTTTAAGTCACAGACCCCCTTCATTTAGCTTACATCAAGCTGTTTTATTTTCTTCAAAAACATGGTTGAAGTGATTGCTTTTGCTTTCATTTAACCCTTGAACTGGATGCATTTCCAAACTAAATTATTGCCCAGAATATGGAATTGCTTGTAAGCATTTCCT
Organism: Anas platyrhynchos; assembly: GCF_047663525.1. Lineage (NCBI taxonomy): Eukaryota > Metazoa > Chordata > Aves > Anseriformes > Anatidae > Anas > Anas platyrhynchos. The sequence continues at coordinate 41,985,489 of NC_092588.1, read as the reverse complement.
TCAGATTTCTATATTTGTCTTAAATGTGATTGTCAACCCTCAGAATCACTTTGACAACTGACTAACTTCAAAAATGCATGCCTTTAATGTACTCCTGCAATCATCTCCGAGAGTTGCTTTAGAAAAAGAACATGACAGGAATAAAGCAGCTATTGGTGTTGTGTGTTTTTTTTTTTTTTTTTTCCCTGAGTTCTATCAAAATGCTGATGGAACCAGAGTACTACAGAAATAAAATTTATTTAAAATACACTCACCAAGACCATCGTGTTGGGTTTTTTTTTGGATTAAATTTGAGTTGATAAAAAAAAAATCAGGATCGCACAGTCAAACTGTTGAAGTGCTTCGTTTTGTTTGAACTGTGCAGACACTATTGAATCAAATTTGTTGTCAGAATACTATAAAACAAAATCGCAATTACTTTATTATTCTCAAAGGTGTTGACTCTCGGGTGCAGGGAGCTCTGGAGGGTAACTGGAAACAGAAACTGCCTTGTGCTCGGAGCTGTCAACTTCCTTTTACTCCGCAGCAGACATTGGTTTTGTCCGTTCTGTACTACACACTGTTATTGCCAACATAATAATTCATGAATATTCCTTCATTTTTGGAATTATAATTAACGCTTGATTTTGACACTCTGACAAACTCGTGTGGCTCAGCAGCGGAGACATCCAGGCCTGGAAACAAAGGAATTGCCATGCTGGAGCAGGCCGGTGGCCCATCCAGCCGGGGAGCTTTGGGCCTCCCAGCCGGGTCCGTGCCTGAGGCGGCGGGGAAGGCATCACCCCCCCCAGCACACCTAATTGCAGCACTGGACCGCAGAGGGAAATTTCTTTTCGACCCCAGCTGGTGATCAGCTTATGCCCTGAAGTATGAGGATTGATAGCCCTTATAATTTTTATTCTTGCTAGTGCGGCTGCAGATGCTGTACTTAATCAAATAAACGTCTAATACTTTGGTAAAGCTAAGTAAGGGCTAAATACTCCCCTCTCTCGGGAGAAATCCTGGGGAAGGAAAAAGTGCTGAGAAATTCCATGAGGAGAATCGCATCGAGTTCCCACTGCTCTCTCCCCTCTCAGGGGATTACCGTCGGTATGCTCATGGAGCGGTGGGCAGGGCTGGGAGGGACATCGAGCAGCAAGCAGCCCAAGCTGTTGTGTGTCCCCTCTGCCCCCCAGGGGGGACCAGGCTCCTCTTCCCTCCTTCTGCCCCATAGCCCTGTCCAGGAGTGGGAGTCTGACCCATTTACACTGAAAAGCGGGAGTTGGGGAGCCCTAGAGCAGCACTTGCTTGGATTTCTGTCTGAAAATGCAATGTTTTTAGAGAGGGAACCATGATGCATAGAAGAGCGGCTTCTTGGGTGTTCCTCTGCAAGCCTTTTCTCCAAACCTGCGTACTGCTGGCTGGGCATGACAAATAATTACTCTTCCTCCTTTCATCAGTTTCTCTGTTTCTTTTCTAATCCTTTATTCCCTCCTTCTTTTTCATACTGAAGAATAGCATTGCCCCCAAAGCTCTTTTCCTTAGTCTTTTCTGTAGCTGCAATAAATTTCACAATTCAACCATATCTTCTAATAACATAAAAAAGGTGCATCTCCATATATTCATTTAAATGTGCTTCCCACTTTTTTTTTAGTGAAATGAAACAGAATAGACAGGAACATCCAAGCTCTTCTGCATCAACTGAAATTTTATGTGGTCCTAAAACTCCTCATCCTCTTCATGTTTCTAAATTAAATGAATTCTTCTTTTAAATCTACCTTCTGACTCATTCCCATGACCTGTTTCGCTAATCATGTTTACTGCATTTCTCTGAGTGTTTTCTTGCTATATCTCGCCTATAATACAATGACAAAAATAAGACAGAATGTCCAGAAATACAGCTTTTACTCATGAAATCACATAGTAATATTTTATGTCTAACCATCTTTTTTTGTTCTTAATGTATCTGAGTGTCTTGCTTTTGTATGTTTTCTTAGCTACTGCAATATGCTGGCTAGCATTTTTCAGTGAGTGATGCTTACGGTTTCTCCTGCTAATTAATTGCCATCAGTTCTTGAAAATATTTTCCAGCATGTACTCCTTGGCACTAGTCTGTTTAAGTCTACCTGCCATCATGTTGCCATTTTGTCTTGGTTCACTGGCTTATTCTAGAATTTCTTTAAGCTTTGCCTAAATTCAGCTAACTTAAGAAAAGGCCAAGTGCTGTCTTGAATTTTCCTGTTTAGATCAATGGGCACCAGGTCTAAACACCAGAAAGCAAGCTGTGGCTGGTGCAGTGAAAACAAATTTTACTATCTTTACTTCAGAAGCTTTTTTTAAAGATAGTTAATGACCACACTGAACAAGACCATCCTTGTTGCCACTATCGATCCCAAGGGTGATTCAGAGTTAATGCCTCTCTCTGCTCCCACTTACCAGGGATCCTTCCGCAGTACCTGCAGGAGGGGACACTCTGGAACCTGGCTGCTCATGAACTGAAATACTGGTCCTGCCACAGCTGCCATTCCCAATTCTAGGTAAGTTCCTTAGCCTCTGATATAACCAGCTTGTTAGGAAGCAGTGCTCATCTGCTAGCCTTTATGAAATGCTTTCAAAGGGCAAAATTCTAAGGGTTCTGGTGCTTTAGGGTTTTTGGTTTTCCATTCTCTATCCAGTTTTTCATCATAACTGGATTCTAATTCTGGAGCTGCATTTTTTTTTTTTATTTTATTTTTTTTCTAGCGAGAGACCTTACCACACGGTTTTGGAAACACTAAATAAATTTTGTCTTCTGGTTCCACTTTATCGGCTGGTTAATTAACTCTTTCCTGTAGTTCTAAGAGAGCTGAAATTTAGGTAGGAGCACTGCAGCTTTTCCTTGCTATCTGTGTGCCTGGGCATATTATTTTTAGTGATTCTCTGAATAGTTTCCTAGTACTAAAGTAAGAGTTTCTGCTTTATAATTCCCAGGATCATCATTAGCACCTTTTTAAGAGATGGGTACAACCTTGGCCATTCTCCAGTCCTCTGGTACGGTAGCTGTTTTTAATGATAAATTACATATTTTTGTTAGCAGCTCACTTGTGCTGGTCTTCGGTTCCGTCAGAACTCTCGGATGAATACCATCTGGTCCGGCTGATTGATTGCAGTTTAATTTCTCGGCTTGTTCCGTCACCTTTTCTGATACTCTTATTTCTGATAGTGTCTCACTTTCAACACCTAAAAAGAATAAAGCCTATGTAGTATTCATCTTCTTTGTTAAAGAACACCAGGAAGGAGCAATTTAGCTCTCTTTTTCCTCCTTCTTTTTGCATTTTTGATTGTCTACTGCAGCTGAGCGTAAGGAAAAAGGGATTGACAGCAAATATCTTTTTGTTTGTTTGTTTGTTTATAAACACTTTACTAAAAACAAACTAAAGATGTGTCAGGTATTTGTAAGGGGGTGATAGCATCAGAAGCCCAGAATTGCAAGTTCTTTTATATTTTCTGTTAATTGTGAATCGTACTTTGCAGTAGTGAGTCACTGTGGATTGCTGTGGAAAAGCTGCCAAGGGAAGCATATATAACATTTTTTTGGATTTCAGTGTTGTTTGCTATGGCTGAGTAGAAGAATAAAGATGTACTTGTATTACCTATAGTACTGGAACCTAGAACAGGAAAAGAAATCAGAAGACAAGCTTCTACAATAGAATATCTCACTGACAAACAAGCAAATAGAGAAAAACAAAGCTATTACCATACTTACATGAAAATAGAGCAAGAAAGAAAAGTATCATAATCAGTGTCAGTTGGCAGAATATTTCCCAACTCTGCATATTTCTCTATGCACCTCCCCACTCTTCCCACATACACATCCATAACTCTCCTCTGTCTGCTTTTATTATTCACGGTGCTTTCTGTCTATTTTATACTATAAGCTCTTCAGGCTTGTCTTTTCATATGTCCATGATGTTATATACATGCCAGTCAAACTGTTTAAATAATAATAACTGAGGGTTTTTTTTTCTTTTCCTTTTTTTTTTCTTTTTGAATAAATTTTCTTTCCTTTTTTTTTTTTTTTTTTTTTTTTTTTTTTTTTTAACAAATGGTAAGTTAAAATCAAAGGTAATAATTAGTTTAAAACAGCCCTCAGAGGCAGTCCCAGAAAAAATGACCTTTTGAGCTACAACCTAACCAGCCAACTTTATTGTGTCTTGAGGTCAAGGCTCCTATTTCACATGACTTCAGGGTTTTTACATGCATGCTACCCTGCAGTAAACCACACAGAAAGTTATGATCAAGTACTTCAGACATCTACTGGGGAACAACAACAAGGTTCAACTCAATCTGAGATGAAAGTAATCCAGAACCAGGCTGAGGAATGCAGTGGAAAATTCCTAAAAGATAAGAGATGAGATTAAAATGCAACAACAACAACAAAACAGAAAAAAAATGTCAAAGAAACCAACAACAACAAAAAAAAAGAACACCAAACAAATTGGAACAACAGCAAACCAAACAAACAAACAGAAAAACAGCAGAAGACTGGCTAATGCAGAGCAAGAGCATTGGTTTATTTTTGAGTGGGCTGGACCCTACAATTACAACTTTGTCACCGCAGTTTGAAATCTATTAAGGGGATTTATGCTTTGCAGCTGACATTTAAAATTAAGGATTTATTGGACTGAGAATGAATATTTCTTCTGCAATTAGTTTTCTGGAGGTCGTGTTTTAGAAACTGTTATTTTTCTGTTTAATCTACTGTGGCAAGATTTTGTGTTGTTTGAACATCTGAAAAATACAAATACAGAAATCATTTTATTCATTGTAAAGAGACTCCCATCCTGAAACTGCTGGGGAGTTGCATCACATCACATTTTCACTATGTACCTAATATCTCCCACTTGCATATGCTGTTATACAGGGGCAAGAGAAAGTGAGTGACATCTGATCCTACATAAATCACGCACCAATAACAAATGGAGAGTTTTAATTCAAGATTTTTTTTTTTTTCGCTTCTCTTCCATGTGGGCTTTTTGAATCTGCTTTGCTTTTTGGAAATTTATACACATATTTCTGGGTATTGCTGGAAGCCTCTGAACAGCTGCATGTTTTTCCATTCTTGTATGTTTATAGAGATGGATTAAACTTCACTGCAGCTGAATTTTTGAATTCTTGAACTGAAATTAATTACTGGGAAAACGGAGGGTATTTTTCAAATTAGGAAAATGATTAATTTAAGACAGTTGTGTTCCTTTACCACTGTTCTAAACCAGTCTTCCCCAAAACAAAGAAATGAAAAAGATCATATAGTCATATATTTACACAGTTCCTGCTTAGCAGTCTTCTGTGTCAGAGCATCCACATGCAGCAGCGGGAACAAAAAGCAGGATCTATATCAGAAGTTGGAGTATGATTTCTTAAAGGACAGATCTGTGGTTAAGCAGCAGACACGCAAAAATCAGATGCCACCAGCATCTGGAAGCCTCGGGTTGTCATTTGTGCTGCTCTAACTGTGAAGTCTGTCAGAG